>NC_034410.1:125766704-126118381 GCF_002078875.1 Numida meleagris
GAATTCATCTGCAAAATGTGTGCAGTTTAGTAGTTACTGTTTGCATTTACATTACTTGCATTATTTGCATTTGTATTACTATCTGCATTTGCTATTTATCATGACAAATAGTAAGAAACATTTCTCCTCCTGATAATGCTACTTTAAAATAGAAATTGGTCATTAGGCATGTCTGTTTTAAAGTAATGCTGTTTTGCATCCAGGAAGGATGTGGGACAGTTGCACACGGTGCTATTCATATATTTAATTTCCCAGTTCTGCAGTTAATTGCAGATTAAGTCTCTTTCACAAAGTCACCACAGCCTACAGGTGATTTTTCAGTATATTGTGGGAATTCTTTTCTAATGGGCAAAGAAGGTAAGTCAAATGGTTTTCCAAAAGCTACACAGCCAGGCAGTCCTAAAGCTAAGTTTGGGGTACAGAAGTTCCTGTCTTTCCCAGACTGGTAGCCTATTAATGAGATGTGACTTTCTTTTTATCCTATGATCATTTTGAAGCTGAAGTGTAATATTTTGCACAAGAGTGACATTTTTGAGTCTGGACTGCAAATTCATGAGAGAGAAATGAGAAAATCACTTTTATGTTTTCCACCAGCTAACAAAGTTACTGACTTCTGGAAGGAAGGCATGGAGATCTAAACCCTTTATATGAATCTTAAAACATATTCAAAAATGCCTACACCCGTTTCCCTCTTTATGCATAAAACAGAAAATCTTTCTTATCCTGAAGATTACATCTTCATTTCTACTTTTTTTTTAAGTATGTACTTCACCTGCAGAATTTGCCAAAAAATATCTGGATTTACAGAGTGACGACTTTAGTCTTAGTAGGAACTGAGATAAAAGTGCTTGTCTGCATCTTGATCAAGTCATGTGCATGTACTGAATATCTGGGAGTCTTGGAAACTGTGATTTCTCTGAGATTCTTTTTGACTTCCATTATAATTTTTGGAATATTTTGACTTTACTTTTGTGCATTCAATATGTTACTCACCCTAAGTCATCTACACCCCTGCCTTTTCTGGGGATATTACATCAGTGATACAGCTGCAGAGAATTCATACCCTATTGACTGTACTTAAAAGCAACTTTCCCAGTACTTTTACAAGTCATCATGTTTGGTTTTGCTTTAAATTTCTCTTATGAGGACAGAAAATTATCACAGCTTGTAATTGAATACACAATACAGAGAAACGAGTAATTGCTCAAAAATAGATAACAAAATATCTACGTTTTTTAGTAAAAATGCCATGCTGTTTTTTCTGTAACTATTATCCAGCTTTAGCTCATCAGTAAACTGAGTTTAATGAAAAGAATTACTAGAAAGTGAGTCATGGGACATTTAGGCTTGTGGAGTTTAAAAGGCATAAAATCATTGTGTAGTTTCTGAATGGATGTAAAATGTTGAGTGCTTTACCCCTCCAAATTGCTCATCACAGGAGCAGAGAAAGCTATAAATATCTGCAGGAAAGCGCATGCTTCTCTTCAGCAGCAATTCTTAATGCTGAGTTCTGCATAGCATTTATTTTAAGCCTGTACAATGTAGCCTGAACCTTTAACATGAAATGTCGAGAAGGAAATGCACAGTATTTGTGAATTCCTGTATGCCTTTTTGGAATGGTAAACAGGATATTGCTTTGCTGAGAACTGAGCTTGCATTTAATGTTTCTCTCCCTCCAAGCAGGGATCGTTTTTACTAAATGGCAAGCTTATTGGAAGAATAAGTATGAGCAGTAGAAGTCACTACTTAAAAATTTTGACTTGTTAGGTCTTCATAGAATGATGAAAGTGCATTTTTATGTACGAATACCTTTTGCCTATTAAATAGCTAAAATTAGTTTTTGGCATGTGTAGTTGTTGAAACCTATTTTTGTTCATCTCATAAACAGTAGTGTTTCCGTATGCATAAGATAAATATTTCAGTAAACTCTTTAAGTACCATATGCATTAAACAACAATCTATCAATGTTACAAAAATTAGTCTGTTTATCAGCAGGAATAAATTTCTAATAATAAGGAGGATTCATTTGGAAGTTGATAGAAGGAAGCAGACTTGGTAGAAGGAAGTCTAGAATTTTGATTAAAATCCCCCTTCAGATTTGCCACACTGGGCGTTCACATGGACTGAAAGGACAAATCAGAGCAAATATGCATGCACATCTCTGGTGATCAAACTCCCAACAGTGTCTGTTGGTATTATCAGGGGCTGCTCTGTAGGAGGCTGTAGGGTTATGGGTTTTTCCATCCCCTACACAGAATCACAGAATCATAGAATCATAGAATGGCTTGCGTTGGAAGAGACCTTTGAGATCATCTAGTTCCAGCCTCCTGCCATGGGCACACTGGATGTACTGTGTTTCCAGCTACAAGTACTATATAGGCTCGACTTTGTGGAGTGAGGGCTAGAAGCATTTATTGAGGAGAAATGCTGGGCCTGACCCCATGTCTTTCCCCTGGAAACAACCAACAATCAAGCTGTTGGTAGCTCAGCCACACATGCCGGCCTGGATGACTGCCTGCTGATCCCATGAACAATCGCTCCTCATCGGGAGAACTGAAAATCTTTCCATGCAGGTAATACAAGATCACCATGGAGCTCTTTCTGCTTAGTCACTGGGCACAGAGTCCCTTTGCATCCACGGTGCTGAAATGAGAGTTTTCTTGCCTGGCAGCCATGTGGAGGTGAATATGACTTTTTTTTCCCACTCCAAATGGTTGAAGTTCAGGAAGAGCTCAGGGCCACAGGCTCTTTTTTTTTCTCTTCCAAATAGTTTGAATTATAGGTCAAACTATGGTACTTGTGTGTGTTTTAAACTTGGATTTGCGATGGATTTGTAATATGTAACATTGTCATCACACTATGAAATCACTGAAGTTGAATACTTTTCATGTTCCATATCTCTGCGTTTCAGAACTGTGTCTAAACAAGCAGGAACAGGAATGGCTGTCAGTGGAGTGCTTGACGGTATCTTCAAAGCAGAAGAACTGAGTAAACATTTGCTGTGTGTGCTCTATGAGGTGTCAATGAACATTTTATCCCTCCCGTCCTCATCTGTGAAGTGATGGATGGGGAAAACCTGACTTCTGTGTTTCTGACGCGGTTAGTCTTAGAGTTGCTGCTACAGTACTTCTAAATCTGTTTGAGGTGTAACATTATACAAGACATCGGGATTTGACAAACTTCAGAGAAGCTGCAAATGTACCAACTTTGTTTATTGTGCAGCGTTTATGATCCTTTAAAACAGAAGTGTCTGAGTTTTGCACTGTCTGCAGAAATATTTTACTGACCAGCTGAAGTTTTGAAGGATCTCTGTAAGCTGAGTGTTGTAAAACAGCAAAATGAAATGAATACCTATGTTTTTAACGTATCAATTTTAGACCCTTCTATGGAAAAAGATCATCAGTGCAGTTAAAAGTAACTGTAGAAAGAGTTCCCGGTGTTCCATCGATTTACACTGGCTTAAAATACAAAGAAATGAAGATTGCAGCTTTCAAACACCCATTGGTCACATCAGCAGGAATTACTTTAAAAACAGTTGTAAGTATGTACAGATGGCATTGGGTGTTCAGCACTCTAGCAGGGAAAGCAGTTACATTGGATTCATTCTTTTTCCTGAAGTTACTGTGATTTCTTCAATATCCTCCCATTGCCATTAATCCCCAACGTTCTAACAAGCTCCAAATTTACTGCCATGCTGTAAAAGTTTGCTTTCTGACCACTTTTTTCCTTTAGGATCAGCTCCGTCTGGTGGTTTTCACTTAGAACAATAAACCAGAGCTCCCAAGCCCTATCCTGGCTCTGTAGCCATCAAGCTGGGTGGTCTTGGCACACCCTATAGGTATGTCTCCTGTACAGACGTGTTTTGTGAAAAGTTTAAAAAGGTCCATTTCCTAGACTGGGTGCTGTTGAAAGCATGGGACGCTGTTTGTCCTAATGAGGCATCTTTTATCCTTGGTCATAACCTGAAAGCAGTTGAGGTTTTGGCATCATGTAATTACACTCCGTAGGTGAGTTAACTTTGTGACTAAATAATACTTCATCTTGGCTGGAATCTGAATACCATCATGGCCCTACTTCACTGTGACTGATTCGTGGTCTGGGATGGAAAACACATCAGAATTTGGTGGTTTTTTGACCTCCAAACAAATGAAACCTTGGAGTTGTGGAGTGTTTTCTGTTGGTTAAAAAAATTGGATTCTCTGCATGTGAAACTGTAGACTTTTCCCTTCAAAGTTCTGCACAGAGACTTCTAGAAAATAACATCATGAGCAGAAAATAGCAATGTTTAGTACAAAAACCATCATGCATAATAATACCACGAGACTGTAAGGAAGTAATATATCCCGAAGTTCAAGTGTTGCTGTTTTTCCCCAAGAATGAGAGTTAACACAATAAAACTGTAGAGTAATTCTAATAAAATGTCTTATTTGTTCTTAACACATTTTCTTATAGCTGCATGAAATGAGCCTTACTGAAGTAAATTCAGAGAAGATTCTGCAAATGCAAATAGGTTGCACCCTTCTGCATTATCTTGAACAGAAATCCACACAAAGCTCACATACTCTGCTTTTGTTCATGGTGGTTACTGAGCCTTCAGTGCAAATAATTAGGAGTCATCTCTCATAAAGCACTAACAAGTTAGTGAAATGTCAGAGGATTTCCCTCTATGTTCAGTTTCATTACAAATTCTTCTACTTTCTATTTTCTTAGTAGATACAATTAATGACACTGAAGACTTCTCAGGGTATAAATTAAAGTGAGAATTTGAAGTAATGCCAGTGGCTTAAGAAGAGTGTTTACTGATAACTGTTTTCAAGCTCCCAAATACATCAATTGCTTGCTTTTTCACCTGCCAACCCCTGGCTCCAGATTTGATACATGGTATTAACTGCATCGCTTTGCTAAAGGAAATTGCAGCAGAACTTAGTTACATAAAACTGTTCTTTGAACTTTAAGGTGAAGCTAGAACTCTGTCTTTAAGATGACTCACTGCCTTCAAATATTGTTTCCAAATACTTTCTTCAAAAATTGATTTTAATTTGTGTCACTGACAATATGCTTATCCACAATTCACACAGCTGGAAGAAAGCAGCACAAGGAGAACAAATTGCATACAATGGATCTGAGGTACTGCTCTAAGTTGGAATAAGGCTCTGGATTTCAGAAACCACCTCAGTTTGCCAGCAATGACCAACAAAAACAAGTTAGTGTCATATGTTCAGGGAGTGAACACCACATTTATGTCTTGTATTTAGTGTGGAAGAAAACTAAACACCCTTAGGGAAATGGGATGTATAAGGTAAAATACCAAGTGCGAGTGGGAAGATAAGCAATTCTTGATGTGCCCATGTATGGTAACACAGCACCAGGATACCCGAAGCCCTCCCCTATTCTCATGGATGGAAAAAATAAAGAAACTGCAGACCAGAATGCCTACATTCAGTACGAATGTATGAAAAAGTAAGATATTTGAATCCAGGAAATACTCCAGTTGCCTCAGATGTTGTTACAGGACCAAGACCTGAGTTGGCTGATGGCAGGCTTGGAAGTTTAAAGCAGCTTTAAGCAGACCTGTGCCAGCTGGATGGAAGAAGTGCATAACTGATGGGTTCATTATCGTTCATCACCCAAGTAGGTGAAAATAAGCTGATCTCGGTGCACTTTTATTAGAATTTTGATTCAAGGAAAATTGGGAACAACAATCCCTGGTGCCAGAAGAACTGTTATACAAAGTTGTGGTTGGAAACTGCAGTGTGTAGTATTGCTATAGCAGGGCTTTTCATTTCTCTTCTTGCTTTTGCAGAGGATTGTTTCATGCAGTGAGTTCTGAGTTTTTTGTCAAGGTTTACTTTAAAGTTTGAAATTGATGGGCTTCCCACATTTTCCCCTGAGCAAATTTTCTTTGCAATGAATCTTCTCAACAAACTTCTTTGGAGCTTGTACCTTAGCAGTGGGATAACGCTGGCGGTCAGTGTGCTTGCACAATCTTCAGACACAAGAAATCTGCCCTTTAATTTGTCTTCCAGGAGAAAATGAAGTTTGTGTGACTGCAGATGTTGATGATTTATTTATATTGCATGCAGTGATTCTTAATTGAAGGAAGAAAGGAAGAAAGTCCGGACTGCTTTCATGCAACCTCAGCAGCAGTGGGGGAATGACAGCTGGAAGAACTGCTGTATGAGGCACAGGCGCAGTGCTCTTCGCTCATCATATTGCTGTGCTATTTGCCTTCAGTACGTCACTAAAAATTCAATATCTCAATAACACATCCAGAGAAGGCTCGTGAAATCCAAAGGGCATTTCTGCCTCACCTGTCTTTATAGAGGAGATTCTGAAATGTTCAGACTTGCCTCCCTTCCCCCCAGAGGGTTTCATGTAGGACTGTGGTTGCTATCTAATACTTCCTTGTAAACAACAGGAATAAGAGTGCATCAAAGATTGTTTTTACACTTACATCATCAAAAGAAAAAAAAAAAAAAAAAAGAACCTCACATTTTTGTCCATGGCTGAAACAAAAGATGTGGCACAGATGAAGTGACATGTTTCCTGGCAGGAGAAAGGTGTGAGATGAAAGGAAGGTGCACATTTTCTCTACTGAAATTCTCTGAGGATGTATCTTATAACAAATCTCCACTTCATGTCATAAGGATTCATAAATTCAGGACAAATTAAATAGCCAGCCAATTTGCATTTTAAAGAATGATGTGGTTAATAAATAGAGAAAAGATCAGAGAGCTACAGTGTAGCAAGTCCTCTGAAAGTTTCTTAATGGCAGTTAATAAAGAGAACTTCAAAATCAATATATGACTTTCCTGGAAACTGATATAAAGTCATTAAAACAGAAGAAATAAGATGCAAGCTTGTGTGCTTGCAAGAATTCAAGCCTTTGCATCCTGGGCACTTTGTTTCTCAGGAAGAAGATGATCAAAACTTCTGTGAAATAGTGTTACAACACTAATTTCTGCAAAACAAAGGTTTTCACAAGAAAGTGAAAATCATTCCCTCAGTATATCATCTTGGCAACATTTCAAAAAAGGTTGCATTCTCTTCCTGACTGGCTATAAAGGGATGGATGGAGTTTTGTTTTGTCTTGAGAAAACTCACTGCTGACTCCCTTTGTAACATGTGAAATGAGAAAGGACTATCCCTGACATGAAGGCCAGTCCTCCCATGAGGGCTGCATATTGGTTTTCATTGTATTTCTAAAGGCCTTTTATTTCCCACCTCTCCCTATCTCCTAGACCTGGCTACCAAAGCCCAACAAGACCTCAAACCAAACATGATTGTAATGCAGCAACAACAAACCCTAGTTATATTTTAAGGCTTGAAAATATTTTTCTTTCTTTGTTCAAACAGCTACCTCAAACCCAGGCAGTCTCTGTGTTTGAAGCTGTTTATGGCAGGAGTCTCCTCTCTATCTCCATCTTCCAGTGATGCTTTCTGGGCACTTGATATTAATCATAATGTAGTGGTGCAGCTTTGTGCTGTTCTGGTACAATGTGTCATGGTTTCACTAGCAACTAGCAACGTTGCTACTTCTTGAAATTTAATTTTTAGAGTTTTTTGCATGTTTTTATTTCCCATGTTGCTTCCTTTGAGTTTGAATGGTGGCAGACAGCAAACACCACTTTAATTCTGACTGTCTTTGGAAAAAAAATAGTAACAATAAAAACAACAGAGGAGAGAAAGAGACCGTCCCTTTGAATTTCCCTCTAGACAGGTGCTGTTTGCTGGGTCTTACATTTGGGCATGGAAATAGGGCTCAGAAAGGATTGACGTTACTGGCATGCCTTGCTCCTCAGACTGAGGGGGCTTCCACTAAGCTGGGCACAACTTTCTGCGCTGTATTTTCCTTTAAGTTTCAAGTTTGAAGAAACACCATACCCCTCAAAGAAAACTCAGTTATGAAACTGAGTTTTATAACTCAGAAGAGAGAGCTGTTTCTCTTGGCTTCATGGTGAAGATGTGGTGGAAAAAGTAAGTTCCTCAGCGAATTTAGGTTGTTGCTATATATAGACCTAGTTTTGTGTAAAGGCATAGGAGACTTAGGAAACCTGATAATGAAATATATATGGAGGCACAAAGCCAGTTACATTCAATATGATTTCAGGTTTTATTGAGAAGACCCTATAATGTATTTTATGGAGTACTTAAAGCTGTCAGTGTAATAAAGCCAGGCATAGAACTTGAATGCACATAGCCTGGCTAGCTCTGCTCATGGCCAAATTCGGATGCCTCGGCTGTTGAGGTCTTCTCACCCTAAGTTCTTGCACCAATGCAGTGTAACACTCATACTGAAATCTCCAGAATTTAAATTTGAGTGAGTCGTATCCATTTAGTGGTATCACCTGAGCCCACTGGGAGCAGCTGTTTCTAACTGAAATCCATGTTTGCCCAAGTTTTTGTACTTGCTTGAAAAGCAAATTGTAGGTTGATGGTGCTTCTGCATGGAAGTATGGTGGCAGCAATGGGCCCTTCCATTATTCCTGAGACAGCCTGTGTGAGCTCTGTGACGGAGCAGCATGTAAAGCCTTAGTGTAAAGCACAGTCATGTGAGACCCCATCCCAGTCTGTCCATTGGCAATCTGAAAGATGTTCCTTGGCATCTCTTCTTTTCTAGCTCTGTAAAGGGAACATCAGTAGTTTCAATGTTAAGGAAGAATTCAGCAAAGATACTTAGCAAAGGCCCTGTATTTGTAAGGTGATGCTGAAAGATGTGAGGTGTCCTTATATCTGATGTATTTAAACACAAAATACAGATTTTGCTTGCAGATGTATATTACAAAGATTATTGTGCTTTTGATCCTGTGGTATTTGGAGATATATTCCTGACTTAAAGTCACGGCTACGTACATGGTGAGGATGTAAAGCCTGATGAAAATCAGAACATGCAATTCTAGAAGTTACTAATTGCACAGCTTGCTTTAATTTACATGCATTTTTTAAAAAAAACCACAGCTTTCTGTAAGCACATCAATGTAGGTCTACCCTTTTATTTATGTATAGGAAGGATTTAGTTGAAGGTAGGCAGCAGCTGCTTTGATTGAGCTCGTAAACATTTTTCCATGTACAAAAGGCAGCGTAGAAAATATACTGAGAAGTTCTTGGAAGAGGAAAACCAGCAGGGCCAGGCATTGTAGACAGAAGCATAAAAGGGGAGCCAGAAGGTACTTCATTGTTCTCATTCATTTAGTTCCCCAAACTACAGACTCTTGCCTTATGAGTAAATAGAGCTAGGGTCTTCATTCCCTCCTGTGTGAGCAGGAAGGAGATGCACACAATGTGGAGCCTTCAGCAGCAGCCCTGCACTCCGCTGTACCCGGGCCACATTTGGGTGGTTTTTCTTATACAAATGAGAGGCAGAGAAATTTCCTCCTGCCTTCTGCATTTTACTTTTTTTCTCATATCAGAGGTATTACAGACATCTAAGTGAAAACCAGGCTGGGATCACTGTGTTTAATAAAAACAAGTCCTCAATTTTTCATTCTTACTGTGGAAATTGCAGGATTTTTACTTCTTACGGTTTCTTTTGCAGCCTTTTGGAGAAGGAACAGAGCAGCCCAGTTCTGCATCCAGGCCTGGGGCCCCCAACACAAGAAAGACATGGAGTTTTTGGGGTCCAGAGGAGGCCACGAGGATGCTCAGAGGGCTGGAGCACCTCTCCTAACAAGAAAGGCTTCTACAGATACCTCAACCAGAAAACAAATGTCCAGGAGGGCATATCCTCCCTAGTGAGTGACACAGGCAGGCTGATAACAACAGACGAGAAGGCTGAGGTCTTCTCTGGTAACTGCTAGTCACAGAGCCCTCAAATGTTTGGTTTGGTAGGAGGGGATCAAGGAAGCAACATCTCCCACTGTAAGCAAAGATCAGGTTCAAGACCACCTGAAGAACTTGAACATCCACAAGTCTATGGGTCCTGATGAGATGCATCCCAGAGCCCTGAGGGAATTAGCTGATGTAGCTGCCAAGCCACTCTCAATGATATTTGAAAAGTTGTGGCAATCAGGCGAAGCCCCTGGTGACTGGAAAAAAGGAAACATCACACCTATTTCTAAGAAGGGTAAAAAGGATGACCTTGGGAACTAACTAATGACCTGTCAGTCTCACCTCTGTGCCAGAAAAATCATGGAGCAGATCCTTCTGGAAGCACATGAAGGTCAGGGAGGTGATACGGGAGAACCAGCATGGCTTCACAAAGGGCAAATCCTGCTTGACCAACCTAGTAGCCTTCTATGATGGTGTCACTGCTTCAGTGGACAAGGGAAGAGCCACTGATGTCATTTACCTGGACATCGGTAAGGCCTTTGACATGGTACCCCACAACATCCTTCTCTCCAAATTGGAAAGATATGGATTTGATGGGTGGACTGTTCAATGGATGACAAACTGGCCACAGAATCAAGTCCAGAGAGTGGTGGTCAATGGTTCCATGTCTGGATGGAGATCAGTGACAAGTGGTGTTCCCCAGGGGTCAGTGCTGGGACCGATACTGTTTAATATCTTCATCAATGACATTGACAGTAGAGTGCACCCTCAAGTTGATGAGGTGCACAAGCAAGTTTGATGATGACACCAAGTTGTGGGGTAAGGTTGACACACCAGAGGGACAGGATGCCATCCAGAGGGACGGAGACAGGCTTGAGCAGTGGACCCAGTGAACCTCATGAGGTTTAACAAATCCAAATGCAAGGTCTTGCTCCTGGGTAAAGGCAGCACCCACTACCAATACAAGCTGGCGGATAAAATGATTGAGTGCAGCCCTGCTGAAAAAGACCTGGGGGTACTGGTGGATGGCAAGCTGGATATGAGCCAGCAGTGTGCCCTCACAGCCCAGAAAGCCAACTGTATCCTGGGCTGCATTGAAAGCAGCATGGCCAGCAGGGCAAGGGAGGTGGTCCTGCCCCTCTACTCTGCACTAGTGAGATCTCACCTGAGTACTGCGTCCAGATGTGGAGTCCTCAGTACAGGAGAGACATAGACCTATTGGAGCGCATCCAGAGGAGGGCCATAAAAATGATCCAGGTGATGAAACACCCCTCCTACAAGGATGGGTTGAGAGAGCTGGGGTTGTTCAGCCTTGAGAAGAGAAGGCTCTGGGGAGACGTGATAGCAGCCTTTCAGTATCTAAAGGGGAGCTACAGGAAAGAAGGAGACAGACTCTTTAGCAGGGTCTGTGGTGACACAACAAGGGGACATGGATTCAAGCATAAAGAGGGTACATTTAGGTTGGATGTAAGGAAAAAATCTTCTACAGTGAGGGTGGTGAGGCACTGGAACATGTTGCCCAGAGATGTGGTTGATGCTCCATCCCTGGAGACATTCAAGGTGAGGTTGAATCAGGTCCGTGCAACCTGATCTGGCTGTGCATGTCCCTGTTCATTGCAGGGGAGCTGGAATAGATGACCTTTAGAGTTCTCTTCCAACTCTAATGATTCTATGATTCTATGACTCTAACTGGCATCTATCCTCCAAAGCCAGCCTTGGATTTTTCACTTCAGCAAACATTTCATTAAGTTCAGTGGATGCACAGTTCAACCTTACTATCAGGCCTTGAGATTTACAACTGGAACTCCATAATTAAACATACAGTTAAACATCCACTAACTGCTGGTTGGTTTTTGTTTTGTTTGTTTTTAACTATCACACAAAGAATACTGATTAGAAATCTGAAATGCCATTGATTTGAACAGCGTTTTGGAAGCAGTGAGTGGAAGAAAAATTGCTATGTGAGCTTCACAGTGTGTACTTCCTGGCTTGCACACTACATGCTTATAAAGAGAAATTGCTGTGGAGCATCTTTCCTGAAAAATAGCTAAATTTTCATGCATTATAGAGGTTCATCATCTCCTCTTCCTGGGTTGTGTTGCTTTACATCCATGTGAAACCTTTCCAATATGCAATTTCACCAGAATCTCCATGACTAATTTTAGTTTTATTTGTCATGATACTCTTTTTTTTTTTTCCTCCAGTGGTCTCTGTTAGTGAAATATCCCTTCAAGATAGTGTAAAATAACCTAATCTGATATCCTCTTTTAGTCTTGTATCTGAATGGCTAAGTTCAACATTGCATACTTTGCATGACGTAAATACCTATGAATGGATGTAAGAATGTGGTTTGATTATGTGGTACTTGAAATACCAAAGATGTTACAACTGGATGTCGTGGAAATTTTCTGCATGAATCAGCTCTCCCAAAAGAAGGACTGACATCTATGGAGAAAAACTTATTTCCTTCTGAAGTTTGGGAAGGAAGGGGAAACCTCCCAGATAATTGCTTAAGTATTTCCAGATTTGAGACTTAGATGGATTTTATTTTTTCCTTCTTCTCCCCATATCTTTCTTCTTCTTTGAAAGTGACAGCATAAGTCTTTGGGCTATGAATTTCTTCTCTCTTTTATTGCTCTCTCACCAACTTTTCAAACAATGAGGCTGTCGAAGGGAAAGTTGAAAGGTAAAACTCTTTGATTATTATCTATTCTAAAGAGTTCAGGAAAAAACTCACACGTTCATTTTTATTTTTATTTTTTTGTATTGATTTATAGTGTTTTCAGATGTTGTGTTTCTTTGAATTTGTCCTCTATATTGAGCTTTTCCTTTATTCAGCTCACTCTTTTGACAGTCTCTTGAAATACTGAAAAATATATTATGATTACATTACGTTGTGGTAAAATTATAATACAACAGATTAAACACCGGTGCATTTACAGTTACAGCAAATCTCTGCAGTTTAAGCTACATTTCAATTATATTTAGCCCTGTTATTTGAGTTGCTACATGATAGACTACGCTCTTCCCTTTTTGTCATCTTGTTTGCAATCTGTAATTACCAGGTGCATCCCTGCCTGCCTCTGTTAGCTGTGTGGAGTCTGAGCGCATTGCAAAGCAAGCTGATGACTGACTGTTCAGAGCCTGGGAAGTCATGAGCTCCAGAGTACTCCAGGATCCAGTTCTGTGTCCATATACACACAGCCTCTCCTCCTTTATCCCTTCCATCTCCCTTTCTGCTCAAGCACTCTCCTGCACCATCCTGCCACTGAACATGTCAGACCACACCCATGCTGACACAAAATATTTCAAGAGGTTTCTTCAACAGCCTGGGCCCTTCTCACACAGCACAGTGTATTTCTGCTGTGACTTACTGATTTCTGGTAGAAGGGTGACCTCATTTTATAACCTGTTTCTGTTTAACTCAGAGAAACAGTCTACGTTAAAGGCTGTGTAAATTCCTTCGGAAATACCAGTGGATCAAAGGAAAAGCAGAGTGTTGATTTATCATATAGAAGACATAGGGAAGGGACACAAGGTGCTTTCCTGTCCTCTACAGAGGGACTGGGTGCAATCCCTCGGCCCTTAAAGGGCAGGTCCTGCCACCACTGCCACCAGAAAAAGCAGAGACTTCAGCTGTTTCAGCTATGCTGGAGATCTGATGGTCCCCAGAAGCTCCGAATAACGGAGGGACTCCATCCTATGACCCACTGGGGTCTCCCATTTTCTTCTGGGGTCTTCCAGATCAGTTTTCAAGCAAAGAAATTCTTCATCAAGAGAAACACCCCAAATACAAGATCCACACCTAAAACACACCTTAGAGCTTGTGGTGTAATCCATTGCCTATGATTGCCTATCATAGGATCATAGAATCATTTGATCTTTTGATGCAGCCCAGGATACAGTTGGTTTTGTAGGCTATGAGGGCACACAAGGGCACGCTGAGAGCTCAGATGGTTGACCAGCAGCGTCCTGTTCTCTTCTTCTCCATCCTCTCCTGTATGGCTGTAAGTGGTTAATTCAGATTCCTTTAGCTGGGGACACCTTCCAGCAGAGGGATCAGGCTCAAGTCTTACCCCTGAAATGTGGGTGTGTGTTGACCACCAACAGCACTTAAAAGAGATTTGTATCTTGAAAAGAGTTGACCATTAAGTAAATCATAATTTATCCTTCTTGTTTTTCTTTGGTATAATATGTAGATGTGTGCTGATATTTAAATATTTCTGTCAGTTAATTTTGTGGTGCTGCAGATTCAGCTTAAAATATAGAATGCTGCTGTGGGAGTGTGGTATGAAAGGGGAAGCTTTAGGTTGCACCCCAAGAGAGGACAACTTTTTCACTGGCGCAGCCAGATACAACACATCTTTTCCTAGGCTATTCTGGGCTTTTCTGGAGCTCTTTCAGCCTTTGCCACCAGCCTCCTGCTGATGTGGGAGTTGCAGGGGAGGGCAGCTTGCTCTCCTGAGCATCCCAAAACCAGGTGGGAGAGTGGGGGACCCTTCCACTGGGTGTCACTGGCAACTGCAAACCCAGCCCCCAGGTTGGAGTCCAGAGTCTGGGCTGCAAAGCAGAGTTTGGGCAATGGGGCAGGCTGTCAGGGTGCTGGCACAGACTGTGCTGTGAGATGATCCCTGTCCTTCACACTAAAGCTCTTATTAAAAATTGAACCATCAGTCTTCCTTTATAGATGAGAATAGGTGCCTGGCTAGGGCCAGGAGGCTGCAAAATGCTTCTGAGCATCTTCGAGGTAAAAACTATTAAGGCAGTGAGTGTTCCCTGCTGGTAGCAGGACAGAGAGGGAACACAAAAGCGGGTAGACAGGAGACAACTGCACTGAGTCAACTGAAAGCGCATGAGGAGATAGGTGCACTGTTACTAAAAGGCAAATGCACTGGGGAGTCCAAAGCCTGAAAGTTCCTTCATTGTCAACTTAAAGGCTCGAAGGAGTTGTGGCTAAAATGTAAGACATCAGCCTAGCAGGTCTTGTACAGACTTCTCCAAACCGATCTTCTGTCAGAGCTTTTGCTCCTGCAAACTCTTTCTTTTCCCTTGTGTTTTGATCCCTTTCATCTTAAAGGACACTCTGCCATTTCCCAATCTGTAAATAAAACTCACTCTGATAAAGGTCACCAGCTCAGTCTCTGGGAAGAGCTGCCCTGCGATGAAAGGCAAAGTCGGTTCGGGGCTGCCCAGCACTGCCCTTTGAAGCCAAGGTCTAATGAACATCATCCAGCTCCCAGCACCTGCTGAACCTGCAGGATAAGCAGATCATTTCTGTGCAATTATCCTGTGCAGCAATAACAGGATTTCTGGAGCTTTTTTCGTGGCTCAAGAGAGAGCCATGGTGGGCAAAGCTGGAGCACAGCAGGGAACAGAAGGTGTGGCTGGTCTGGGTCAATGTCTCTTATGGGGCTGGTGTGTCTGTATGCTGGAGTGTCACAATGCCCTTGCCAAAAGCCAGCTCCATTGGCAACTCCCACCTGAGTTCCACAGGAAGATATTTGGCAAATTGCATGCTGACATGTTTATCGTGTTAGCTGTCAGGATGAGTAAGTGTGCAAGATGAGTGCTATCATTCATCTTGAATGGAGAAATAGCTACTGCTCATGAAATGTGCCACAATAAATATAGTTTCAAACATGATTTTTGTCAGACGCATATTAATTCCCTGTTCAGCCCCTGTCATAAGTGACCCTAAATAGACCTGTGCTCACTGGCAGCCGCACATCCCTGCTTTGGGCTCGCTTGGTGACACTATGCAATCCTGGGACAACAAAGTGACACTGTTGCCTGCTTATAAACGATGGATTGAGTTAGCTCCTGCCCTGGCAGATACACATTTATATGTCTTCTAGCATCTAATTACACTGAAGCATCCAACAGAAACCTCATATTTGGGCTTTTAATGCTAATCCAATAAAAAAGCAATGCAGCCATTTCAAGATAATTATGGCATCAGCAACCCCCTGCCTGCTTGCAGGCAGCATTCATGGGAACCCCTCCTGGGTGTTCAGGCAGTGTGAGAAAATAGCGAGCGCATTGAATCCCATTTCTGTGGCACAACCATTGCAGTGTGTTGGAGTACCTCAGAGCTAAGAAATCTCTGAAACATCAACATTTGGTTTCCTGCTTGATCTGAGCTGGCCTTGCCCGAGGCAGGCTGTGATACCATACTGCTCTGTTGTGTTCCAGAATTAAGAACAGCAGAGCTTGTCCGATCCACTCCCTTGCCAGCAATATCAAAGTGCCTCATTCACGCTAAAAAGCATCAGGCTTTGGCCCACTTCCCTTCTGTTATTGACATAAAGGGGAGCAGGAGGAGGAAGTGGAGGATGGAAGGCTTCCCCATTCCTGGCTGCTCATCCTTGCTCCGCCAGGGGAGTTTGTAAAGGGATGCCTTTGGAAGTTCAATGCAACACATGTATGTGAATGCACATGGAGACTAAAAACCCATACCGGTCTTTTAGGGCTGCCAATATTAATCAGGTGAGGATGGGACTAAGCTGAAAGTCTGTACAGTAAGATGTGACCAGGAAATCAGCGCCAGCTCTGGAAAGACAACATGAAGACACACAGCTCAGAAAGAAAAATGTGGCGTGGTGATGTGAAATGGCGGTGGGGTGGAAGCTGGGCTTTAGCAGGGCCTTGCTCTACCTCAGCAGGGACAAAGACACACCAGAGACCACTTTTCTCAGCACTGACCACATCTGATGCTCAGAGAACTTAAAGGGTATAAGAGCAGCTCTTGAAGTAAGGAGAAGCCAGAGGATGGTACTGAGTCCAGCACTCCTTGCTCTGCCTATGCCATCACACCACGTGGGTCCCACCTGGATCCTGCTCAAGGTGACTAATGCTGCCTGAATGAGCAGCTGCTCCATATTTGCTATTATCCACAGAGTTCAGTGAGGAGTTGTACCATACAATGCTGACCCACGTCTCCAGTAGCTTCCCTTGAGAGATGTTCCTCAGCTCATGCCATGTGCTGGAGGAGGTGGAGGGGGAAATGACTGTCCTCAATATTTAAAGACTGTGACCTTTGGAAATGTCATTCAGTGAGGGGAGAAGCCCTTGTGCTGGGATGTTAGCTTTGCTGTGTTTGTTTGGGTTTGTACTCAGCAATGTGCTGTGGGAAAGGGAAGGCTCCTCTCTGCTGTCCCAAGCAGAACACGCACATAAAGCAGAGCAGGAGTTCCAAGAGGCTTTTTATGTTCACCCACCTCAGTGAATGGAAGAAAGCACCATCCCATGGGTGTGACTTAAATAAGGATAAAGTCATGTGTGAGATTCCTGCACTTGATGACACCACAATTGCCTCTCGTCTCCTTCTCCTCTTTGTTCTCAGCAAAAGGCCGTGGAATTATCCGGCTCGCCTGTGAACTGCAGGATCAAGCAGCCCTTGCAATTTCATATCATCTTTTCTCTCTCTTGACATGAATGCCAGCCCCTGTGTACCGCTGGGCGGGCTGCAGCAAGAGGTTATAGTCAAGGGAGTATGTCAGTAATCTGATGTCTGGCAGCTAGTGTGGGCTTCTGGGGAAAGTGTGGGCTGTGCTGGGACAGGAGGGCAGAGCTGATGGGCAAATCTGGTTTTTCAGCTGAAAGGGCACTGGTTAGCTCATCTGCCTGAGCCCAGGTCACTCTGTCCACATTAAAGGTTTTATCTGGAATAAACGAGAAAGAAGTAGAGCCAATTATTTCACAAAGGACTTCCGTGACTAACGTGTTGACTCTCCTGTTCTAGTAGAGTGACCTATATTTGCTTTTGATATAATATTTTTCATCTGAAACAATTTCCCCTTCAGTTGTTTTTTCCTTGCACTTCACCTGCAGAAAATTCTTTCTTTTAAAGTACACTTTCTCTGTTTCTCTCTTTCTCCTCTCATCATTCAGAAAGCTCAGAAAATCTTCCAAGACCCACAGTCAGCTCACTGGCATTTGAATCATAGAATGGCTTAGGTTGTAGGGGACACTAAAGCCCACCCAGTTTCAACCCTCTGACCTGTGCATCCAACCTGGCCTTGAATGCCTGCAGGCATGAGACATCCACAAGTTCTCTGGGCAGCCTGTGCCAGCTTCACTGCCCTCTGGGTAAAAATTTTCCTCCTGACATCTAATTTAAATCTCCCCTCTTTTAGTTTAGAGCCATTCCCCCTTGTCCTATCACTATCAGATTGTGAAAAAGTCAGTCTCCCTTCTACCTGTAAGCTCCCTTCAAGTACTGGAATGCCACAGTGAGGATGAGCGTCTTCCCAACCAAAATAACCTCTACATTTTCTTTTGTAATTTAAGCTAGAAAAAAAAAAACAATTACTGATTTAAAATTCAGATCCATGCCTTTTTTTTTATGGCATTCACAGAAGCATTAAGCCATCCCTGAGCCATAGACCAGCAAGACCTGCACCTGTATGTTTCACCCTCTGTTGTTGCATGATGAAGAACCAACCCAGGAGGCGGGCACTTCTGTTTCATTTTCATAAGTATTTGTAGGTGGAGGACTATTTAATTAAAAAGCAACTTCAGTACAGCAAGGGGAAGAAGGATGTTCTGCTAGTGGGAGGACAGCCCTTCTCTTCCCCAGTCCTTTTAATGGAATTGGTTAGCTCTCTTCAGCTGTATCTACCCAGGCTGGATGAGGGCACACAACAGCCACCATAGGCTTCCTTACCCAGCTCTGGTTTCTGCGTGGCCGTGAAAAGAAGCTTCCATGCATGGTCCCTTCCTGCCTGTGTCCTCTTGAGGAGAAGCCCACAATCACAGGAGGTTTCAGGAAGGACAGATAGGTGGTTTCTGGATGAACAACTTCTCCAGGGCAGCCAGACCAGATCTCTGGTGCCAGGGCTGTCCTCTCTTCCCAGCTGCTGAGTGCTCTTTTCTCTGCAGTACAAATCCAGACATCCCTCACTACTTTCTCCAAGCAGCTCAAACATGGTTTGAGTCTCTTGTGCTCAAAATGCAGCTTCTCTCTTAAAACAGCAAATCTGCATCCTTTGGGGCAAGGCTTGTGCCACTCTCGGTATGTTTACAGAAAATTGGAGGCAGCCTCAGCTGTAGTAACACAAATTAAGGGCTGGTGAATGCTTCAGAAAGTGCGCCTGGTCCTGCTGCCATAGACATCAACAACATAATGCAGGAAAAAACTTAGGGCTTAGCTGCTATGATCCTACTGCTCATCGTGTTGTCATTTTTTATAAGAACACCTCCTTGTCCTTTTTCTTTTTCTCTTGTAAAGGAAGAGACACTCCAAGTGTAACAGACCAAATATATTCTTACTCAGTTTGATCCCATTGCCAAAGTGTGGGGTGGTCATCAGCTGTTCCCCGGCTCTGCTATGCTAAACCTTCCTTGCATAAGGCATAAATGCCACATTAGATTTGAGGTTTGGCAATGGTGTTAGCATTTCCTGTCAGGAAAAAAGGAAATAGCATGCTTTTGCAGCTCCCACATCTGTCATGTTTACCAGGGTGTTGGTAAGGGCTGAGAGTGGGGAAAGGCTTTGAAATGAGAGCTCACCTCTGGAAAGACAATTGCCATGACTGATGTTCAAGTGCAAACTTCACATGATAAAAAACTGAAAACAATATAATTCCTTTCCAAATCAGGTGGTAGCTGATGCTTCACTCACTGAGGGTACTTTTGGCCTTTTGCTGCACTGGATGCCAGGAGCAAAGCTGCCATGCAAGGGGGGAGCTGAGGCCTGCTTCCTGCTCACACTGCAGATGGGCCCTCCC
The DNA here is from genome assembly GCF_002078875.1 of Numida meleagris. NCBI lineage: Eukaryota > Metazoa > Chordata > Aves > Galliformes > Numididae > Numida > Numida meleagris. The sequence goes on from NC_034410.1 coordinate 125,786,201, forward strand.
AGGGCGTTCATGGTGCAGGAACCAGACTGGGGTTTTGAGTTTTTGCTCTGTTTGTTCTTAATAGTTTGCTGAAGTAAGTGTAATCTGAAGCAACACTCTCCCACCCTCACACACAAGACTCCAACCTTCAGGGTGGTACCCTGCTGTGCTGTATTGTATTTCTGATTGCAGAAGCTGCAGCTCAGCCCAGTTCTCAGTAACACTGGTTTCAACCAAATGCAGTGCCATTGTGCAATAAATCTTCATCCTTCCTAGTGTGAGAAAAGATGCTCACTGAGCTGCCGTGGTGCGATGTAACTGCACTTACTCTTATTGACCTGCTGATAAGAATTACTCAGTGTTTGTCTATCCTCTATCTACATCTGCTTGGTGACCTCTCTGCTATCCCAGCGCTGCCTGGCTTCAAATATGGTGGTATAAGGCACTGTTCTGCTGCAGGCAAGGAGGGGAGCTGGGGGCTGCTCCGGTCTGGGGTTCGGATTTCTAATCACAGCCTGGTGCCAGCGGCCCTTCATAACTCCTTGTCACAATGGTGCAGATGGATTTGCTAAGCTATTTCCTCTCTCCTTGTTCCCTTCTTTAAAACTGTTAAATCATTAACATGTTAATGATTTTGTAAAATTCGTAAGTACATTTTAATTGAATTTGCTCTTCAAGTGGATGTGAAGAAGGAGATCAGTGTTAGAGCAGTTAGGAATGGAAGAAGCCTATTTGATACTGCTTTTCCCTCTGGGACACTCATTAAATACAAAATTGGATTCCACTTGCCAGTAGGTTGGTGGCCATAGAGAAAGCAGTGTTTTCAGCTGCCTTCACAGGCCACTAGCTACTTTGCAATGAAGATCTAAGACACTCATTGAACATATTGGAGGGGAGTCATCTCCTCAGACAATGGTGCTGAAGGCCTCCCTTTGGGAATTGTAGGCCTTGTCCCTTTGGTCCTCCCAAGAGCAGGCAGTGGTGGTGTCCTCTCCATGACAAGGGTGTTTGAGTCTGAATTACAGACTCAGAGCACAGCATTTACCCCAACTCTGCAGTTGCAGTCCTTGGTGGGAGGCTCGGCATGTGTTTCTGCCCTGTGGCTTTGCAGTGTCCCTGTCCCTGTGGCCTCCTCATGCGACAGGCCTGAGTGCTGAGCTGATGGACGGGAGCTGAAAATTTACTTTCTGATTTTCACGAGCAACTATTAATCATTCCATTTCTCCTCATTTTGTTATTTTCAGAGACACAAAAAGAACATTAAACAAATAAGAAACTTCATATGACTAAGGAGGATTAGAGTCAAATGCTCGAACAAAGGACAGCAGGGACTTAAGCAAAATTATATTTTCCATTTGTCTCTCTTCCACACCAAACCCCAGGGCAACAATCTCAGACAGCACATTTTGTGACTTTAAAGGAGCCTCAGCAGATTTATTTCATCTCAAACGTGCTACAAGTGAAACTTGTGAACAGGGACCCAGGCAAAGCCATTGAAGTTCAGCTCAAACACATGCTCTGAAAGAAAGTTGTGTGATACAAACAGAAACATTTTCAAAATCATCTAAAAAGTGACATCCAACACCACACCGGAAACCTGTCCTTTACAGCCTCTTTGTGGCTTTTGGAAATATTAATCATTCAATTTCGTGTGGATATTTATCTGTCACTCAAGACTGAGAGACATTAAAGGACAAGTGATAAGATTGCTTTCACAAAGCTCTCCCAAAATGAGAAACAGAAGGAGTTAAGGAAACATCTTTCTGCTAAAGAGAAGGAAGGTATCATCCCAAACCAAAGCCTCCAGACTACCAACAAACATGTTCAAACGTTGGAAGAGGCTGCCCAGGGAGGTGGTGGAGTCACCATCCCTGGAAGTTATCAAGAAAAGTGTAGGTGTGAACTCAGGGATGTGGTTGGGTGGGCATGGTGATGATGGGTTGACGGTTGGACTAGATTACTTCAGTGATCTTTTCCAATCCTAATGATTCTATGATTTTGTATTCTTTTCAAAAAAGCCAATCTGTACCTTTTTGTCAAAGGAACTCATCTGTTATCAGAAATGCCACATTAGTCCAGAAAGGGCGTTCCTAAATTAACACATTCTTAAGAACTGCTGGTGAATTGATATAATATACCTGCATAGCTGAAGAGCTTTCAATTATCAAAGATGTGCCAACAGGAAGAATAAAAACTCTGAATTATATATGGGAGAGCTGACCTGAAATAACAATGAGCTGACAACATGAGGTGCATATTTCGTAATGGGGATTCACAGGCCTCCATTTAATGCTGTCAGGTCTGCTTGTTGCCATTCCTTACCCTGTCCTTGCCTTTTCCTTGCATATTCCTGCCTGACCAAAAGAAGTTCAAGGGTAACTGCTTAATGGTGCAAAAGAGAGTGAAGGAAGCTGAGAAAGAGTTTGAATAGGGCTGATCTTGTCAAAAGGACAAGCTGCATTCTGGGAAAAAAAGTCACAGAATCGCCAGCAGAAGAAAGAGAGGAAGGAGATGCCTTCTTCATCCTTTTGTCATACAGATTGTCTTAATGCTTTCCTCCCTGCCTATGCATAATGGCATCGGAAGCCTGTAATGTATTTATTACCTTTGGAAACGGGAGCATGGGAGATCTGTGGGACAATGGGGACACCACAGAGCTGAAGCTGTGAATGCTGACACTGAGTGAGTTGCCAAAGCAAGGCATGAATAATGTAAGAATAGCTTCAGCCCTTTTCCTGCCCATGCGGGTAGGTTTGAATGAATTCAGTGCTAATGTGCTCTCTGACAGAGTACACTGCCAACTGTATTTTCATGGGGTATAGTGGGAAAACTTAAAATCAGCCATCAAAGCTAAACTGCTTCCCATTTCTCTGTAAGATTGTTACCGCTGAGCATAAATATGCATCCAAAAAAAAAAAAAAAAAAAAAAAAGGTCCTTTTTTTCTGGGCAGATTGACTGCAGGTAACTTACAATCAGTGTTGGATGCTGACAGTGCAGTGAGAACTTCCCCTGCATCTCCCCTGCTGGTATATCTCAATAGAGACAGTATTCAAACCCACTTTTGCAAACAAATTGCTGTTGCTCTGTGAGCAACACTTCTGCTGGTGCATACAGAGTGCAAGTGCAGTGTGGCATGCTCCCTTATCTATGTCAGTATATGGAGAGGGATTGGTGTGTCACTTTTATACTCTGTTTCACTGGAAAGAAGTGGAAAATGACAAAAATGGAGGAATGCAGTAAGATTAAGGAAGGTACCCCGTATGTCATAATTGAGGACTTTGGCAGAACAATGTAATTGCTGTCCCTGGATTTGGCTAATGGCTCCCAGAACAGAGGACACCTGTTCTGGCCATGTAGGGGACAGAATTCAGCTCATTGCTTCTCTCAGCAACCAAACACTGTTGCAAAACTTTTCTGGTTCATGCAGTTCAAACCAAATCAAGGCTGAAGTGGTTTATTGATCTATTAAAGTCACATAATGAACTGGAAATCATTCAGCTATTCTTTCAATACTGATACCAGCAATACAGCAGATGAACACTGTACCAGTCCCTTATAAAGTGCAGCTGCGTGCAACTACAAATTTCCAACCCCTCTTCTGCAGCAGACCCCAACACATCCCATACACACATTCAGATTTGTGAACCTTCAAGCATCATCCTTGCAGGATGGGGATGTCACAGGCACCCCATCTTCTCTGGGCGTGCAGGAGACACAAGTGTCTCAGCTCTGTGCAGTCCTTCCCTTCCCCATCCCAGGTGCAGTGAGCCAGCCCCTGGAAGGTGACTGCCCCTATACATGGGGTGCAGGTCCCTACAATGCACCCATAATTTCAGTGCTGGAGGAAACAGTTTTCATGACCCACAGGACATCTCTGCTGCCAACATTCATTTTGCAGAGTGGACCTGTGATAGTGGAGGTAAGTTTATATTTTTGCAAGGCATCGTGCACACTGATTTCCTAGTTAGCACAGGTACACCACCACTAAGAAGACACAGGACCACTTGGGATTCAGGCTCTTAAACACTGCAACAGAAGTGGAAGAGTTTTTAAATGATCTGCCAAGGAAAGCTCCGAGGGCTGCTTCGTGCACTTGCAAAAACTCCTCATGGCCTTGAAGGGAAAGACCCTGCCCTGCTCTCTGTGCTTTGTGGGGTTTTTTTTGGACCTACCCTTAAAGCACTCACTCTTTCCATGACACATGTATTACACCAACTTACTGCTGAAGATCATCTACGTCTGCATGAACCTCCAACCCTGTTACTGCAATATGACAATGTGGAAGGAGCTTGCTCATGGAGAACAGTTTAGAGCAGTAGACAACTGTGTGTCAGAATGTGCTGTGACTGTTCCGCTGTAGTATAACAGGCTTCTGGGAAGTCACCTTTTAGTGATCTGTAATAGTCTTAGAAAAGCATTAGTCTTACTCTGAAGAGGTGAAGAAGCAGAGAGACCTGACCTCTGCATGAAGTCGAGAACATTGCCAGCTGAGAGGCTGCAAAATGATGTGACCTATATATAAAATACCTGTCATCATTCACCTATCATCATTAGGGATCCCTCCTTTCTGCTAATAAGTGTGTTTTCAGGTGCCAGGTTACAGATTACCAACTTTTAAGCTCTGAAACCAAGATATTTTTTAACAGCTTTTAAGCTATGATATTTGATTCTTCAGGGGGCCCAGAGTCAGAAAGTCAAACAAACCAGAGCACAGCTCTTTCTGTGAAGACCTTGGGTTGTGGTTAATGGAAACAGCAGAGTCTGCAATTCATACGTACTGCCTTGGCCAAGTTCTATGTTTTGTTTAAGTCAGTGGTGATGGGGAAAAATTATCTGATCTCTAGAAAGCGTCAGCTTTACTGTTCTTTTGGAAACACTTTCACTGTATAGTATCAAAGTCTCTGACTTATTACTTAAATGAAGAATAAGAGCATAGTGAATTTTGGAATGAGACTAAATTTTATACCACGTGAATTCATGCTGGAATAAGAGCTCGCATAATCACTCCCTTTTCCAAGAGTTCTGTCGGTTCTGCTCTGTCATTTTTCAGAAGGGAGAAACAATAATAAACGGTGTCTACTTCTATATGCAGACCACATTTTAAAACAACAGGTAATTCATTAAATTTAATTTTAAGTTTGTAATTCATTAAATCCTAGTTTTGCTCGCAAGAAGGCAAGGGAGAGAAAACTAATTTTGTTTGTCTTTCTACTTCAGCTCCTGTGGGCTAATTGCATTGGAGGGTCTGAAGTAATTCAAGTATAACTGGGAGCACGGTGGGTGAAGAGCATCATATTTCACAGCTGAGAAGGAATAAATTGACTCTAGTCTTGAGCCTTGAGGGTGGAGAACCAGGAGAAGCACACAGCAGCCATTCCACTGCAAACACCCTGATATTTCTGTGAGGTGATAGATGTTACAGCTCTTACAAATAGATACTAAAATGAAAAATGTCTTTCCTTGTGTTTGTAAGAGGGTACTTGTTCTCTAATTCAAGTGAACTAAAACAAATGTAAAATAAGTTTCGATGAAAAGCTAAGTCAACAATGCTATTTGACTCTTTGGATTTGCACCTAGTACCAGACTGGGATTTTGGTGAATAATGAGGTCCAAAGGAGTTGTTAATCTGAAGTAAAAGTGTGTGAAAATGAAAGATTGCTTTATTTTTTAAGGAAAAGGTTCTATATTATAAAAGATTTGTTGACACTCATTTTAATACTTTTCTAAAAGCATATTGACTGAGAGCATCTGTCCAAGGAGAACCTGCAGTGTCCTGGTAATGGATGGTGCTAGATTTATAATAAAACTAAGGTATAATAATATAAGAAAAATACCAAACAGATTTTAAAGCATAGTACCTTAAAATGTTTTTTTTAATGTTGTTGTTACTTGTTTTTATTCCACATGGAGCAGCAAAGCCACATTTAACATACCTACTGCTTGGAAGCCACTGTCTCCGGCTGTCCTAAAAAGTAATTATATGTGATTAGAAATTCCATGCTTTGCTTCTACACCAAAATTTGATCAGAAACTATACTTAGTCAAGATTTCTAACATCTCAACTTGTTAACTACTGTCTAATCAGAAACACTTTAGAAAACATTTTTGTTATATAGTTTGGATCATCTCTGGGGTCTTCCATGGAATAAATATGGACACTTCCAGGTGAAGTTAAATATCATAGAATCACAGAATCACTTTGGTTGGAAGGGAACCTTAAAGGCCATCTGTTCCAACTCCCCTGCAATGAACAGGGACATCTACAGCTAAACCACGTTGCTCCGAGCCTCATCCAGCCTGACCTTGAATGTCTCAAAGGATGGGCGTCTCTGAATAACCTGTTCCAGTGCCTTACCACCCTTATTGTAAAAAACTTTTTACTTACATCCGATCTATATATACATCATCACAGCTGAGTTTACTGGGCAGGTAGTGAAAGCTTTTGAAAACAAGTGTCTGTACTGAATACGATTTATCTCATGTCTTACAGAATGAAGTGTGTCCTGACTCCAAATGTGATCTAAGCATGTCTAGCATCTTTACCTGCAGGCTTAATCTTCTTGTATATCCCCCTCATAGTTCTTGCTAGGATAGCTAACATCTATCTGTATTAGTTCTATACATCTTCCAGACTGAAATGCTGTCAAGCAAGAAAAATATATGTGTTTTATCGTTCACACTTCTCTTCACTGAGGCCCTTGAGTGATGCTCAGCTCTTGATTACAGTTGAGAAGAAGGGAACTCAACATACATTTATGAAGCTTATGAAGGAATATTCTTGTGTCTTCTCAGTCTGCCAACTTTAGTCTTGGACAATTTGCTAAACAGTCATCTTGATGTGGTGTTGGTTTCAAAATTCATACTGGCACTTATAGCAAAAGGATTTTTAGGATGAGTAGGGTGATGACTGTAAATAGTTTAATGGTACCTGGTTGGTGAATGACCAAGCACACTCTGATCTTTGTATTTGCAAGAAACATTCTGCAGTTGACATTCTGATTGCATAAACAGCAGCCCTATCCCTCAGCATCACATCATCTGATCATGCATTTGACTGAAGAAAAGAGCTCACAGTGGTTCCCATCTCTCAGTGATCCAACTGTCCTAATTCTCAAGTGCTCCAAATACTTTCCTTCCTCCAAGGCTTCAGTAATATTGGGATTTATGTGCAAACATAATCCTAGTAGTAAGCCTCACTACCAAGCGTGATTTGCAGTAAAGGAAATATCTGTAATAAAATGCAGAGAACTAAACAAATTGTAAAAGGGAATAAAACTTCTTTCAGAAGTTAAAAACAGCTACTTTATGGAGTTCAAACTTATCCAATGATGGAAATCAATTTAATGTATTAAGATTATATGGCAGAAATACAGCCTAACGTGCTGCAGTGAAAATGATAACCAAATCCCTAATCTTTTGTTAATATTCCTAATATGTATTCATACATTTTGTATTTTTGTTAGCTAATTCTGCTGTACTCTGCACAGAGTATATTGTATAACTAAAACTTCAGCCTTCCTGTTGAGTTAGCTACTTACCTATTTCTGCAGAACACAGCAGCAATAAAGATAGACGGTGAAATGTTTGTTTGAATCTTGAAAATGTGTCATTCACAGCAAAGAAAAGCCTTTGTTTATGGCCTTTCCTTATTAAAAAAAAAACAAAAAACATTAAAGTTTTAGTACTATTTATGCTTTCCTGAGAGAAAGAACAGGGCATGTCTGGAGAGCTCGGTGATGTTCGGTGACAGGAGGTTCTCAGGGATTCCCTTGCAAAGAAGTGGTGCCCCCTCTGGGATCATCCTTCTGCCAGTGTCCACCACTTTGCTGCAAAACCTGCGTGGCCTTTCCAGGAACGGCCAATTGCACGTGTCCACCTGAGTGTTTGTGTACTATGCCAGTGACTAAAGGAAATGGAAATCTTCTGTTACTCATTCTGACTGAAGAAGTACTTTTGGTGTCTGTTCAGAGGAACCCGTGGGTTCTGCCTAGCTGTAAAGCAGCTTATGAAGCAGCAGGCTGTGATGGCTGAGCAGGAGGAGGAATAATGCTCTGTCCCGAAGGGATGCGAGCACCACACCAACCCACATGGAAAGCTGTAACGAGATTTTAGAAAAGTGATATTTCTTTTGATCAAGAGCAGAATTGGAGGGTTCAGAGATTACAGAGTGGCTGAATATACATGATTTTTTCTGTTTCAATTATGAGAAACAACTTAATCTGGTGTCATGGGTAAAGCTGACAGGGACAACTCCTGGAGTTATAAACCTGACTCCACTTCTGAGCTGAATAACTCAGGAGAGCCACCTCCCTTGTTGAGTCTGAGCCTTCCAGAGCATTTTTGTCCAAAACAGCAGCCAGGGCAGGTTCAACACCCAGATCCAGCTGCAAAGCCTGGATGAAGTCTGGGCACTGGGGACAGAAGATGGCTGTTATCAATCCTAGGTGATTAGACAAGTGCTGATATGTCACCTTATGTTACTGGGTCAGGGTTTATTCTGCACTGATATGGGCAATAACCAGAACTACAGATATTTTGTAGTTTAAATTTACAAGAAGAGTCGTGAGGAGGATCTGGGGAACTACAAGTCTGTCAGCCTGCCCTTGGTGCCAGGAAAGGTTATGGAGCAGATCATCTTGAGTGAGATCACATGGTATGTGTGAGACAACCAGGGGATCAGACCCAGTCAGCACGGGTTCGTGAAAGGCAGGTTGTGCTTGACCAACCTGATCCCCTTCTATGATCGAATGAACCGCCTGGTGAATGAGGGAAAGGCTGTTGATGTAGTCTACCTAGACTTCAGCAAAGCCTTTGACACTGCCTCCCATAGTATTCTCCTGGAGAAGGTGGTAGTCCTTGGCTTGGACAGCTACACTCTTTGCTGGGTAAAGAACTGGCTGGATGCCTGCACTCAGAGAGTGGTGGTGAGTTGTGTTAAATCCAGCTGGCGACTTGTCATGAGTAGTGTTCTTCAGGGGTCAGTATGGGAGCCTGTCCTGTTCTATATCCTAACTGATGATCTGGATTGAGTGCACCCTCAGTAAGTTTGTAGATAACACCAAGCTGGGAGGAAGTCTCAATCTGTCTAGGGTTAGGAAGGCCCTTCAGAGTGATCTGGACAGGATGGATCACTGGGCTGAGGCCAGTGGGACGAAGTTCAAGAAGACCAAGTGCTGAGTCCTGCACTTTGGCCACAGCAACCCCAGGCAACGCTACAGGCTTGGGACAGAGTGGCTGGAAGACTGTGGAAGAAAAGGAACTGTGTGTGTTTGTCAATGCTCAGCTGAACATGAGCCAGCAGAGTGCCCAGGTAGCCAAGAAGGCCAGTGGTGTCCTGGCTTGTATCAGAAACAGTGTTGTCAGCAGGAGCGGAGAGGTGATCGTTCCCCTGTACTCAGCTCTGATGAGGCCGCACATCGAGTTCTGTGTTCAGTTTAGGGTCCCTCACTACAAGAAAGACATTGAGGTCCTTGAGCACGTCCAGAGAAGGACAACAAAGCTGTGAGGGGTTTGGAGCACAAATCTTATGGGGTGTAGCCAAAGGAACTGAGATTGCTTAGTCTGTAGAAGAAAAGGATCAAGGGAGACCTTACTGCTCTCTACAGCTACGTGAAATGAGGTTGTGGTGAGGTGGGAGTCAGCCTCTTCTGCGTAACTAGCAATAGGACTAGAGGGAATGGCCTCAAGCTGTGCCAGAGGAGATTCAGGTTGGACATCAGGAAAAATTTCTTCTCAGAAAGAGTGATCAGGCACTGCAATGGGCTGCCCAGGGAGGTGGTGGAGTCACTGTCCCTGGAGTTGTTCAAGAAACATTTAGATGTTGCACTAAGGGACATGGTTTAGAGGGAAAATGTGATGGTAGGTGGATGGTTGGGCAAGATGATCTTGAAGGTCTTCGCCAATCTTGGTGATTCTATGACTCTATGATTTTATGAAATTCTTCCCTTCTTCTCACAGAAGTTTTTGCTCATCTTTCTTTGCTATTTAATTTGAGGAAGGGGAAAGGATGGTTAATAGGTAATTTTCAGGACCCAAACTGGGGGGAGAATCTTTTCTTGGTAGAACTCTGTGGTTCAGCAGACGTGGATGAGTTCTGCCCAGTGACAGGCAGAAATGCTGATAGAGCTGAACAGCCAGTGGGAGGCAGGGGATGGGTTTCAGGGCATGAGAGGAAACCAGCATCCAGTTGCTAGGTGACACACATCATGCAGGCCATGCTTTCTGCTGAAGAAAAGAATGTGGGTTTTTTTTTTGTTGTTTTGGCAAATACGATTATATCTGGCAAATCAGTACATGCACATACACACAGTGATTTCTACTCTTGGGCTTCTCCAGACTAATGGGTCGATTGTTTTCTTTATAACTCAAGCTTCTTTTTTGTGAACTATTCCCCACAGTCAGTGAAATCTGAGAGCCCTGTAGCAGCTGAAGTTTTGCTTCAGCTGTGAAGATGATTCCACAAAGTCAGTTCAATGCTTCCCACTCATCCAGGCTCTGAAGAAGCACAAACTGTCCTGTGTTCTCCCTCAAGATGCAGGAATGCTCCATATTAGCAATTTGACAGTAGCTGGATCTTAATTGGCATTTTTTCTGTTGCTGGAAACCACTGCCAACCTTCAGCACAATGTTTCATATCTGTGCTTCTACTTCCCTCATTTGCAGGTAGGACTGAACATCAGTCCTGAGTTGTTTAATTCGATACCAGTAATAGGTTAAACCTAAACAATTCACTGGGTGGCCATTTAACTGTAACGGCATTCTAAATTTACTCATTTATTCAAAGTAAAGTCTTAACTGTGGAACATTTTAACATTGGCTTAATTCCTGCAGTTGTAATAATTCAAAACTTCAGATAAGAAAAAAGGATTATGAACCAAAACAAGGTAAATGCTGCATTTTCTTATCAGCATTCTTGGTTTTCTTTGTGTGGTCACAGCACACAGAGCAGTGTATCCATCTCTTCCCAAGATTGTGCTTTAGGAAATAGTGTCTGTGAAAGTTGCTTTTGGCAGAAAACCCCAGATGTATCCTGAATTAGCCTGGGAATTAACCCAGAACTGGAGCAAGCCTGGACACTTCATGGAAATATGTTGTTTTCCTTCATCTCTTATAGGGTTATCCATACTTTCAGGCCTCCTCAGCTGGCTAGTGCTTATTATAATCTAAAATGCACTAACCAGGACTGGCTAGGTCCCAGAAACCCACAAAGTCTATTCAAGGTTCATCCATTGGGTTTGTTAGGTATACTGTGCCCCTGGCTCCATGAGCAGCCAAGCAGCAGCAGTTTGGGGTGCCAGGTGCTTGCAGGTACAGCCACCAAGGTGCTATGCAAGGCTACATGACGTCTTTCTGGCTTGGATCGCGTTGAGTTGTGTGCTCTTGAAATGGCTTTGTCTGTACCAACACAGTCCCTGCTTTACCCATTATATCTAAATCCGTGTTTCCCTTTCGTCTCTTGTTTTTTATTCCTTAAGGAATGAGGCACAGAACCCTTTCTAAAGAGGCAGCCCACAGCAAAGTTCAGCAGATGGCTGTGACACACACTTGTGTCCAGCACTTCATGTGATTTGCCTCCCAGGTCAGGCAACCAGGATTTCCTGGCACCTTCTTAAGACTTAACCCAAAAGTAGTATTTGACTTTCTAAAGCACCAAATGTGATTATCTCTTCCTACTAAAAGGCAGTTTTCTCTGTGAATGTGCACATTTTTATGCGGAAAATGTAACATGACAAAGAGCAGTAATATGCCAAGGCCTCTCCTCAGGATAGAATAAGGCTTAACGTTCCTTTTATGTCCTTTGAAAATAAGAGTACGCCTTGATATTTCCATGATATTGAACCCATTTCTGTTTTTTTGTTCTGGAGCCCATCCTTGCAAGTAGCTTCCTTCTATTTCAGGTTAAGGTTCACAACATCACTGGAAACATCCCGATAAAACAGTAGAGCACCATCCATCAAAGCTAAAAAGCATTGACAGTCCTCATGTTGCAGCGATGGCAAACTGTGTTGTTAAAGTGCATGTTTGCCAATGATATGCAAGCACTCATGCAGCATGACCCAAATGGGATACCCGCTCATGCAGTCACTGGGTGCTATGGAGTTGAAGTAAGGATCTCATACGACTGTTGGAGATCTGGGTTTTTACCTTCTGCAGAGGCAGAAGCAAGTCTGCAGGAGAAAGCATAGTGAAAGGTGAAGATGTCAGGCACATGAATGAAGGATGGCCCATGGGGGAGAAAAATGCAGTGTCCTGGGTGGTATTGTGATTTGGAGCTAAACAGGGAAGGACAAGCTGGGAACAACCACGACCCCCACATTACCATGTCTCTCCTCTTCTGTCCTGCCTGTGATGCCTTCTGACCAGTGAGCAGAAGCTGCTGTGACCACCATGGCTGGTATGTAAGCAGCCACAGAGCCACCAGAACCACCTGCCAAACACCTCGTTGTCGCATAGAGCAAGTGATCCTTGGCAGCTCTGAAAATCTTGCTGCAGCCATACTAACTGCTTTGTTTTAATGAACTCAGGTTCTCGTTAATGTGATTCCCTCTGGCAGTTCCCCCTGTGCTCCATGGCCCAAATTGTTCTTGGGACAACAAATTGCAGCTCTGCAGGAATGCACATAGTTGGTCTATGGCGGCAGAAGAGGGATGGGAGAGGATGCTGGAGATAGAAACTCTCCAGGGCTTCATCTTGGGCCCAGGCAGCACAAACACCACCAGAAAACATCCCAGCATCCCACACCCAGTGAGGCAGATGCATGTGATGTTTGATTGCCCATGCTCCAGAGGGTGATCGGAAAAAGTCCTTGTAGAAGGCATAAAGGGGGCATTTTTGGAAAAGACAGCTCATTTAAATAGTGTTACCACAGAAAACCTACAGGTCGGTTCCCTATTAACTGCAGCATCCCCTGGTGTCTGGCAGCGTCTTTTCTCCCTGCAGTCCTCAGGCTCAGGCAGTTCTTCTAAACATAGTAATCTCAGGATCATTTGGTAGCCCTATGGCCATGGGGTAGAGCACTGCTCACTTAGCATGAGTGAGCCTACTCACTTCCACCCTTAGGACAGGGAGATTTTTGATATCTCCCAAGTCATGACTGGGCACGGGCCAGGAAAGTGCTCATGGGCATGGCCAAATCTGGTGTTGGGGAATGTGCTTGGAGTTAAACCGTATGGGCAGCAATGAGAGAGTGCCCAGCACAAGCCTAGTTTAGGCTCTTCACCTGATTTATGTATTAACCTAGGTGCAGCCACACCGGCAAGCTCTGTCCTTCACTGCAGCTGCCATGGCTTCCAGATAGAATTTCTGAAATTTCTAGAAGGTTTGTCTAACAAAAATATCCCACATCTGCTTTTCTCACTGGCAGATGCTAATTTCGGTGTAAAGGTTTAGACTTTCTGCAGAAAATTTTGAACACTGTAGTTTAATTTTGAACACAATGGTTTAATTTTGAACATTTGCATCAAGTATTTCTAGCCCAGGAGAAAAAAAGATGATGTCCCTATAGCTGAAATATTTGTTTCTCATTTTGAATCCATTCTTAACCTTCTGAAGTAAAAGAGATGCTTCATTTGGCACTTTTCACTTCACATTTCTACTGAGAGAATCTCAGTTTTCCAAATAGCTTTGGTTTTTCTTCTGAGGAATTGTCAGATATAACTTATGACTTACATTAAACTCTCATCTCCAACAGACGTGATATAAGCTCCTTTAGCTGTGAAAATGGAATTGGTTTTGCCTGAATTACATATATATTAAAAACACTTCTCTACTGCCTGTGAATCAAATACTTTATTTCTTATTTAAGCAAAAAATACTCCACTCACATCACAGAGGCAGGGCTGGAATAGTAGCATGATTATTTAGAATTGAGATCACCAAATGGGATCAATTTTAAGTAGTCAATGTCAGGAGCTGATAACACCAGCAGCTACTGAAACTGCTTCAAACAACTTGCAAAATCAGAATTTTTATTGTTTTTCATGCAAAACAGTATGAGACTGTTTCAACTTGAAGACTTCTTTCCCTGAAAATCCCTATTGTAGCAGAACCAATAAACCTTTATTGTGAATTGTGCGTGCCTTATGTCCCTATATGCTTTTGATGAATATAACCAAATGCTGTGACTTCATTTCATTTACAGAAGAGATTCTTAGTACCCACCACTCTCTTTCCATTCCAGCTGAAGCTATAATCAGCAGCTGTGAAGACTTTTATTAGTGTGAATTAGACTGGCATGTTGCTGGTATATTGTTCTGTTTTCTTTATTTTAATTTTTTGTCAAAGGACTGATAAACTTTTCCTTAGTTCCCTTTTCCACCCATGAGCTCAGAGCAGCAGGAAAGAAAACAGACGTACGGAGGTCAGCCATGCTCGCTGCAGATCTAGAAGTGCCCATCTACCAACACCAGCAATGCTTTATCCTTCTACTGTGCCAGAGATGCTTTCCTGAAGTCTCTCTGCATCAGTGGAATTACTCCAGGGGTACATCTGGTTCCTGATGTGATGTGCAAAACAAGTTGGTTGGATTCTAATTTGTACAGACTCTGGAAAAAATAATAAAAAAAGACCTTAGAGGAAGATGACGTGTGCTGTGGCAACTACTCTGGCTCAGGAAAAATACCCTAATTCATCAAAATTAATGAGTTTATTTAAGATTACCATGTCCTAACATTCTAGAATGAGTTACCTAATTGTTTTCTAAATAACTAGGTCACTGATTTATGGAACAGTCCATGTGGTCTGTAAGACTACAGTTCCTTTCTGGATGGAGGAGATAGGATGTAGATATAATGCCAACATGTGTAATTGAAGAAGAAAAAAAACAAAAAAACATGCTCTTAGGAAGGAGAAGGGGTGCTTCTCTGTGTGGGATGTTTGAGATACAGGCAATAAAAGCGGTGCCACAGCAGAGGCACTGCTCTCCTACCCTCCCAGGAGGAAATGGCAGGTTTCCCAAGACAGATGTTTAGAATTATAGAATCATAGAATCCTTAGAGTTGGAAGGGATCCTTGAAGGTCATCTAGTCCAAACCCCTGACAATGAACAGGGACACCTACAGCTCTATCAGGTTGCTCAGAGCCCCATCCAACCTGGCCTCGAATGTATCCAGGGATGGGCATCCATATGCTCGCTGGGCAACCTGTTCCAGTGCCTCACTACTTATATCACCTTATATCCAAGCTAACTCTCTCTTCTTTTAGTTTGAAATAATTTCTGCTTGTCCTATCACCAGAGACCCTGCTAAAGAGTCTGTCCCCTTCTTTCTTGTAGTTCCCCTTTAGATTCTGAAAGGCCATTTAGACACCAAACAAGCTAAAAGAGACCCTGTGGCCCTGGGAGTCATCCTTCACTGCTGAAAATGCACATTGCACTGCCCGAGGCTCCCAGAGGCAGCACTACATCCCAGAGCTGAATCCAGACAGTGGCAGAAGTCCTCGTGGTTTGATGCAATGAGACATTATTCTTTTGGCTACAGCAAACTGGTGACCTTGAATGACGGCAGGTGAACTGATCTGCAGAGTGCTTACGTGGAGTTCTAAATCAGATTAACATTTATCGTGTATTGGATTATTTGGTAACAATCTATCAATCCAGTTTCTGAAAGTTAGCTGTAATAGCCAGGGTGATTTTCTAAAGAGCATGCAAAGTGATAAGCCCAGAGATGGGGCAGGGTACTTGCAGAGAACCTGCTGCTCCAGGGACCGTGTGTGTACATTATGTGTCCCTTGTGCTCTGGGTTTTGGAAGCAGGCTTCAAAGTTTTTGGTGGGTCAGCTGTAGCTCAAAGGCAATAGATTCAGTCCACAATAAATTCCCCTCAATGTACAGAATAACCATTAGTAAGAACTGACATCTTAGTCCTGAATAATGGTAGTTATGCTTAATTATTTAGGTGACAAAACCTTCAGCCTGGCTCTAACTCTTCAGATGTTTTTCTGCTCCTTGAGTCTCAGGCCATGGCTGGAGGACTGCCTTTCAAATGGCCAAACCAAAAAGGTGTCTGACCTGCTATCTGTGCTGAGAATTGCTGGTTCTCAAGGCTTAAAAAGAAAAATAATTGCATTTTGCTACTTGTGATGTGATGCGGTATGCTCTCATATGCAGCAGTATTTCAGCATGAAAGGAAACTTGGATAACTACTGTCCATTAACAGTGAGAGGCCTCATACAGCCATCTCATAAGTGATACTTGCATTTCCCATGGGAATTGAGCAGATGGCTTGATAAACAGTCCTACAAAACATCCTAAAGCTCTCAGACAACCGGGAAAGAGCGTATTTAATTTGTGCGGCAATTTTGTGATCTCAGGAAGTGGTAGCCAGAGTGAATGGCTTTATATTTGTAATGGTGGAAAGAACTAGACATTTGAGAGAAAGCAGCCTGCACTTGAGGCTGTAACTACAACTTCTCCCTGCCCTCTTCTTCACATGGCTAGGAAATGCCTTTCTTTCCTTGGAAAGAGTTAAGAGGGAGATAACCTCTCCCATTCCCACTCTTCCCATCTCAATGGAGAGAACATACCCTGTCTGCTACAGAGCATGCTCCCAAGGCAATGGAAACTTTCACCACAGCCTCCATCTCTGCCCAGCAGAAGCATCTGGATTTGCTTCTCTGTGTCTCATTTCTTGTGAGTTAGAATCATAAAATCATAGAATCATAGAATGGTTTGGGTTGGAAGCAACCTTTAAGATCATCTAGTTTCAACCCCCTGCTATAGGCAGGGACACCTCCCTCTAGACCAGGTTGCTCACAGCCCCACCCAGCCTGGCCTTGAATGCTTCGAGGGAGGAGGCTGCCACAGCCTCACTGGGCAACCTGTTCCAGTGTCTCACCACCCTCACTGTAAAGAATTTCTTCCTAATATCTAGTCTAAATCTACCTTATTCCAGTTTAAAACCATTTCCCCTCATCCTGTTGCTACCTGCCCTTGTAAAAAGTCCTTTCCCAGTTTTCCTGTAGGCCTCCTTCATGTACTGGAAGGCTGCTATAAGATCTCCCTGGAGCATTCTCTTCTCCAGGCTGAAGAGCCCCAGCTCTCTGAGGCCCTCCTCTGGACCCACTCCAACTGCTCCATGTCCTTGTATTGGGAGCTCCAGAACTGGACGCAGTACTCCAAGTGGGGTATCTTCAGGTTCTTGATGCTACTGTAGGATTTTTGAAATTAAAAACAAACAAACAAAAAAAACCCAACAAAAACACACATGTGGGGTCAGACAGAATTGCCTGTGTCTCAGTGTTGCATTTGGTCTTACATAACTGATGGTGGCTTTGCCTTTTCCTCTGCCTTGCACCTTCTCTTCCATATGTTCTGTACCTTTTGAGTAATGACAACTTTCTGATGTGTCAGTACCAACACTGATAACCAAGTGTTTCGTAACAAGATCAGCAGATGAAAAAATCTCATGTTTTTAAAGCAAGATTTCTAAAATTCTAAAATTCTCTAAAGTCCAATTTTTAAAAAAATCATATAAACATTTCATATGAGATTTTTTTTATCATCGCCAGCAGCTCATGAGAGAACTACTGCAGTTTCTGGGAATTTTTATTCTGCTGCATGTCTTGCCTAAATGAGTGGTCGATGTTACAGAGAGAAGGGAATGGGCCACAAAGATGCTCAGAGATCTGGAGCACCTCTCCTTGAAGACATGCTGAGTTTGCTTGGCTTGTTCATTCTGGAGGAGAGAAGGCTCCAGGGACACCTCACTGCAGCCTGCCAGTGTTTAAAGGGAGATTATAAACAGGAGGGAAAACAACTTTCTACATGAGTAGATAGTGATAGGACAAGGGAGAAGGGTTTTAAACTGGTGGAGTGGAGATTTTGATTAAATATCAGGGAGAAGTTTTGGAGAGAATGCAGTGAGGTGCTGTCACACGTTGCCCTGAGAGGTTGTGGATGCCCCATCCTTGGAGGTGTTCAAGGCCAGGTCGGACTGTGCTCTGGGCAGCCTGATCTAGTACTTGATCCAGTGGTTGGAAACTCTGCCTGTGGCAAGGGAGTTGGAACTGGATGATCTTCGAGATCCTCCAAACCCAAGCCATTCTGTGGTTCTATCAATAACCAGAGGAAGACAGGTCTCCATGTTCAAGATGGTCATACCTTTCCTTCACTCAGCACAGTGGGACGGACATGAAGGGAGGGACAGATCTGGGATTTATTTCCTCTTGCCGTTTGGCATGGGTCACGTACTGCTTTCTACTAACATGAAGCAAAGATGATCTTTAGTTTTGGGAAAACAATGCTGCCAGCCCATTTTCCTGAATCCATCCCTTCTGTTTCTATGAAAGACATCTAATTTCTTTTTCATCTTTCCTGCCTTTCTTCCTGCTTCAGTTTCAAAAAAAGGACACACGTTTTTTATTTTGCTAGCTGTGAGATGTAAAGAGCTGGCTGCTGGCCTACAGGACGCAGAGCAGCAAAGCTATGATGGTAGCAGAGAAACATCAACATTTCTGTGTGATCAAACATGTTCATGATTAAACTCAAACGAGGTAACATTCTGCTGTCACAGAACCATTTATTTCTCCCAGGCTGCCTTTAACAGCCTTTGGACCCTTTGGCCTTTCACACGTGATTCTGGGGCTCTCTCAAAACAATTGCTGACACCTGCTTCAACAACAACATCTCTTGGGCCACCTAAAGCCTTACAGCTCAGTAACCCCAACACAATTTCAGATCCTTGGCTCAAAGGTAGTGCTAAGTGCAAGCCAAGGAGTCCCATTGTAGCCAAGGTGCTGCAGTCTTTCTGGCTGTGATCCTATTGCACCACAGCCTTGTAGTTTTCATTTCAAAGCATGCTCGTTTCTCCCCTCATCCTTCACACTGCAAAGCAGAACCAGAGGTTTGTTGTTACGGCGTGACAGAGATATTTTCTCAGGCATAAAGTTCAAATGGAAAATCCTCCTGCTGGGGCCTTCCAGAGCAGGGAGACTCAAAGGCACACTTAAAATATCTTTTGCAGTTTATTCTAGCATCTGTGATCATTTCTGAGGGCTTTTAGAAGAAATGCGTGAGTTTCCATCAGACCTGCAGCATCACGCTAGGGCTCAAAACAGAGCACACGGAGCTCTTCACAGAACCCACCCCAGGAGAGGGTGTTTAGTGTGCAGCCTGCTTCTGTCAGGCTTTGGTGTCTCTGTGGCTCTGGTTTAAAGAAGAGCAAAATCCCTAGCCTGCCACTGAAATGCCACTAGTCATTTGTAACCTTAGAAAGCACAGTGCAGCAAAACATGAAATTTGCTCCTTTTCCATTTCCACTCCGCCGCCCCCCCCCTCCTTCTCCCTCCTTTGAAATGCTCTCACCGCTCGCCAGCACGGTACAGTTTGTTAGCTGGCTGCCACTCCTATCCTTCACAAGTTTGCCACGTTGCAGTGACAAGACCACGTCGGGGCCCAGATGCTTTGGAGTAAATAAATAGCACATCTGGGATTTGGAAATGGGCCGGCTCCGTATTATGGAAAAAGCTGGAGTGGAAATGCATCCAAAGAATACACAGCTGGAAACAGTTAACTCTGGAAGGAAAGAGAGAAAAAAAAAAAAGGAGGCAAAACTCAGGGATTACTACTGCTTGAGATCTTTTGCATTATAATTGCTGAGAAACAGAAACCCAGTTTACACAGCAGTTAAATTAATGGCATTCCTGAAAAATTGATAGTTTATGATAATTGACCTCAAGTAACATAAAGGCAGCGCAGGGTGGGACGCTCGACTCCTTGCTGTCTGGCTCTCCCCACCATGTTTGGGAACATCGCATGTGTTTGGGTCGGGATGAGCTGGTGGGAGCATGCTGGTGGTGGGACGTGCTGGTGGTGGGACGTGCTGGTGGTGGAATATGCTGGTGGTGGGACATGCTGGTGATAGGAGGTGCTGCTGGTGGGCAATGCAAGTGCCCCAGGAGCCAGGCTGTAAGGGAAGGCAGGGGCTCCTGCACTGCAGCCGGAGCCGGAGCAGCAGCATCCCCATAGATGATTCACGAGGGTGAATCAGCAGCCGCTGCTCCCACCCACTCCGTGAGCCAAATCGTATGCTGTTTCCAACAAGGGCAAGGTAAAACCAGGACAGGAGAGGCAAGGAGGAACCCAAAATAGAATGAAACTGTATCTTTGGACTTTATTTTTTTGTTGTTGGACAAGGTTCCTCACATTAAAAAAAAAAAAAAAGAACAAGCCAAAGAAACAAAGCTCTCAGACAGTAAAGTGACTCCTGGCAATTATTTTAAGCGCTGCTCCAAGGGAGGCACACATCATGCAGAAAAGCTCCTATGTCTCATATGGGCAGCAGTCCTAGCACAGCGCTGTTGATGGAGCACCAGACGCTGCCACAGCACCGTGCTCAGAGCGCCTCTCCTGCCAGTAACCCTTTAATAGCTCTAAACAGCTCTGGTTTCCCTGTTGAGATAACCACCAACTGCAGCTCAGAGCCAGCCAGGCTATGAAACCCGGCACCCTCTGTTGATAGACAACACAGCAGCCTCTGCGTTGCAGTAGGTTCGTGGCACATCAGAGAGGGGAGAACATTTTTTTTTTCACGTATATATTTTCCTCTCTTTTCTACTAGACTCCCTTAGAGGCATTAATACAGATTAATGTAAAATGTGTAAATGGAACAAACTACGAATTCTGAATCAAAACACTCACCTTTGGGCACCTTCGGGTCTGTATCCTCTGTGTACAATAGGGCTATCTGCTGTGGAGGTACGGGATACTATGGATGCTTCGTTGAACGCTTGTATGTTTAAGAAGCCCTTTATTTTGCCAGGACAGCTGCCATTTCAATTTCTTCATTCCTTGCAGTGATGTCTGAGTATTTCCTAGCATTTATTTTATTTACCCTAACAACACTCGTTTTACAGTTAAGAAATAGAATATTTTGGCAAAATCCTTGAAAGTTTTTGGGCAGAGAAATTTAAGAGCTCTCTCTAAAAGATTCTGGAGCTTCTACCCAAGGAGGTGATGGAGTCATCGTCCCTGGAGGTTTCCAAGAAAAGGGTAAATGTCACATTGAGTGACATGGTTCAGTGGGCATGATGATGATAGGTTGGTGGTTGGACTAGATGATCTTATTGATCTTTCCAACCTTAACGAATCTATGATTCAGTCATAGAGGTGCGAAGACCCTTTGTCCCTTACATGGAGCATGGGAGGAATGAACAGTTGCACGCGTGCAACCTGCAGGGCACATGGCTGTGGCAGGCCATGGAGGTCTGGGGATGGGGCAAGGCCTCATCTGTGCTGCCCCCAAGTGGATGCTAGGGTTGCCTTCTACCTGTAGAATTTCAAATTGATTCTTTTGACTTTGAGAAGTTCCCCTTCCCACTCCGATACCATGCCAACTTCCAGGGCAGGCCCCGGGAACACATCCCCACCTGTATTTCTGCTCTGTCCTCATTTATACCTTATGTAGCCTACACCCTTATTACTTTAAAATTAGGCTGGAGGCAAGTGCTTGGTTGTGTGCATGGAGAAGAAACCAGAAGCCTGAAGCTAAAAGTGTGATATTTTGAGAGAGCCAGAGTTAGATCAGGTAGACTGTGTTGTATGCCCATGTCAGAGAACCAGAAATGTTTGCTTGCTCTGCCACAGTGCTCTCTGTGTTTCATCTGTGCATTACAGTTACATTTTTACAGTCATTGCTTGAAGCCCCAGGGAGGATTGGACATTAGCTGCTCTCCAGAATTAGTGGGTTATATGCCAGGTTATTGGGTTCAGTTTTGTTATTAAAAATTAACTGAAAGAAATCATATGGTCTGGGCAATGCAGGAAATACATACCATAAAACAAATCTGTGGGAATTTCCGAAGCTGTGTTAATCCAAACAGAATGAAATATCCCACAGAAGGCTGGAGGCAAATTCTGGCTCTCCAACCGCTCAGCTCCCCCTTCCTCAGAGCTGCTTTGAAAGTTACCCTGCTCACCTTCTGATAAAAAGGCCTGGGGAAAACATTCTCGGGAAAGCATGCAGGGAGAAAAGTCCAGAGTGGTTAAGATTTCTTCCCGTAATGCCAAGTCCATTTGGTCTTTCTGCAACACTGTAGTTTCTATTGACTCATCACGTGGTTTTTACAGTACCACTTATCATAGAATCATAGAATCACAGAACCACTAAGGTTGGAAATACCACTAAGATCATCTAGTCCAGCCTCCAAATCATGCCTGTGACCACTCTAGATCTTGTCACTCAGCGCTACATCTGGCCTTTTCTTAAACACCTCCAGGGGTGGTGACTCCACTAGCACCTTGGGCAGCCTGTTCCAATGCTTCACCACTCTTTCTGAGAATAAATTTTTCCCAGTATCCAACATGAATCACACCAGTGCAACTTCTGGCCATTAGCTCTCGTCCTATCACTGCTACATGGGAGAAGAGGCCGACCCCCACCTCACCACATCTTCCTTTCAGGCAGTTGTAGAGAGCAATAAGGTCTCCCCTGAGCCTCCTCTTCTCCAGACCGAACAATCCCAGCTCCCTCAGCCACTCCTCATGAGGCCTGTGGTCCAGACCCCTCACCAGCTTCATCGCCCTTCTCTAGACATGCTCTAGGGCCTCAATGTCTTTCTTGTAGTGAGGGGCACAAAACTGAACACAGCACTTGAATTGGGGCCTCAAGGGATTGAACCCTCCACAGGTAAATACAAACCTTAGTCCCCCTTCCACAGATGATGTAGGCTCCTCATCGCCTGAGATTCTCTGAAACACTGGCAGGCAGTGCCGTGCCCAATCTGCAGAGCCTGGCACAACCCCAGGAGGACCGTGCCTTCCATGTCATGTGTGCACAGCTTCACACTGCTTCTACCGTCCGTGGGAGGGAAGGGCCTGGTTGTCACCGGTGATCAGAGTTGGCAACAGCGCCGTCCCACACCATCCACAGGTGACAGAAGAGGCATGACTTTGCTGTACAGCTGAGAAAGGTATTAGCAACCTCATTCACCTCTCCTACCCCACAGGCCAGCTCTGAAGTACCTGCATTGTCACCCAGTCCTAACCTTCACTGTTGTGAGTATGGGTAGTCAGAGAAGATCTCAGCAGGATTCAGTGCTGTCATCACAAAAGCCAAGAATGGTTTCCATTTGCCAAGCAACTAATTTTAGTGAGTAGAACTTTCTCTTCAATCAAATCCTAAACACTTTTGTGTAAAATACTCATAGATGTTAGCGGTCTTGATTAATTTTTCTCTGTGACTCCCTAGATAGTGATAGTTAAAATAGTCTTACTTAATATAGGTAAGTACAAATAAATGAATAAAAGAGTGAAAACACAAACCTGTGACTTTGATGGTGCCAGAATTCAGCTGAGAGCCACCTAGAAATGTCAGGGTTGATTTTGCGTTGGTCATGCATCTTCCAGGTACTACCTGTTTGCAGAGGTTGTCACATTGCATGGGATTGCATTCATCTCACAAGCTGAGATATTACTTCCTAATGGATGCTTAGGGTTTGGAGCACAGTTTGCAGCTTGTTAAACTATTGGATAAGAACAAAAAGCTAAAGTCACTGAGAAATGGTCCAGTGCCTCTCAGTCTGAATGTGCTCATGCTCATCTGAAAAGATGCCTTTGGCCCATCTGGCTTTGTTTGTTTGTTTGTTTGTTTGTTTCCTTCTTGGGTTTTAATTGCTATTGCTGCCCAATTGTTGCTTTTTAAGGATGATGTGGCTTTAGAATTAGTACATAATAGAAAATTACGTGTCAAGCATTTCATTATGGTTTCAGTTTAATCTACTAAAGATGGCTCATTTAACAAAAGCTGATTGTTTTTATTAAAAAGGGAGAGGTCTCTATTTCTGATTTTCCCTAGAATTCTACTTGGTTTATTTGCAAAGTCCGTTCTTATGATGCTGACTGAATAGTCTCTTAAAGTATCACTGTGGGTTGTTTTTTTTTTTTAAGTGTTGTGTTTTTTGTTTTAAATAGGATAGATATGGTAGAAATTGGATTGCACAAAACATGGATAACCTAATTCTGGATAATGAGCCTCCGATTTTCTTGAGACTTGTCCTCTGGAGGACTTCTGTCCTGTCAAGACTATCAGCTCAAAGCTTGCTCAATCCCTGACTCTGGCTGCAGAGGCAGCAGGCCTTCCCTGCAAAGCAGTGGCTGAAGGAATGGAAAGAGTTCAGTGGAGCAGGCTGCTGAGTGACACAGAGGGTTCTTCACAGCCTCTTGCAAAAGCACAGGCTTGCAGAATCAGAGCGCATGTCAGAAGCACTGAGCATTTCAGGCCCAAGGCTTTGGGGCAATTTTCGCATGACCGTTTTGACAGGTCACGTCCATCTATCTCTGGCACACTCAAACAACAAGGACTACTGCTGTCTCCAGAGGTTGACCAGACACTCTCTTTGCCAAATAAAATGGTCATCATTGCCAGGTTTTGAGTGCATCATACAGCTGTATTTTTCCCACCCAAGGTCCCCTATTCATAAGCATATGCTGAGTGCCAGCGTTTACTGCTTTCCCATCCCATGCCTGCATGTTGGGAGAGCTCATCCCTTACTGCATGGTGGTCTGCAGCTTTTGTCTGGGTTTCTACTAGGGTTTTTTTTGGTTTCAGGAATATTAATTTCCCAGAGAGAAGCTCTTAGCTTCTTGTAAAGCCTTGTAAGACTGTGTAGGTCAGGACAGTACAAGAGTTTCCTCAACTGAGTAGTTAATTTCTGTATTTAGGATTAATCTTTTCTCTTGTTACTCTCATGTTCTTTTTTCTGGTATTAGACTTCTGAAAGTGTCTTGCATCAACACAAAGACTCTTAGTAGTTCTGCATGTAAGTTTACAGTGATGTACCTTCTATCAGTCTATCATACTCACTGTTCACCTTGCTCTGTGTAGCTTCTGCTGTACATTTTTTCCCATGTTGACAGTCTGACCCTAGTACTGAAAGTCTTTCATGACAGCAATCCAGCACTTTCACAGGCATGCAGTTCTTAGAGTCTGTATTCACTGGTTGTTTTTCTTCAAATTTAATGTCTTTAAAAAATAATTAACATTTTCAGGATCATTCAGCTATGTGAATTTCTTAATTCTGTGTTTCGTATCAGAAAAAAAAGACAAATACTTGACTTGAATTGAATCAAAGCAGAGTGTTTTGGGTGAAGACTGATAAACTAATGGAAGTACTTATGTCACCAAATCTTCTGATTTTGCTTCATCTTTTAACTTGGGTTAATTTCTTTTCACATTTTGTAATATGAGCTGAAAGGTTTCATTAGGAGAACAGCTGTGTAAAACATTACTGCAGTTCTGAAAGTAAACATTTCATATCAAAATATTTCTGCATTGCAGCTTTATTCCTTCCTCAAGCCTAAAAACCTTTCACCAAACAACCCACAGTCAGAGCCACCGTGAGTTCCACTGGTACTCTATTTTCAGTATATTTGCTACTGATTAATATAGATGTATATCCCACCCCTGTTTCCACCATCTTGTATTTGGTCTTTTCCTGGGAGATTTTTTTCTCCACATCTGCTGATATTAATTCCCTAGCAGGTGCTAGGAAACTTCTTTCCAGTGCTGAAATCTCACACCAAGCCCATGTTGTTTTCCCACTAAGTATTCAGCATGGTTCTTGTTGTGATTAGCACTGTTTGCTGTGCACATTTCCCAGAGCGTTAATCAATACAAATGGAAATCCTCATCAAAAGTATGGCCACAAAGGAGCAGAAAAAGCAGCTCATATGTTTCTTTAGCACAGGAGCAAAGTTGTGTTTTAAGAGGTATCTGTCTGCTGGGGCAGGAAGCGGTTCTCCATCACCACCGGGGCACTGGCAGGCATGTCCTGAACATCATTTTCATTCCTTCTGATGTTTCTTTTCAAAGGGAATACTTCCCTCTGGCCATTGTATTTTACTTACTGTGTCTTAACTGTCTTCTTTTTTATGCTTATTGGTCCATGATTATTTAAAATAAAAAACAAATCTTATTTTGATCATTTTTTTTAGTAAGATCTGGACTAGAATGGATGACCCTATGTGGTTGTATTTTGGTGGCTTGCACTTTTTGCAAACTACTGATGGGAAAGCAGTTCAGAAAATATTTCTGGAGGCTACAGGACTCCTTTCAAGAGGAGAAGATTCCTTTCTTCTTTATAGGAAAAAAAAAAGAAGAAACTAGGAAAAGCAGATAAGGAAGAAAGAAAAGATTCTCTTTCTTGCTAAGCCAAACATATGTAGACAAATATTGCAATAAGTCTGACATTTTTTAAAGATTTCTGTGATTATGGAAGAGAATCTTGCAAAAGGAGTTATCAGACTTGGTGTCCTTTCCAGATGTACTGAATTCTCTGTTAGAGCTCCCTGTCTGAAGGACAAACCAGTTACGCGTTGAGATGCAAGCTCAGTCACCAGCCTCTCATTTCCATATCTGACAGTGACAATACCTTATTTTACTCTCCCTGATACATTGATAAATAGTTGAGATAAACACAATTATATTCTGGAGAGTCATTGCCTGACAAAAAACACAGTGTTTGGATCCCAAACCACTCCCTACTTAAATCCTTTCTCCCCTTTTAATTTATCTGTATCCTTGAGCCCTGAAAATTTAATTAAAATAGCTCAGGTCTACATTTCTACAGGAGGGGATGCTGGTTATTTAAAGAAACACTGTTCTGACTTACTAACTGGAAATGGTGAATGACGTATTTATTGAAAATCAAGCTTATTTTTGTCTGTTGCTAGTATGAATTAATACCTTCAGCTCTGGACACTTTAGAAAAAAATAATGTATGACACATTACACGAGCATCACGTCTCTCTTGACAAAGACTGGCAGTTTGAGCTGGGGTATCTGTGCATGTTTCTGTTCTCCTGGCCAAGTGTCTTGCCAGAGTCCTCCATGGTGTGCTGGACATAGCGGTCACTTTATGGGAGGGGAGGACGCCCGCAAGGCTCATCTAGCACAGATTACCCATCTAATGGGGAAAAAAATTCAGTCTCTGCAGAGCAGGATCCATTCAGGCTCACAAATCAATATTTGAGTCACTGAAAGAGAAAAATATCACACTAAATTATAGCTTGACATTCATTTTTTCTCCCTCCCACTAGTTTTCTTGTTCCCCGGTGTAAGGTCTAGGTAAAACTCAGTCATTCAGCGGGTGCCAGGCAGGAGCGGTGTACCCGCCCATCCATCTATGGCTTCACAGTTCCCTGTGCAAATGTCTCCTTTTTGAGGCACGTATTCCCCAGACAAGGCCGCCCTTCTCACGCAGTGCGTGGAGTTCTTCTGGTTGCCAGGAAGAATCTTCAGAAAACGTTCCTGTGCACAGCAATGTGTCACACCTCACAAGGATGCTGAAACATAGCTTTGTGTCTCGGGGACTTCCCAAATTTCATGGGACATCGGGTCAAAAACCTTCACTGAGGTCAATAGGCGTGTCTTACAGAAAAGGAAAACAGAATGAGAAGCAAAAATGAATATAATGAAAGAAATTCTGGAGTTGTTCCGAGGTGGTTGCACATTTTCATATTTAAATTAGTAAAAGCTGTTGCTACTGTACTTTACCGAAATAGGGAAATGCAGATTCACATACACACATAAATGTACAACTTTGTGTATTTGTCATACAGGGAATGTTTTTGCAGCACTCTGAGATAACTGTAAAAAAATGAAACGAGTAGGAAACTATTCTCAAATCATTCCCTGTTACTCACTGAGCTCCCTGCACAATTTCAGCCAAGAAAGAAGCTACACTTTGCTCTTGCCAGCTCAAAAAGTCTAGAGCTTTCAGAGTACTGGAAGATGAGAATTGGCATATAAGACATATGATTTCTCACCCCTAAAATGCTGTTGCTGCTACTAAATCGGTTACTCATAAGATTGAAATACAAGGTTTTGACAGGTCTACTTTCTTACATAGCTTTCTGCTTTTCTGGAGATGGAAGCGTAAGTAGACTTAATCTGCATTTGTTACAAAGGAAAGAATTTATTCTTGTCAGAAAAATCAGAGAGAAGGAGACCTGAAGAAATATTAAAGTTATAAAAAGGGTTTGATCAACTGGAATGAGATAAACTCTTCAGTCTGATGAGAACTCTGGAAAAACAAGAGACTAAGCCTAAAAACTCGGAAATTAAGAGTGAAAGGGGAATTCAGGCACAGCTATTTCAATCAAAAAGTAATAAGCATGTGGAATAAATTATTGCTAGGTAAAGCTATTGAAGCAAATAACAGGAATGAATTTAAAAGACAGCTAGACATCTTTATGGAGAGAGCAGAAACTTCACATTTTTCCTACTTAAATGCTTTGGGTTTGATCCAGTAAAGGACTTAGGTGTATAAAGAGGGACTTAGGATGAATTTAACTGCTTAAATCCAGAAATACATTCAAAGGAGGAAAAAAATCACTGACTACTGTGGAAGCATGCATGTTACTTAGCCCCCAGAAAACACAGCTGGAGATGCTGCCTAACATTAACACTGTGAGAGGGGTAGTACTAGTCTGTACTTTGATACAGAGATTTAATAACAACATCAGGGGAAGTGCGGGGCCTTGGTACTCCTAGTCGGGGAACTGAGATCTCCCATCTAACAAAAGGGGTGAGTTCCCTTTCCTGAGGAGTGTTAATTATGCAGAAGGGCATTCCAGACTCAGAAATTAGAGAAAAAAAAAAAGTCAAAGGTTGTACGAGTACATTCTGCTGGCTGGGAAGACTGGGAAGCTCCTAAGATCAGGTTGCTCTTTCTCAAGACTGTTGCTGTTGTTTGTATCACGCTGACTTTTTATTAGTAGTGAATCTCCATGATGGCTACAAAATCATTATTGCTATTCTGAGACACTTCTACCATGGCTGATAAAAGACCTTTATTGGACTGTTAGGTCTTAGGAAATGCTCATTTCTGCATTTGCTGAGTAGTTTGAGGCTGCCAGGGCAGGGCACCATGGGAGGACTGCAAGGCAGTGAAGATCCCTATCTGGAAGGCATGAGTCAGCTGGGCAATGGAAGCCTCACATCATCAATACATGCTGGGCTCTAACATTTACAAGAGCCAAAGAGAGGCTGCAGGCTTGATGTCTGAAACTTCTGGGACATTTAAAGCTGTCTGCAAGATGTCCCCTTGCCTCTCCCCCTCTTCCCACCCACCTAAATTACAATCACATGTCATCAGAGAGACTGACCTGGCTACAAAGATAACCCATATTATTTTTCATTGAGGCTGAGTCACACAGCACTGGATTGCTGGAATGGACGTTCCTTGGGGTGCTGCCTGCCAGGGAGATGCTGCGTGCTGCCTGCAGGGACCAGGGGCTTGTGGGCCCTGGGATGGGGAAGGTGGCCTTTCTGTGGCTTAGTAGTAAGCCTGGAGATGGAAAAAAATCTTTAGGTTGTTGAGAAACAAAGTGACTGGTCTTGCAAAGCAGGCGAGCTAGCGTTCCTGCCAAACTCCAAGTACAGCGCACTGCTATTTATTTTTAAAGAAGAAAGTTACAATTTAGAGGAATGGTGAGAAATGATTATTTGTTATTCTCCTATGTCTGCATTTCTGTTGAAGCACAGCAAGTGGTTGTTCATGTGAAGGTCATCGGTTAAGTGGAGAACTACGAGGCAAAACTGTTCCTATCTAATCCTGGCTCTCAGAATGGTTCAGCTTTGACCTTGAGCACATCACTTAACCTCAAAGGAATCGCTTGCAGATTCATTAGCTGGTCCTGGCGGAGTGCTTTGAAGATGAAAAGGACTTTATAAGTGACAAATACTATTATGTGTTCTGGGACCTGGAAATTTTCAATGTTTGTGTGTATAATCATTTTTACAGAGGATTTTCTACATAAAAGAAACCGTAAATTTTGCTGGAAATTGCAGGATTGCAGATAAGAACAGTGTTTTCCAACTGAAAGGATTTTTCGTTCAAATCTTTCTCTTTCTTCCCATAAAGCCCTTACAACGCAGTCCAGGGAAGACCGCTTTACTCAACTGCTTGTCTCTTGGTGTGTTTTAGAGGGACTGGTTGCACAACGTTAAGAGAGAGAGAGTGAGGGTGGCCCTAATGGGGACAGTGCTCCTGAGCTCCGCAGCATGGGCTCGTCCCCAGCCATGGGTTAGGGGGGCTGTACTGTCCCCATTGTGTGAGGTGCAGAGACCCTGTGCAAGAGGAAGGCAAATCTGCAATCAGTAAAGCTGCTGACAGCAGAAATTAAAGCAAGTGAGAGCATGGAAATGCTGACTACAAAGAGGTGGCTTGCTCCATGGGCTTCAAAGCAAGATTGTGCATCAGTGTCGTATTAGGATTTCTCCTTTGAATCAGCTTTCAAAGGAGAAGGCAGCTGTGCAGAGTCATCCCATGCCCTGTACTATAAGATTTTTATACGTTTATGAACAGGATTAGGTGGCATGATGCCTTTGACATGATGGGACTGAATGCCAATTCAGGAGGCCTCTCACTGTCACAGGTCTTGTCTTGCCATGCACAGCTGAACCTGTGCTACTGCTATTGACAGCAGCAGTGTGAAACTTGTGTGCTGATGAAAGGGAGCAACTGTCCCAAAGGAGCTGGCTGTTTGGGGTGTCCCAGTCCTGCAGAGAGCTGCCAGGTGTGTGGCATTGATCACCTAGCTGAGCCCATGCCACGCTAACAAGGACGACTGCAGTGCTCTTGGAGGCAGAAGTTCCTCACACAGAATGTAAGGATCTGTCAGAGGAAAGCTTGCTTCTTGACCATGCTGTTATTGACTTTATATTAGTGTTGATACAGCATGCATGGCAGACACAGGCTGTGGATGCCCAATGGACATGAGCTTGTAGTTGACAAAGCAATCAAATTCAAGCATGTTATCCCCTTAATCTGGATGAAATTGGCTGCCTCAAATCCTATAGTCTCCATTTAATCAAATTGCTTATTGAAATCAATGAAGATTCTGACTGAGCCAGCACTGCCTTCATTGTAATATTGCCTCTGCAATGGTCTTGTACATTTGTGTATGTGAAACAGAGAAAGGAACAGTGTGAAGATGCACCCTGCTTTGGAGGTTACAGAGGTACATATACGTGATAAATGCAACTGAGGATGTATGTCCTGAAGGTGGGGGCACTGAACATTGGTTGTTAAGAAGACTTTTTCACTTTTTTGCTTGATTCACAGTATTTGCTATAAGCTCCAGAAAACTGTTATTTTGGGATCGTGGTGGAAGTGGAAATCTGCCATCGAGATAAAATAGTGATCCTCAAAGTCACAAAACAGGTCAGGATTGCCAAGTTACCAAGATTTTGCAAGTATGCCTTTTCCTCTGGAGCAACCACAGTGACCTGAACATCCCCCAGTGGAAAACCCTTCCATGGGGGAAAACACTGGTGGAAGAGATTGCCCTTCCACTAGGTCTGTGTCTTTACGTGCAGAACTAGCCACTCCATGGCAGCAAGGAGATAGTTTTAAGCCTGTATTTCAACATGAGGATATCTCCAGCAGACCAGACCACTTGTTGAATGTTCCTGTCTGAATCTTTACCAAGCCTAAATTGCTGGACAAAGTGGAAACAACATCTGGAAACTCCTCCTGAATTTCTTCTATTCTCTCTCATCTCATGGAATTTTCTTACTGGTCAGCACCAGGGATAACATCCCAGTGCAAAGGTGTCTTCTACTCCCTGTGCTATATGGAAGTGAATAAGCTTGTTTCACACTAGGCAGAATTACTGGCACAGTATGAGAGTTTGGGCTCTGTATATCCTTTTCCCTTTTCCCACTCCCCAGATGCTGAAAGCACTGTGCTGTGGGATGCTCTGAGCAGGCCCCTGCTCCCCACTTGCACAGCACTCACCAGAGTGGGGCTCTGACTCTCAGATTGAAAAACAGACACTAATAACAGCACCATGGTTGTCTCAGCTCACCACTACACAAATGGGAATTTGTGGGAGATCATATTGTGCACAGCAGGATTCAGGAGTAATGCAGCATCTGGCACAAGCAAGCGTTAATTACCTGATCTGGTTGGAGAGAGAACCGAAGCATGGAGAACATTTAATTATCTGTGCTATCTTTAGCATGTCCAAAGTATTTTTGTACTTCCTATTACCTCTGTAGCAGAGATTTCATTTTTCCACATAAAAAGATTTTAATTCTATGAAATGCTCAATTAGAACCTTGATTTCCATTAAAAAAATAAATATGCCATGCAAATCACTAAGTTGCCCTTAATTTTTCTAACAGCCCTTTCAAACTTTCTGCTCGATGCTCCCAGTTCTCTTCTCATTAACAAGGTCTGTGGGGATCCTGAACATCAGACTTATGAGGGCTGCTCTCTGCAGCTTTATTTAAAGGAGAGAAACCTGGACCCCGTGCCAGACCAGCCTTCCCTCAGCTTCTCTCTCCAATATCTGTCCTACAGACAGCCTGGAGGACAGCCAGACTACTGGTTGGAAAGGTGTACGCTATAGGAACTGATTTTGGCAGTCAGACACTGGACATGTTGCAGTGAAGTTTGTGTTGTAGCAAATCAGGTCTAAAAGGAAATCATATTGCCTCAGGCACCGGACAAAGGTGGGATTGTGCAAATCCCTCCCAGCCCAAGGCCCTTTTCTCTCACAGCAGTGCAAAGGAAGTTTCCTACTGCTCCCTCTCATCAACATCCAGAGTAAAAGCCAAAAGATGACAACCCACTCCCAAGATGATGTTGCAGCTCTCTTTTTGTCACTGCAAATTATAGTGTGAATGAGCAGAAAGAATAGATGGCAACCATCAGTTTCCTATTGAGGAGAAAAGGAGCCCCTGCTTCTGTTTCCTTGGTTCTTGCAGTGGTTCCTGCTCTCAGCATGGTGGGAGCAGGACCATAAGTCTCCCTGTGCCATTTCTCAGAGTGGGATCGAAGGGCTCACTGTCTCCACCCAGACCTGCGCTAGGGCTCTGCCTCCAGGAACAGTCAGGATGGGAAGAGTGAAACAGGGCTTGGTGAAGGCAGCAAAGTGAGCTGGGAAGGGGCAGGTGCTGGTGAGAGAGAGCTGGGGGAGAGTGGGGTGGGTTGGGGTGGAGGGATGGAGTCTGGGGCAGGAGAGGCCCTGGAGACTGCCAGGGACATGAGCATTTGTGTGCATTTGGAGGTTCTGGCTACAAGCTGAATGACTTGGTTAGAGGATCCACCATCAGCTGGCATATTTTTTAAATAGAAAACTGTGGTTCAACCACACAGGTGTTGGCTTTCTTTAGCAGATCCAGAATTTTGATTTTTCAAGGCTGTACTCACTCTTCCAATTCTTGACATTTCCGCCATCTTCCCTCCAGTTCTTGCACTCTAGCTAAAGTTACTCTAGAAATCCATGGTCATGCTGGACATACATTCAATGTCGTCTTCCCATGGCCATTAATAGAGTTCCAGAAGGAACAGAAACCTCCTCATGATGTACCACTGCACTCCTGTAGAAGAGGGAAGAACCCCATCTCTTTATCTGTCCACACAGCATCATGTAGCACCATGCACAGAAACTTGGACAGCATGGAGCCATTTTGCAGATGTTCCTGAAGAAAAGATGCCCTTTTAGCAACATCTTTGCCTTGGTTTCAAGTACCCCACCTCTCTACAGAGCTGGTTAGCCTGAGCAGAGGCTTATCTGTAACACCAGTATCTCTGCACAGTGCTGCATTGTATCCTGTACACTCACTGCACACAACAGGGTGACCTCAAGCTGCAGAGGCTGGCAGCACTGCATTACCATAGATGTCCATTTCCAGGTGCCACTGAGTTTACAACATCACTGGAGAAGATGCCAGAGGTGATGTGCAGCACCTGAACACATGTGATGGGCTCAGCAAGGCCGGGGTGTTGCTGAATGGGGTGAGCAGCCCTAATAGGGAAGTTTAAATGAGGGTGGTTGAAAAAGTAAACATCTCTTTGTGAATACAAGGCATGCGTGGGTCAGGTCGTAGAAACACATGAAAAGCAGCGAATCCTGCCTAAATCTCTAAGGCATTATCATGAAACCTTGCATTACGCTATTGCAAGCCTCTTGGCACAGCTCAGAGAACAGTAGGCATCAATCTGTCTGGAGATGAAATTATAAATAAGCAGATAACCAGTGCATGAATAAAACAAAGTGAAAGCAATCTGCATATCACAGGAATCTGTGACAACTGACACCCTTTCCCATGGATGATTGAAAATGGGAAAAAGAAAAATGAAAGGTGAAACTGATGTACAAATGAATGAGTGAACTGGTGGGAAAAGAGAAGAAAAAAAGAAGCCAGAAGTTTGAAATAATGAGACATCAGGCAAGCTAAAGAGCTGACTGCAGTAGGATAAAACATTTCCTTGATGCAATATCACTGCCTACCCAGGATTTGCATCAGGGACTGCATGGACCTCTTATTTAATGACATGCTGATACACCATCAGGAGACCTCATGGGAAATCTTGCAAGGCCTTGTGACAAATACTAAATTAGTATTTGCCTTCACTATAAATACAATCTGATCAAAAAATATTTCATGTGTTCAAAGAAGCCAACTTTGAAAAAGAATGATCCAGCATCCATAAAAACATCCACCATGGAAAATAAGTTGCAAGTGATCATATCATTTTTAGTTAAAGTATGCAGTACAGAAGGGGTTATATGCACAATTTCATGTGTAGATACAACCACAACGCTGCACACAGAGTCTGATTGAAATGCAGCTGCAGTTCCTTGACTATTTTAAATGTGGGCTCCCATCCAAAGTAGAGAGTGATGTTGTCTGGTGAGGACCAGATAGAGTGAGGACCAGCAAGACAACTGATTTCATCTCCTTCCCTACCATGCTAGGGCTTGCGCAGCCAGAGCTTGTCTAGCTCGAAGCACATCTTCTTATTCTCACATACTTTCACAGGGGAATCAGTTCTCATAGTTGGCTCTCTGCATGAAGGCAAAGCAAGTCAAGGTAAGGCAAGGTAAGACAAGGCAAGGCAAGGCATTGTGATGTGACAGGGATCACTCAAGGCTGTGCAGTTTCAGATCTGCAGACAATCATGTCAAAGCCCAGAACTTTGTCCTAAGGAGACTCCCCCATCCCCACAAAGCCCTCACCTCAATAGAGGTAAAAAGCAAAGACACAGAGAGATATGTGCTCTGCTGTGGTGTTACTGGTGAAGCCCATGACTAGCAGAGGAAGGATGGATGGTATTTCCCTTTAGGTGCTTCTCTTCATTTTCTTTGTTTCTTGGGAGGTTAATATTGGACAAAAGTCTGAACACTTGAACATTTATTCAACTAAACATTCAGTCCTTTCAGGCTTTGCTCATCAATGGAGCTATCAAGTTTACTTAGCCTCACCAGAACAAATGCATAAAATAAATAAAAATTCTGGTGAACTTCTGTTATGATCTGTCCAGTTTTGCTGGCAGGGCAGTCAAACTTTTTCACTGGGTGAGCAGTGAACACTATTTTTTTCTGATGTATTAGGTGGCTTCATAAATTCATTCTTTTTTTTTTATTGGAACTGCTTGCCAATAGAGGAGAAATAAACAGGAAAAATTTGGACTGCTAAACGTCAGTGACCTTGGAAAATAAATGATAAATATTTTTAAGATGGAAAAGAAAGGAGCAGATACTGAACACTATTAAACAAGTCATTTCATATTCCAGCATCAAGATTTTTAATCGAGCCTGCCATTTTTGTTGTATTTCACAGGCTCTTGTGATGCAGTAGTTATGAAGGACATTTAGTCAGACTCCCTGAAGACAGTGATAACGTTCTCATTCTAGGTGGTAGCAGAAGCTGTACCCCACAAGGAATGAGTTCCTTATTGACCTCCGTACACTATGCAGCCCTCGCATTGCTTCCAGTAGGAATAAGTAGAGAGGACTCCCAAGAGGAGAGCTGGTTTAAAGTTTGGAAGAAAGCTGAGTGTTTCTTTTCTCTCTGCATTTACAGTAGCAAAACAGGTATTTTCTCAAGGATTTAGTTCTCTTCAAAATAAGGTGTTGTCCCATATCCCACATTTTCCTATAAGCTGAAGAGGATATATCAGAAATCTAGGATGATCAGTAGAAGTATTTAGAATCTAGTATCTAGATTGTTTGGTAGAAGTATTGTCCTACAGCAGCCCAGTAACTCAATGAAATGTAAATAGGGTGTTTTTATTAATAGCACGTATGTTGCCTTTGTGTTATAAATCACTGCATTGGGACCAACTGCCCTGATTTGGAATTCTGCAGGCAGGAGTCGCAGCTGCAAGTCTAGAATAACTGATGGGACAGAGAAAACATCTTTCTCTTAAATCATCTTAATATCTATGTACTCCTTGAGTTAATGCTGAGGCATGTCTTAGAGAAACCTCTGGGCTTCTCTATATTCCATTCAGTTTTGTGCGCTTCCAGAGGTCATGCCAGGCTGAGGATCTCTGAGGCATGGGGACATTCAGGTCATGCTTCTTCTCACTAGCGTGGGAATTAGGAAGGGCACAGTTCAGAACTCCTGAACTTCATACAGCACCTGGAAGTCACTCTGCCATGGCTTTGCTTTCAACATGCAGGTCTTGTGTCATCTCTTCTAGGACGAAGGGCAGCACAAGGACAGATAAAGGTCAGATGGATCCCCGGCATTTGTCCTCCAAGAATCAGTGTTCTTTTCTCTGTTATGTGATGCTGGAGGTCTGGCTCAGGTAATGTTACAAATAGTGTTACAATGATCCCATTGAAAGGAGAGTCTGAATTCACTTTCAGCAGTTTGTGTTAATCTCTTCTTGAGCTGTGCTGTGTAGTTATTGCAGGGAGAGCCTTGCTGGCTACTTGGGAAGGAGTTCTTACAAGGGAAAGTGAAGCAGGGAGAGGCTTTTTCTGAAGGAAATGAACGTCTATTTTTTCAGGTTTTAGGCATGATCAGGTGCATCAGATGGTATTGACCACTGCCACATCCAGACCTCAGGACAGGGCACTGGGACGACAGGACATCACTGCTGGGAAAGAGAAGATGTCTTTGTGAAGAGGTCCAGGTTGATCATAGTGGGTACCACCTGTCAACCCCTCCTTGTAACAGTGTTGCACCATCACCCCAGGGCTGCCTCGGAGAAGCATCTGGTTCCACATCAGTGCATGTCAGCCGAGCCCTCAATATGGGACACACAGTGCTCCCCAGAGATGCACACCCGAAATGGATGCAACACACCAAAAATGCAGACTCAACAACAAAGCAGTCAGATTAAAAGCACATTAATATGATAGCTTCTGTGGCTCTCACAAGTGTTTTCTTGGCTGTGAGTGTGAGGAAACATCTGAGAGGTAAGGTGGTGTTCAGGGACATTTCTCCAGTCCCGGAAAAAGATATCAGACAAACATCTTGGTAGTCTTTTCAAATCGTCTTTTATACTTCTTTTCTGCACTTTGCCTTTGAAATGAATTTTCCTGATACAGTTCTCATTGCCATGGTGTTTGTATTCATTTATGACTTTGCCATCTGCAAACAATTTTTGCCATCCAGAGCTTTCCACACCTTTTTGCCACACATATTCTCATTATATAAGCAGTAAATTGCTGTATCCTTTTGAGGCTCTGACCTATTATTAATAGTTTTGTTTTATAAGTGCAATTTGAAAATCAGAACATTCTTTGTGCACTTACTCACCACACAGGCTCCCAGACCTCAAATCTTTACTCAGGAGAAATGCCAGTGTTCTTGGAAGTGTCATTTTCTTTAATGAAACATATAGACTGATCTTTCCATATTTTTACTTTGAGAGGGATTTGCTTTGAAATCCTTGATATGTATTAAGAAAGGACTGGAATCTTCTATACAGTTTTGAAGCTCTGCAAGTCGTATATTTAATATAGAAGAGAAATACCAATTTGTTTCTTTTTAATTCCAGTGGAAAAGTAAAGATAGAACATTAGAACTTTAGATCTGATTTTAAGCCTATTTTTTTAGAGAAGGAAAATTAAGAAGCTAACAAGGAAATTTGGAGGGCAATAAGTCATTGTAAATTGTCTGTATGAGCATTAACATTGCTGACAGAGTGCAACATGTATATTCCTTTCTCATGTCATGTGTCAGATTGGGTCTGCACCCTCTCTGCTCTGTGCATGCTAAGGGTTAACCAGGAAAGGCAAAAATCTATCTCGGCTAATTGAAAGAGAAGCAAGAAGATTAATGACCAATGACATCCATTAAAAGAGAGAATACACTGTTGAATAATTAAATTAAAGAGTATCCATAATGCCATTAACTATTAAAAAAATGAACAAATTCAGCTTTGAAAAATTGCTTTGGCAGGTGGCATGACTACTTTTTGTACTAATATATACTGCAGAGATAGTATATTCTAGAAAAATTGCTATCGGACATAGCAATACACCCACTGTGTGAATTTCACTCCCACCCAGAAGTCCTCCCAAAGGTCAATGTGTCATTTAAACCCTATGAGTGAAATCTTATCCCCGTTGCAGTAATAGGAATTTTAACACTGACTTCAATGGAAACACGCTTTCCCCCATATATTTTGAGAGGTAATTGAGCCCAACATGATGAATAGACCATCTGTACAGTCATGAGTCTTAGCCACAGAAAACATTCAAGACTAATAGAGGAGGAAGATGTAGGACCCCTTTGAAGCAGGCTCCAAAGGGCTGGTATTTCACTATCACAGGTAATAAGAGAAGACTTGTGATATCTAGAAAAAAAAATACGTGTTTAAAAAAAAGTTGAAAAATACTCAGTTCTTCCTAGAAAGTTTCAAAACACTGCTGGAAAAGAGCTTGAGTCTATCTAGTGAAGTTTTAAGACGTGTGTGTGTTTGTGTAGTTCCACATGAATTATTGCACTACTTTCAGAAGTAAATTCTGTATCTGGAGAATAACTCCCATTTTTCACAATTCTGAATTAGCAGATGATTTTTTAATAAATATAAGTGATTCCACAGAATACCAAGATGAAGATATTTGTATTTTCCTTCTGTCTCATGCATTCCTAAATTCTATCTTCTCGAATACAAGTAAAATATTTAAACATTTACTTTGATTTATTACAATACCCTCCTCCTGTGAAGTACTTAAATTTCTATAGGCATTAATTTGGAATGGAATTTGGCTTGTTTCCATTTTAGGGAGGAACATGTAATACTGCTATATTATTCTTCAGCCATGTTAAATATTAATCCAACTAGCAGATCGTTTATATTATCCCAAAATAGAGCTTCCTGATGGGAGCTACTATACTTTCTTCCGACAGCATGTTTTTTTCTAACTTCCTCCAGTTAGGAAGAAAATTCCATGTGATCATATATTTTCTAAAAATGCCCATACCCATAAACATTTCTTCTTCCTTGCCTTGCTGTGATTTGGTCCACCTGGAATGGTTATTGAGCTACTGAATAATACTGTTCCAATTTTTGTTCTACTGATGCCCCAACCCTGGAGACATTCAAGGCCAGGCTGGATGGGGCTCTGAGCAACCTGATCTAGCAATAGGCATCCCTGTTCATTGTAGGGGAGCTGGACCAGGTGATCTTTAATGGTCCCTTCCGAATCAAACTATTCTGAGACGCTCTGATTCTGTGATTCTATGATTCTATTCATGCAGACAAGCTGGTTGCAGTTAGTAGGAAAAGACAAGTCTGGTTCTCATTCACCTCAGGACCCTTGGTGCCACTATGGTGGGGCAAGGAGCTCTTGACTCTAGCCCAAGCTGCCTCTAGAGAAGGTACATCCAGTGCAGGGCCACAGGCTTTATAGACTTCCATGACAAAGAAAGGATTATCTTGTTTGGCAGTCAGAGAACTTCTGCTAGGGAACGTGTCTGCAGAAGACAAAGGCTGAAGAAGTCAACAAGAAGGAATCACTAACTTCTGATACTGCATTAGGAAGTCTCATGGGGGTAATGTCATGACAGGAAGCATAACAGGGAGACTTTGAAATGGCCTTGGATGACCCCAAAGGGCCTGGTGTGGAAGAGCTTGGGGCTTGGGAGCAGCAGTGGGGACTGAAGGCAACCAGCTCCTCCTTCTGGGACGGAGACACAGCCTTGCCTTCACAGTCTAAGGAGGAAAGAGCTGTCCCAGAATTTTATCTCCATTCTGGGCAGTGGTGTGGGAACAAAGGGCTGACCAACCAAGCAGTGGGACTGGCCACATCAGCGGTACACAACCTGCCGGGTGTTTCTGCATGGTGCTGCTGTGTGGCACGTACCTGCAGCCTCTTACTGAGGGGCATCTATGGGGTCTCTGGGCGTCCCTGCTGGAGCGTCCCTGCTGGAGCCAGATGGACCCACAGGTCCCTGTGAACCTCAGCCATCCTGAGACTGTGTGATTTTATGACGAAAAGGTATGTGCTCTACTTCTTGGCTTGCACAAAGACGGCTGCTGTAATATTGGCACTGCCATGGCTGAAATCAAGTGTGGGGCTCAGTATTTCCTCCATCCTCTTCTACCCCTAACCCTAATCCATCAAACCACAGCTGCACACAGCTGTAAATATTTTCTTCCTCACAGCTTCTGTCTTGCTCGTGACCTAGGAAAAACAAAATAAAATCACCCTAATCACCATCCTTCCATAATGACCTGTGCCTCCTGGCAGAGGCCAACCTATCCCACTGCAGAAGGTAGTTACAAGATGTTTAGTAGCCCTAAAGTGTATAGTATTAGACAAATCTAGAACTCTGACGTTTTGCAACCCTATTTTTTTGATAATTAAATCTGAATTATGTCGATTTCAGTGTATTTTTCTGCAAACATGCCATGTTAGTATACATGGCTAGCAATTTAGAGAGCAGAGAACATGTTTAGCAGTGCAGGGAAGCGCGCACATAACTGACACCTGTTTTATACAAACCTCACACTCTGTATACACGCAAAGTTACAAGGGAGGCATTTGTGGGGATCTTTGTTTTTATTACATAAATGCTCTTGACAGCAGAAAAACCTGCCTTGATAGGCTGACTTGGAAATATTTTTAAATATCCTGCAGGCGTATAAATTCTGGAAACTCCACAGCAAATAGTAGCTTCCGTATTAAAGAGACAGGAATCGCTCTGTTTAAAATACACAAGGGTTGTGATACAAATCAGTCTGTGTCAGGAAG
Source organism: Numida meleagris (assembly GCF_002078875.1). Lineage (NCBI taxonomy): Eukaryota > Metazoa > Chordata > Aves > Galliformes > Numididae > Numida > Numida meleagris. The sequence goes on from NC_034410.1 coordinate 125,827,131, forward strand.
GCAGAGTTCAGCTGATGCTAAATCATCCCTCTCAGCTTCAGTCATGGCTGCTCAACACAAAGCACAGGACAACCCCCATTAAGTCCAGGACAGCGGCCCAACAATGGATTTCCCCTCTGTGTTTCTGTCAATCATTAATGTTTGTCCCACAGCTTCCAAGTTATATAAGCAGCCATTTCTGTATTTATGCCTGTAGGCTTTATCCTAATATTTAAGTGGAGACAATATCTGGCAGTAATATGCATGGAGGTGTGTCCTAATAAGGTGGTCTGTTTGTTACTTCTTGCAGCAGCCTGTTCAGCCTCTTTGAACTTGTGGTAAACAGATGCTTGAGTGCACCATCTAGCTGCTATGGCTGTAATCCTACTGTAAATATTGTTTTCTCACTGGAGAATATTGCTAAGTTCTGAGTCACTGCTAAGATTTTCCTTGGCAGTAAATGCATCATCTGAATTACAATCGGATGTCATTATATCATCTGCAACATCTGTAGTCAGGACATACTTGGCATGTCAAGGTTGGGGGGAAGGAGGATGCATCTTCGGGAACACAGCAGCGCTTGGGAGGAGAGCCGCAGGGGAACGAGGTTGCCTCCCAACACAATGCTGCTTTCAAATGCTGGCTGTGCGGTGGGGACTGGCCCCTGGAAACTATTATTTTAGAAACAACAACACAAAACATCACTGTTTTGGGGAAACTTAGGACAGTCAACTGTAATTTCAGGGTCCGTAGAGGAGCACAAATAGCAAATCGTAAGGGTAATGCTATGAGAAAGGGAGCAGCGGTCTCAGACGGGGCTTCAGAGGCTGCTCAGGACAGAAACGATATCACTTCTGCAAGAGGGTGACTGTGCCAGAAGACGCTGTGCCTGTATTAGATAAGAAGTCCCAGCAGATTCATATTCTGGTCTTCTGCTTCTGCAGCATCCATGTACTCCCAATGTATGGCTGAACCAGAGGATGTAGTGAGGAGCCTGGTCCTGCTCCTCTGGATTTATTGCTGCAGCAGGATTTCTTCCTCCTGCACTTGGAGATAAGATTTTATTTTTGCTCAGTCATAAGGCTGGCTTTGTGCTCATCATTCTGTGTCATTCATGCCTGTTGCTTTCTCTGTTCCAATAAACAACAAGGGAAAGAGAGTCTTGTAAGCCCAACCCTGTCCCTGTGACCATCCTAAGCTGATGACTGCCATTAAGGTATATTGAACTGCTCTCTTGAATAGATGATAACAATCATTGTCATGTTGTTTTCTTCATTTTCCTGATGTCTGTTTTGAGTAGCAACTGCAATATATATTTTATAAGGCTCACTTCATTTCTGACCATTATTAGAAAAACAGAATGCCAGAGCATGTGCAGAGAAGAGGAGGAATTTACTGTCAAGGACTGAAGATGAGAAACTCTCCCAGCCCCTAGGCATGCTACTGTCAAGAAAGAACGTGATGTATTGCAGACTCTTTTCAGGAATTCTTCTATAACCCTCAGGGTAGAACATCCCTGCAAGTAGCCTCTGTCACCTAATCCACTGGTGGCATGCTCTTAGTTTTCCAGACATGCCTGAATGAAAAACATATAATACATATATTTCTCTTCTGAGATTTTTTTTTCCTTATGATGCTGCTTGGAAGACTTGGGTTTCCAAAGATCAGACAGCCCTCAAAACATACCTGCAGAGGAGCAAGAATGATACAGCATGAAGCAGAGAAAATGAGGCTTTGACTTAAGGGCAGAGGGGGAATGAAGATGTTCCTTTTCAATTAAACATGTTTTTCAAGGAATATTTAATGATTTTTCACTGGGTAAGATAGCTTAATTATTTCTGATGCTTGTTAGCAGCAGCAGAAGTGGATGAATGGAGAGTAATGGTTCTCAAAGGCGCTCAGGTAAAAAGAAGGAAAAGAAACAGCGATATTACCATGCTTTGGAAACTTATAATTTTAGCTGCAGGATAAAACAAAAGCAAAAGTTTCATTAATGAAAATTTAACTAATAGTCTTTTGTCACCAATTTTCTTCCAGTGAATGGCCATGGAGGCTCAGTTCCACACCAGTCACAAAGCTCTGAGGACCTCAGCTGCCCACCTTACCTGCTTACAACTGGCCCCCTCTCACAGTGTGCAGATGCTCAGTGTTCTGCCCTGCTTAGCAAATGAGAGTTGGAGCAAAACTCCCAAGCAATTAAAGTATTATATGAGCGAAAGAGTGTAAGCCTGGGAAGTACTCTGAAGTGATTCCTCCCCAAACCAGAACCACCTTTATCTATATTCCAGAGCCAATAGGCTGAAGAAGAAAGCATAGGTTTTCACACTGAGGTCACTTTAAGTTTGATTGTTAAGTGTTGAGGATGGCTTAACATCAATACATCTACTGTTCTAGAGCTGAAATATATTTTAAAGAGTAACTACAGTAATATATGCAATGATCTGGTATATTTTCCTTATCATGAATTCATATAACTGAATTAATTTTGGATTTATGTTTGATATATGTATATCTATTTAAAATAATTGTAATCACAAGAACTCAGTAATTTCACAACTATTATCTCTAGTGAACACAATATGTCTAGTAATAGGATTTAATTTTCTCAAATGCAGTGAATGCCTTCCAGCATTCAGTTTGCACTTCTGTTATGTTTTAATTCTATGAATGATCTGCTTTTCTCTCAACGTGAACAATATTTTTAATTTTCAAATTAATTCAGATGAATCATATCTTCCTGAGACTCTCTCCTACTAATGTAAGTACATAAGAATTTCTGCACGGAGGTGTTTTGGAGAGATTTCATACTCGATATACATTCTTAGTTGAACCTTTGAAACTCTTTTTCTCTGTGTACATACCAAAATGCAGATGTAATAGTACAGTTATGCATGCATAAAAGATAGAGCAATTTCTTACATATATGTAGGAAAACTGAACACTCTAAGACATGTTGAGCTTCCCAGTTATTTACAGCAACACTTTTTTTTTTTATTATCACCCCATAAATCTTGAGAGCATTTGCTGGTGGAGAGTGGGCAGGAAGCAGGGGAGCAGCACACTTTTCTCTTTGTGCTCTGGGGAGTTGCCGGCCAGCTGGATGTTGGCACACTTCGGATGGGAGCCAGGCAAAGTCAGTATGGTGCAGGGAAAATGTTCCCTCATCCTCTGCCACATGTGTGTGCACCAAAGTGGCCAAGGGAGGAGGTACCAGCAGGACAAGCATGAGTGATGGCCTCCAAGGTCAGCAACGGAAAGTCCAGTTCTTTGCAAACTGCTTATGCTGAACTTTTCACTATTACCGTGCTGTTTTCAGTCCTTTCTTCTGTATCCTTTCTTTTAGATGGCAGAAGGATATCTCCCAGTGCCAGTAGGTGGCTTGCACTTAGAGCCACAGCAAATGAGAACCTTCATCAAGAATATTTTTGAGCAGCCCCATGTTACACCATCAATTTTTACTTATGAGCTATAGTAACTCCTACAACCCATATGTATTTTCACTACAAAATTTCACTACTATTTTGTCTACTGCTAGAGAACATCCTTAACTTGCTGCTAGAAAAGGCCCTTTGAAGCAAGCAGCCCAAACTCATCCCACCTTGAATTGTATTGTTGGTGGATGTGAGCAGGAAGTCTGGCTCCTGAGGCTGCCTCTGGCAAGAGCAGAGCAACAGCAGCTCCTGCACACCTCTGAGCTCAGTGATCTTCAGCAGCTCCATGTCTGCACTGGATGCATTAGGTAGCCCCCAGGGGCTCAGCACCAAAACCAGTGAAGGCATCAAATGAAACTCTTGAACTCAAGTACTTTAACGGTCTCAAGTCGCACTAGGGGAAGTTTAGATGGGACATTAGGAAGAATTTTTTCATGGGGAAGGTGGCCAAGCATTGAAACATGCTGTCTGGAGAAGTGAAGTCCCCATCCCTGGAGGTGATTAAGAGATGTATGGATGCAGTACTAAGGGACATAATTTAGTGATGGGAATCAGTACATCAGGCTGATGATTAGACTTCATCATCTTCAAGGTCTTTTCCAGATTAGATGATTCTATGATTCTGTCAATTTTAGCACCTGTGTTTTTACCATGCAACAGATCATGATACTACAGATTACTGGAATCCCAGCACTGTGCCAGAGCAGAGAGACAAGAGTGTATTATTTTGGGCTCAGTACTTAATATACAACTGTACTCCCGTGTAGAAATGAAACTGCATTTTCTTCACAGATTCATGCTTTGATGTGCTTTTTCTCCTTTCATAGAATCGTTTGAGTTGGAAAGCATCCTTAAAGGCCATCTAGCCCAACTGTCCTGCAGTGAAAAGGGACACCTACAGCTAGATCAGGTTGCTCAGAGCCCCATCCAGCCTGACCTTAAATGTCACCAAGGATGGGGCATCCACCACATCTCTGGACAACCTGTTTGAGTGTTTAATCATTCTTATTGTAAATATTTTTTCTTATATTCAATATAAATCTACCCTTTTTTGTTTGAAATCATTTCTCCTCATCCTATCACCACAGACCCTGTTGAAGAGTCTGTCTCCTTCTTTCTTATAGCCTCCCTTTAGAAACTGAAAGGCTACTAAGGTTTGGTAAGGGAGCTTTGGGGTTCTTTAGTTTGTGAAGACATCCATGCATTCACAGATATCATCCAGTGAAGGCCAGTAAGTTATGGAAGATAAGTACATGTGGATCAGCCTCTTTTAGTTTCCTAGGATGTCAATGCAGGCAGGTTCATACTGTGGGCTTTCTGGAGGCAGACTACAGAGGTTGGAGGGGGCAGGATACATTTCAGATGGTCTCTTTTTTCTCTTCCCTGCATTTCACAGCCCCTGTGGGTTCCCTCAGGACAGAAAGCTCACTTCAGTACAGATAGTGCAGGGAAGAACACGTAAGTGGTAACATCAACAGCAATAAGAATCGAGCAGCCCACAGCAATACAAGAAACTTCACTGTAAATTTACACTCTTTGGAGCATCCTGCTCTGGCAGACACCTGGCATGGCTGTTCGGGAGGGCTAATTCCATAAGAAGCAGCACTGCTTGCTTTCCAGCCTCTCTTGCCCACTGTGTCTACGATGACTGTATTCTTTGGCATGTGGAGTACCAGATGCCTTCACCTTACTCCATGAGTGGCGAGCTGGAGACAGGAGGCTCTTTTTCCAAGGATCTGCTGTCTTGGTTGAGGTGGGTAATCAAGAGCATGCAGAACCCCGTATTTTGTGTGTAATTTCAATTAGAAGTTAATATACTGAAGGAAAAATGCTGTAGAAAATTCCTTCCTTGAAGAAACAAACACATGAATGACCCCTGCCTCTTGGAACCCATCCAGAGCCCAAGGCCCATATCTCCACCCCAGAGAGGAGCACAGCTTTCTGTCATTTCTCCTCCCACATAGTTATTCATCTTCATAGTTTCCTTCCACCAACATGTCCCTCCCTGGTAGCCTCCCTTCAGCAGATTCCCAGTATTCCTGCAGGCATTTTTCCTTAGCTTGGCACTCTCTTTCCAGGCCTTTTGAGAGCCAGAACTAGCACCCAAGGACCTTGCTGCAACTGAACCTTTATTTCAGAGTGCTTGCGTACCTGATTTTGCAATGTCAGCTGACTGTACAAAATGTGAAAATGGCACCTTGATACTGCCATGTTTTCCCGCCTGCCCTCCGAGGGAAATAAAAAGCACAGACAGGAGCCAAGCTGGCAGAGGCAGGGTGCACTGCTTTCTGCACCAGCAGCATCACTAGGAGAGCTCTGGCTCCAGATGTGCTGCTTGTCCTGCTGAAGTGCAAGACAAGGCTCTGCTTGATTTTACAGCTGCAGGGGTGAATTGGCATTTAGCAAAGTGCTCCTCCTGGTTCAATGGAGTACTCCAAAGCTGGAGAGTACAGAAGGGGAATAAATATAAAACATCAAGTTGTTATTTTTGACAGGGCCAGTTTCCTGACCACAATCACACCGAATCCTTCACGGGTGACCGTCAGCTTCACAGGGTGAAGGCATTTCTCTCTCTCATACTCTCCTTTCACCTTGTCCCTTCTGCTAAGCATCTGGTGCAGACAGCAAACCATAAACCATCCTGTCTGCTGGAATTTGGATGCCTTATCCTAGCAACTGGTGCAGAAAATGAGGTGGGCACCTTGGAGCTCACAGCCATTCAGGGTCAGCACACTGCCCTCTGATTGCCTTTGGGAAGCAGAACTGCAGTCACCTGGTGAGGAAGAGCAGGGGTAATTGCAGGAAATCGACTAATCCATGCACAACGAATCTAACCATTAACAGTGGGCTACACAGATGTTCTTCTGCAGTGCTGACCAATTTCTTCCAAGTCATGTTTTAAGGCTAACGAGCAAGAAGTACAGCTCAGTAGCTGGAACAGAAGATGTGGAAAGGGTGCATAGATTTCTGCTCCCTACCTCGCTCCTTGAGCTGCAGCAAGCCTCAGGCTGCCCTGTAGTGTCACTAATCATTGGTGGATACATCGTTATTAAAAGCAAAAAGTCAGAGGGCAGTTCTGGCTAGGGTTTCTGCTCACCAGCAGTTATTGTGGTTCAACTTCTCTGTTCCCACATTTGTCCTAGAGAGAGAGACCCAGAGACCTAGCTGTATGCAGGAATGTGCCCACCCAGATCACACCTGCAGTCCATAAATTTCTGTCTCTATTGCCAGTAATAAAGATACTGAATAAGTTCATCTGAAATCTGGGGGATGATTTAGCTTTGCCCCACAGTTTTTCAGCACTGGATTTTCTGCTACCTCAAAACTTACGGTAAAGTGCTGCAGGTAGTTCTGTGGTGGTTGCTGCTGGGTGGGAAAGAGAAGTTTTCTTCTGGCTAATTCCCACTGAACAGCCACTGTTAAAAAGAATGGCAGCGATGAGCTTGTCAAGAGAGCAGAAACCAGCACTGGGTAAAGCAGGTGCTGACAGTGAACGACAGGGAGATGCTGGAATACAGGAGGGATGAGTTTTGGACGCTTTTAGAGAGGTGGAAACTTTGCATCTGGTCTCAGTGTCACATGCTACTATAAGCAGCTGGGTTCTATATAAGCATTTGTGCACGTATGAAGCTGCAGTCACCAGGAAACAAAACAGTAACAGCAGAGGCTTTATTGGGTTTTCAGTCTTTTTCCGTGAGGAAAAACAGTTCCTAAAAGCAAGTTTTCCCTTTGGCCCTTAGAACTGCAATTTCTGAGTTGCACTAGCAGGCACCTGGCACTAACAAGATGAATGCACTGGGGGACACTGATATTTAAGTCATAAACAGGTACGACATGACAGAGCCTTTCTGCTGGGTGCCTTGCTTATACAACCATGCAAAAACTTCCTGGAGAATAAATTACCCAGCCAATTTCCCCTGTTTTCCTGTTTGTAAATTGCTTCTGAGTAGCTCCTGTTTTCCTTGAATGTGCTTTTAGTAAATATATCAGGCTATGGACAAGCAGCTTATTGTGAACGCTCAGTTTAAGAGTCAAGTTGGTTTTGTGTATTTTAATTTTACATAAAAGCTATTTCTATTTTCTGGATGGATGAAAGTTAAGTCCCACAGAGTCTGGTTTCTGGTGTGAACGCTCATTATTAGAAGTAAACATTGCATTTCATGGTTTTCTTTTAAAATTATTTCTTTGACAAAATAGCTCTGTCCCAGGGAGCTCGGTGATCCCAGCTGAAAGGCTGTGCAAGTTGCGGTAAGTAGGAAATGCAGGTCCCAGGGGGAGGTCAGAAATATCTGCTTACCACCGAATGTGCATGTTGGTCTTTGGAGACACTTTGCTTGGTGTAGTTGCATCCAAAACCTGAATGACGCCAGCTTGACACAGACCAAAGGCTGGGACACATGTTGGACATGAATGTGCAAGCAGAGAGGACAGGTATGGGGTGATTCAGATAGAGATGGCTAAACTGTATCTTTTCCATTCACAGATGATCCCAGAGAGAATACGCCGTGAGTGCTGCAACGGTGGCCTTTGCTGACATTGTTCATTCAATGCAGCACCCTCAGCATCACGGGCCGCAGATAGTGCCTGTACCTAATGGCTGTGTGCTATCCTGTGATGACCTGCTCTTTTTCCCTATGGAGATCTCTCCTGATGGTGCTGTTTGGGGAGTTTGGGACCTTAAACTGCTTAAATAGGGTAGGACAAGCTTTTTCGTTTTGCTTGTATGAGAGTAGTTATACCTACCACTGTTGGAATTAAACTGATATGCAGCTTCAGATTTTCACCAAAATTGCCCAGCACTGCTGGTGATATTTTGACTATAAGCATCTGAAATGTTGACATCTTTGATGTTTTGTGTAACTGTTAGAGAAAAACAATTTTTTTTTTAATTCTTGATAAAGGTACAAGTTCTAACTATTTTTAATGTAGTTATTCCCATTATTGTTACATGCTGCAACAAATGTTCAAGAATATTTTAACAAGAATACAAGAAGACTGTTCCTCTGAATAAAAACTGAAGACTGGCTTTATTGCTTTTCATTACGCCACTCAGCTGCATTCCACAAACACTTGTGTTTACCAGAGTGCTTGTAAAAAGAAGAAATGTTGTAAACATTCAAGTGAATGTAGATTTATACAAAAACTTTTGCCCACAGAACATTAAAGTAGCTGCCTTAGAATGTCTCTTTTGATTAGGGGGAAATCTGGTGAGGGAGTAGAAATACTGTAGAACACTGATCGTTAGTGGTAAAAAATCTAAATAACTCCATTGACTTTGGTGTACTTATTCTGGATTTATAGACACATGCTGAAACCAGATCCATGCTTTTATTTTTACAGGCTTTTATTTTTTATTTTTTTAATCTAAAATGGTTTTCAGAGGAAATAATTTGAATCGAAGTCTGTTGTGTTTGTTTGTTCTGTGCTTCATAAAATTGTTAAGAATGTTTTAGTCTGTGTCTGATCATGGAATTGAAGATAATGTAATAGTAAGGCTTAGTAAAATCACATAAGAGAAAATTATGTATATGATAAGGTCAGGAAAATGCTGCTTTATTTATGGAGGCACCTAATTTTCAATGAATTCTGACAGAAAAACAGCAGGTATAGGCTGCTGGATTGCATGGATTTTCCTTATCTGCAGCCTTAGAGCAGGTCGCTGCACTTCCTCTGGGTGTCCTACATCAGAGACCTCAGCACATCCAACAGCCAATGGCTTTTGGTCATGTCACTTCTGTCAGCTGTCTGGAAACCAGGACCTGCAGGACAGCTTAGCATCGCTGGCTTACTAAAAAATGGATAAGTATTTTCACAGAGTCATAGAAATATTTGAGTTGGAAGGGACCCTTAATGGCCGTCTAGTCCAACTCCACTGCAATGAACAGGGACACCTGTCAATGATTTACGGGCGTTAGGCCCGATTCCGTGACGAAGGGGACAGGGGACCCACGGGCCCACGTCCCGGGAAAAGGGGAAAAGGGGAAAAGGGTAAGGAGATGGCCCTGAGAGCAAAGAACAGCGGCAACAATCTGAGGAGAAACAAACTATTTACTAAATAAGATATCGGAATGCCAAACAACACACTATAATACAATATAATTACAATTTAAACTGATAAATCCAATACAGAGAGAGAATGTCCCAAAATCAAGGTAGGCCTTACTCTACTACCGACGATAAGACGGCTGGAGAGCGAGGTGCTGCCAAGATGAGAGACGGCGGAAAAAGGGACGAGGTCTCGTGATCTGCAAGTTTTTATACTGCGAGCTTTTATCTTTTCCCTCTGGCTGGAAATGGTAACATAGGAGCAAAGTACCGTGGGGACTGTAGTAGTCCTTCTCTTCTGAGAACCAGGTATATCCACTACATGACGTTATGATGTGGAATACCAATAACCGAAAATCACAAAACCATGACAACACCACAGCTAGATCAGGTTGCCCAGGGCCTTATCCAGCCTTGCCTTGAAAGTCTCCAGGCACAGAGCAAAGCCACAGCACTAGATAACCTGTTCCAGTCCCTCACCACCCTCACTGTAAAAGATTTTTTCCTTCTATGTAAACTAAATCTACCCTCTCTGAGCTTGAAGCCATTTGCCCTTGTTCTATCACCACAGACCCTGCTGAAGAACCTGTGTCATGTCCAGCTTGCCATCCACAAGTACTCCTAGGTCCTTTTAGGCAGGGTTGTGCTCCACCCTCACACCCCACAGACTATACCGATAGCAGAGGTTGCCATGACTCATGTGTCTGACATTGCACTTGGATTTATTGAACCTCATGAGGTTCACCTGGGCCCACTGCTCAAGCCTATCTAGGTCTCCCTGAATGGCATCCCAACTCTCAGGCCTGTCAACTGCACCACACAGCCTGGCATCATCCAGAAGCTTGCTGAGTGTCATGGTTTTATGATTTTCGGTTATTGGTACTCCACATCATAACATCATGTAGTGAATGTACCTGGTTCTCAGAAGAGAAGGACTACTACATTCCCCCCGGCACTTTGCTCCTCTGTTAACATTTTCCAGCCGGAGGGAAAAGATAAAAGCTCGCAGTATAAAAACTTGCAGATCACGAGACCTCGTCCCTTTTTCCGCCATCTCTCGTCTTGGCAGCACCTCACTCTCCAGCCATCTTATCGTCGGTAGTAGACTAAGACCTACCTTGATTTTGGGACATTCTCTCTCTCTGTATTGGATTTATCAGTTTAAATTGTAATTATATTGTATTATAGTGTGTTGTTTTGCATTCCGATATTTTATTTAGTAAATTAGTTTTTTTCTCCTCAGATTGTTGCCGCTGTTCTTTGCTCTCAGGGCCATCTCCTTACCCTTTTCCCCTTTTCCCCTTTTTCCGGGGCATGGGCCCGTGGGTCCCCCGTCCCCTTCGTCACGGAACCGGGCCAAACGCCCATAAACCATTGACACTGAGGGTGCACTCAATCCCACTGTTGATGTCATTTATGAAGATGTTGAAGAACATCAGTCCCAGTAGTGACCCCTGAGGGACATCACTCATCACTGATCTCCATACACCCAGATAGATGACATCAGTGGCTCTTATCTTGCTTATTGACAAAGTTATGCTATCATAGAAGGCCACTAGTTTGGTCAGGCAGGATCTGTCCTTGGTGAAGCCATGCTGGTTTTCTTGTATCACTTCACCCTCTTCCATGTGCTTTAGCGTAGCTTCCAAGAGGATCTGTTCCAAGATCTTCTCCGGCACAGAGATGAGGCTGACAGACTGGTAGTTCCCTGGGTCACCTTTTCTACCTTATTAAAAATGGGTATGACATTGCCTTTTTTCCAGTCACCAGGGACTTCTCTGATGGTCATGATTTTTCAAATGTAATTGAGAGTGGCTTGGTGACTCCATCAGATCATTCCCTCAGGACTCTGAAATGCATCTCAGTGAGACCGTAGACTTATGGATGTTCAGGTTCTTCAAGTAGTTGTGAACCTGTTCTTCACTTACGGTGGGAGGGACATTGCTCCCCCAGTCCCCACCTTCCAACCTATCCACTCAAGTGTTATCTGAAGAGACATTGCCAGAGAAGACTGAGGCAAAAAAAGTTGTTGAGTATCTCAGCCTTCTTCTTGTCCATTGTTACCAGCCTGCCTTTATTGCTCACTAAGGGGAGTATACCTTCATGGATTTCGTAGGCTTTAAGATACAAAATGAAGCAGGACAAATCTCTGCAAACCATAGCTCTTGCACGTGGACAAAGATCTACTCCAAGAGAGCAGGGAGCCACAGAAATTAGTGTACTTGTGATAATGTGTGAAATCCAGTCATCCTTGTGGCAAGGAATCAACAGTCCAAAAAACTCTGGGAAAACAAACTCAGGCTGCCAGTGACTGACCTAGCTTTGATGGTATTCCCTCAGCTTACCCACAGTCCTGGGGAACTGCAGAGGATTCTTGGAAATGGGAGTGCAAGCCAGGAGTCCTCAGGAGGAAGGCATACCCTTTGCTGTTTTTTTTTTATCCTACCAGAATTTTCTATTGAATATGGGTATCTGAATTCGAATCAAAGTATTCCCTTAAGAGTTCTAAAGGACAATATACCCTTTTCCTTTCCCCAGAATTTACTTAATCCTGTCTATGACCACAAACAAAATTACTAATGTTATGCCACTTCTCCTTAACAAATTTTGCTGCGCCTCTTTGTGATGTTAGCACACCATGATAGGGAGAAGGTAATATGTAGCAGATTCACAGATTCTGTCATGAGAGATTTTTAACAGGGTTTATATTACATTCAAGAAAGCAGCATGTGAGCCTCACTGCAGAAAGTAATTCTGCATACAGCAGATTCCAGAATTCTCCATGAGAACAGAGAGCAATTGGCCCTGGAAAGTACAGAATTTCCGTAACTGTTATGTTTGTTTAATTTTATGAGAAGGATGTTTGCCCACAGACTCAGGTGTAACAATTACCCCAGAGCTGCTTTGTGAGTGGAAGAGAATTGCTAAAGCCTGAAAAGGAACCTTGGCAGGAAAACTGAACACTGGGAGCAGCAGAGTTGCTCAAACCAGTTGTCTTTTGAGGTCTGCAACATGTGCCCAAGCCGTTACTGTTCAGCTGTTACTCTCCAGACCGTGAAGATGGCAAGTATGGAGCTTGCCTTCTACATTTAATGTGTATGTGCCTTCAAGGGAAATAATGAAGGGATGGAGTTTCTCATCCTGTGGATCAGTAGCTGGAGTACTTCACTGCACTTTGTTTTCCATCTGCCCACTAGAAGAACAGTCCAGCATGAGATGGGCCTAAATTATCTATTTCATTTCCTGCACTGATCACTGAACTTGGTGTTGAAAAGATGAAAATTATTGAGATTCACTAACCATAGCAAGAGAAAACTATGAATAGGACTTTGCAATAATTCCTTTCCAGAAGTTACAGACTTTCACTCCCTTTATCAAAGCATTTGCAATTCTCATTTCAAAGTCATGGAAATAATAACAATATAGAATAAAAATAATGATATATATTTAATCAAAAGTAAGAAAATGCAGTGAATAGCCACTGGCAATGGCATTTTTGATTACCTGACTGCACTTGAACAAACAATTCACAAAACAAAGTTCCCACTCCAGAGATTCTATATTCCCAAGTGAAAATTGAAGCAAATAAAAAATGGGTCACTGAATAGTGCATTATTTAATTACTTTCCAGTCTTTTAATGTAAAATCCTGTATCATGTGACTTTATCTATACATTATTTAGTGGCCAGAACATGCAGTCAGGTGATTAAGTAAAGAAATCTACTCTTAACCTCAAACCATTAATACCTGGTTGAGCTGAATTGTGGAACTGAATTGGAGGAACTGAATTGTGAGGGCTGGTTGTGCTTCAGTGAGTTGAACACAAAACCCCCTCTGCAAATATTCACTCAGATAAGTCAGTTCACTCTGGCTGCATTTCTGTCATTTCTTCTCATTCACTTACGTGCTCTATCTACTGCATTTTAGGCACATCTAACACAAGTATTAAACTTGAAAATAAATGTCATACAGACAAAAAACAAAAGTCATCCGATCTTTGTAAATGAACTGTTCTGCCTGGCCATAGATTTGGTGAAAACTAATCAGCAGCATGGTATGATATGATACAGGATCTTCAGCAAATAAAAATATGACTAGTTAAGTATAGCTTGTCTATTTGGAAACAGTGCTCAGCGGAACTGTTCTAACTGTATCACCACTGTATTCGTCCATGTGTACCACCTCAACAGGCATTGAGACCATGCTGGGAAGTCTGAGCAAACAGCAGAAGCAAACAGCAAGTCTCACTGAAGCAGCAGAAAATGCTACTGATGAGAGAAAAGAAATGATTTTCTGTCTTGCTGATCGTCAGCTACTCCTAGACAGAAATCCTGGTAGAACTGAAGCTTTTTTTAAGTTGGCTATAGAGAGAAGATACTTCTCAGATTCTCTGATAGTAATCTGCATGGAAGGAATGACAGAAATTTCAATAAGACTCTTCCTGTACAATAAAAAACATTAACCTGAGCAGAAGTTGACATTCAAATCACTGCAATTCTTTTTGCAAGCTAGATATGAGAATGCATGAGTGTGACCAGTGCCAGTAGGAAGAACAGACCCTAGCTATATTTGCCCACACAGTCTGTATGCCAGGAGAAATACTTTAGGATGAAGAGCTATTGTTCTGCTCCTGCTCCTCCTCTGTGTTCAATGCTTTGATTTCCTAATTGAGTTAGGATGGCCACATCTGCCAGCTAAGATGTGATTTTTCATGTTTGAATTTCCCATCTACTCCTTTTTAATACTGTCTTGAACTACTCTTGCTATCAATGGAGAAAAAATAAGTTATTTGCCAAGTTATGGAAGCAAAACTGAGAGTTTCAGAAAAAGAAAGAAAGAGAATGAAAGAAAAAGAAGGAAAAAGAAAGAAAGAAAGAAACTACATGTATGTATTTCTACCAGTTATTTGCATTACTCTAATCTAAAAGGAGAGAAAAATAAATGGAAGAGATGTCTGGTTTAATCTAGGCTCCCAACTTACATCATAGCAAGGTTAATCAAAAGATCTCAGTAGGGACTCCCTTCACAGTCTGCTTCTGTTACCATTTTAGGGTTACTCTGCAGGAGCTTTGCTGTGTTTTTCATCTCTTCTCAGAGGCAGCAGTTTTCTTCTATCACTGTATACAGTACCACTTAATAGACTGAGGATGTAAGGAATTTCCTGGCATGTAAACAGAATAATATAGTGAAGATAACAGATTTTGACTTTTAATACATTTGCACTAAACATTCCACATCTCAGCTCTTACAGCATTTTTATTTTACTCACAATTTACTATCTGATAATTCCCAAAGGACTCCTTTTCCATTTCTTTATTATCTTCTTTATCTTTTACTTTTCTTTTGACCCTTCACTTCCCTTTGATTCTTTTGTCTTTCTCTTGTATGCCATCATTTTCTTCTACTTTTAATTCCTTTCATACCACTCTCCTGTATTAGTTTTTGCCACCATTTCTTTCTTCATGTTGTCCTCTTCCTTGCCCTCACATCCTTCATTTTCTAGAAAATTGCCACACTGGCAAGAATTACTGTGGAAAGATCGGAGATACACATCCTTTGGGGAAAGAGAAATTTATCAGCAATCAGGTCTATGTACAAAAGCCAGTTTCTGTTTCAGAAAAAGCTAAAGCACCAGGAGAGAATTATTTGAAGGCTGCAGCATCAAGTCAGCTTAGGAGTCAAGGTGACAGGCTCCTCTTTGGCTATATTGTAGGCTGGCTCTGTGACCTTCAGTAAATTACCTAGCCTTCATGTGCCAGGATGAGCAATTTACCTACCTGTTAAAATTACCATAACAATATTTCTGTCTTAGGAGTGCTGCAAAGTTTAATTAAGCTTGGTAAGCATTCAAACATTCTTCATTTAGTATAATTATCATCATTATGTATTAACCCACAATTACATTTTTTGAGGCGGTAAATGCTTTAACTACCTCCTTTCAGTCTTAAACATGACAGTATCCTTCCACTACATTTAGCCAATAATTAAATGGTTTTGGAACATATATTAATTATGGCTGGAATTACAGTGATTGGCTGAAATCTTTAAAAGATTTCCCAGTACCACAAAAGCCCTGAACAAATACACAGCTGCTGAACTCACCCAACCCAGACCAGAGCAGAGGAGCTGAGGGGAGGCCTCATGGCAGCTGCAGCTCCTCACAGGGAGCGGACGGGCAGCGCTGAGCTCTGCTCTCTGTGACAGCGACAGGGCCCGAGGGAACGGCATGGAGCTGTGTCAGGGGAGGGGCAGGTGGGGGTTAGGGACAGGTTCTGCTCCAGAGGGTGGTCGGTGTGGAACAGGCTGCCCAGGGCAGTGGGCACAGCATCAAGCCTGACAGAGTTCTTGATTCTTTGCTGCCAGTGAGCTCAGTGACTCCCCGTGAACAAGGCTGCTCTTTGGCAAACTTCATTCATTAAAACACTCCACAACATCTTCATGCATCAGCATCCGTGGCCTACTACCATGCCACCATCTCATGGTTGCTGGAGAATGCACAAAGGAGGAGCTTCACCCCAAGAGCAAGATGGCAGAGCCCAGCCTGATGCCCTCTCTCCTGGAACTACCAGGTCTGGCTGGGCAGCAACTTTGTGAGTCAAATGCATTCTTTGACTTTGTGGGAGAATCAGGAGAGTAGAAGTGCTTTGGAATTAGGCTTGCTATCAGCTCTCTGCCTTGTATAAGAACCTATTTGACGTAATTCAGTTATATAAATCAGAGAGAGAGAGATTTCAACACAGCTTTGCACAAGGATTTTGCACAAATGAAATCCAGGTAATTCATTTTATCAGAAGTGGATAAGCCTCTTTTGATTTCTTCTTGCTAAAAAATGTTGGCTAACATTTTGTTCATAACTCCAAACCACTCCCTTCAAGATATTTTCAAGTTACTTTTTTTCCACAAAGACATGGATAAGATCTCATTTCGGAGACTCTCAGCTGACACGGCTTTCATATGAATTCCTCCTCCTGCCAAGGGAAGCTAAAACCTACTTCTCCCATGCATCTCAAAGTGAAACTCAGTACCTTTTTGTCTGACTGTTTATCATTTCTTGCAAATACTCAAATCCATTTCCTTTGGAAAAGGTTTGTCTTTGTATGACAGGCATACAAATAGGTTTTATTATAGTACTCTATTCATTGGTGCAGCTTAGCCTGGAGATAAAAAGGAATTCATTTTCTAGATTTTCCCTGAATGTCAGCTCTGCATTATCAGAGTTCTTAACTCAAGAATAATAGCAAAAAAAAAAAAAGAAAAAAAAAAAAAGAAAGAAAGAAAGAAAAGAAAAAGAAAAAAAAACGATATATTGTATCTGACTTCATCTTGGTGACCGAGAGCCCGAGCTTCCCCCCAGTGAATTGAATCAAAGTAGAATCAAGAGTGCAAGATTAGGCAGAAAAGCACCAAGTTATCTGAATTTCAATAATGGTAACTGAGAGTAAGACAGTGTAATCTTTTAAATATTAATGGTGAACTCTGCTCACTTATCCATGATGTTCTATATAACCTTAAGGTCAGAAGAATTGTATTTTCTTTTCCTTTTCTTTTTTTCCTTGACAGTCTTTGACGTGTATATCTAGGTTTCTTTCTTAAAAAAAAATAGAGAAGAAAAGAAATAAAAGAATAGAAAAAGAAAAAAAGAAAAAACATACTGTCATACTAGGCCCCTTCTGACCTGGTAAAGCTAAGCAGCCTATTATGACTGTGAAGAATCAGTGGGTAATGATCTCTCAATTTTTATCTTGCCCATTTTTTTCTGCTGGAACTTGTAGGAAACCAGTTCAGGATTCTCTCTGGGCACATTGTTTGCTGTAACTATACTTGCCACCTTGTCCATTACCTGTCAATGAGATAGTTAGTTTTGTAGGGCTATTACATAGTGCTGTACAACCAGTGTCAGGGGGTCAAAAGCACATATGAACATAACTCTCACTTCATGCAGAGCATAGGAGAGGGCCCTATGATCCGAGCTGATGGCTGCTTTCACCTGTAGTAGCTGCGATGGCTTCTCATATCCACCAGTGGGTATTATTCCTATCACAGGAAACTTGTGTTCACTTTCAAAACTCCTTCTTGCAACAGACAGTCCATGGCTCAAAACACTTCTGCAAGTTGTGCTGACTGGGATGTATTCCAGTAGTATAATTTGTGGCATATAGAGGGATTTAGATGTGTCAGAGTCTGCAGGGGTTGTGCTGGTTTGAAGAAAGACAGAGGATGGGCTGAAAACTTCACAAGTTCTATCAAAGTCAGCGTACTTGTATTTAGGAACAGAGTAGCAAAAGTAAATCAAAAAACACTACCTGGAGAAGATTCACATGGCCTGCCTCCACTAAGTTTCTCCTTTTCAAGAGCTGAGCTGCTGAAACGAGGAGACTCCTGTTAACAGACATTATGTAGTCCATGGCCCACACTGAATGTTCTTCCAGGCATGGGCTTCTGGCATGGTTATGCAGACGAGGCACATCACAAGCCCCATTCTCAAAAGGAAGGCTCTACCTCATCATATGAAACCACTATATGCTTGCTTTGGTTCCAATCATCCTGCCCTTGAGCACCTCCAAGGATGGGGCATCCACAACTTCTTTTGTCAAGCTGCTCATAACAGAACAAACACTAGCATGACAATAGCATCTAAACACCAGTTACAATGTGCAGGCATGATATATATATGGGGTTGTTCAAAGTGCCCCAGTTTCCAGGCTGGTCCCTTTACTATTGCTGAGATCTGTAGTAGAGGCAATAAATCTGTGGTCAGATTTTGTGATGCATTCCTTTAAGTCAAACAGTAGAGCCTCCTAACTCAATCTAAGTAAAAAGCTGAGTACAAACCAAATATAATGATTTTTAATGTTTTGGTTTTTTTTAACTGAAGTCTCTCTGTTTTCATGTTTAGTGAGCTAGGAGCTATTTCATCAAATGTCCTATGTAAGATGCTTCATATAGAGCGTTTCTTCTGTTACCATATGTATGGGAATTGTTAAGTCACAGCCTGAACCAGTGATTGAGCACCTGGTGAAGGGGCATAGCCACCATGGGAGCATAGGTGGAAGCAATTCACCTGTGCCACCAGATGGGGGGAACCCTGGGTCCACGCCTCCATAACCTCATTTAAGGGATGGCAGCCACAAAGGAAGCATCTTTACTTAGAGGCTGCCTTCTTTGGAGTGTTTGGTGAATTCTGATCCTCAGAAGGGAGTAAATGATTCCTTTGTTACAGGATTGTGATTATTACCTTTATGGGATGATCTGAAACTGGTTTAAAGTAGCTATAACTGCTGCAGTGTATCCTTACACTGTACCATCAGAGCAGGAGTAATTTTGTTTTTCTTATGAGGAAGTAATGGCATCTTATATACTCTTTAAAACACGTGTCCCTTGGTATCTGTTTCCTCTAAGACTTGAGCAGAAATTGGGAAGCACTAATATAAAGGCCATAGGTCTGTGTGGAAGCTCATCTCACTGAGGCACTCAGAGGTTTCCTGTTCCTGCAAGACTCTGATGATGTATTGGTCCTGAAAAGAGGACAGGCAGTGCTTCCACATGCTTAGACAGACATCACTAAACAGGCTGGAAGAACTAACTCTTCTCAGAACTGCCTCTAAGAAACCTGAACTCCAGGCAACCTGTGACTTTGGGTGGCACTGATGATCTTTGATTTCTTTAGCTGTACTACAGCTGGTGAATAGGGTGGTGTTTTAAATGGTTTAGCTAGGGTAAGAGTGGCATTGCCTTTTGAGTTTCTTTCTTTTATAAACATTACCATTTGAGTCTGAAAACATGGTAACACTGTGACAGAACACTTTCAAGCAAATCAGTGTGTGTATATGCACACAGATAAAGGAGGTAGAAAAGGAGGCTTTTAAATGTATCTTTTGTCATTTTCTCTCTCCTCCTTATAAAGTCTAATTTGTGAAGGATCATAGAACTCGAAGTCATTGCTATGATGCAGAACTTTTGAATCAGAAAAGCTGATCCATGAACATCTCAAAGACTAAATTGTGACTTTGAATATTTTACTTTCCATTTAAAACATGTTTAAAAATTTTTCTGAAAAAAATCCCCAAGAAATCTCACCATTTTTACCAGACCTACTTTACTTTTAAGGAAACGTAAACGACTCCACTATTTATTCTTAATGCAGCACTTGTGATTCAAATATAAACATATAGTTCTGCAGTAAATGTAAACTCTAGAAGATAGGTATGTTTTTGAAAGCTCTATGGATCCTATTAGGCATTTAATTCTGCCCTGAACTGTACAGGAGCCCCACGTAATAACTTGAATTGTGTATTTTAGTAGACTACAGTATCTAAAAGTGTCTAACTCCCTGTTGCGAATCCATCCAGCTAAGGACAGAAAAACTTTGAAAAAGCTCTTCACTGCATATGATAGAATCTATTTGCCTCATAATTGTAGTGCTGGTTCCATAAAGAGACCCCCAGCAGTTGCTAATTGCATCCAGAAAACTCATTACATTATACCAATTGGATTTTTAATTAGAAATGCAGATGGCAACTCATTTATTACTATGGTAAGATCCAACTGGGAGAGAAATCTCAATTCCATTTTGGAGTCATTCACCTTTTGGATGCTGGAAAATAATAAGGAATGAGAACGGTGAATCTGTGACTGATGTTATGTCTTCCAATAAAGGTTCGTTTTGTACTAAGGCTGAAGATCACAAAAAGTATAAAGGAGAAGCATCTATGAAGCCAGCTTCAGAAAAATGAAGAGCTCCACAAAGAGCTGGGAAGTCAAGAAGGAAAAAGCTAGCCAAAATGATTTTGCAGTTACTGATAAAACCCTCTCCCTTCTTCTGAGTGAAGAGAAAGTAGGTTGAAATGCTCAGCTCCAGTTAAGATACACTTGAGTCTATAATTCCTTTTCTCTCTGTACAGAAAAGACCATAAACTTCCGCCTCATGCTGGCAGTAGCACACAGCCTGTGAAGGAGCATCACTGCATGCCAAAGTGCTTGGTGCCAGCTCAGATCTTGCTTCAACAATATCCTAATGACACAGCAGGCAAGGTCACAGCCTGCATTGCAGATACTGGTGACGTAAAACCAAGACTGCCACTTTTCTATGTTTGCCTTGTCCTTCTGGATTGTAAGCTCTTTGGGAAAGCAACACGCAATTGTTACAGGTTTCTACAGCCTGGGCTGATGATGTTCTTGACTCTGCACAAACAGCAAGCTCTGTTCCCTCCTCTGAAGGTGTTAAGGGTGTGTGGGAGCCTGCACGTAATGTTTCTGCTCCTCTTTTGTTCAGCTGAGGCTTCTGAATTTGTCCTTTTTATTCAGAAACAATGTGTTCGGTCTCTTCCACTCATATGCCATCAGGAAAAAGTAAAAGTGTTTCTCTTTCGCTGCAGCGAAGTCACTTGAAAACAAAACACCATTAGCCGGCGTCAACCTGAAGAGGTGAATGCTGTCAACATATTGGTTACTGTTTCCTCTACAGACACCTTTTTAGCCTGTGAATCTGTCAAGTGGATGCAATAGCCTGTCTTCTTGACAGCAGATTCTGTGAACACAGAGTTATTGTCTCAGGTCATGAAAGAGCAGGACAACAACAAGGACGCAGATCGATTCTTTTTTTTTTAATGGTCTTCTGTTGCCTGTCATAAAAGTGCAACATTGCCCCCCCCCCTTTTTTTTTTCCATCAGTAATGCTATAATGCCTACTGAAAGCTTAGAGATGAAAACATTTAGAGGCTTTCTTTACAATTTTAATTTGTGAAATATTAAGATTACAGTTGTGCTTTTAAAAATACTTTTAATCCTTTATGAGTAGACATCAGAAGTTGATACGCATTGTTCTGAACAAGTGAACGGTTTCTGGGTTGCATTCTGTGATGCCAGGAAGTTAAACCAAGGCACCAGTCAAGAAATCAGTCCTTCTACAGCCCCAAAGAGGGTATTTCCTTTTCCTTCTCACTCGGTGGGAGCAGGAGCAGCCTCACAGCTGTCACAAGGCTGCATCCTTTCATTCATAGTCACTTATGCTATTTCATTCCAGGAAAAGATGAATGTGACATATATAGTTTAGCTCACCTGATGCATCCCATCTTAACATCCTGGCTTCAGTTGCTCTAACAAGAACAAATTTAAACCATTTGGGCTGTCTTTTTACATTATATTCTTCCTGTCTTCTCTCCCTGTTCAAAAAACACCTGCTTAGTGTAAGGTTTCACTCCAGCAAAGGTATCTAAAGTTTGACAAAAGCAGCCCTAGTGTTAGGAATCAATTTTGCTGTTAAACAAAGCTGAATTGTGAACTGCTGCAATAAAGTCAGTGAGCATGGGTATAACAGCCATGCTAAACTTTGACAGATGTAGCCACCGTGTTCTTTGTTGGTAGAACAATAAGGCTCTTTCATAGAATCATAACGGTTAGAAAAGACAACTAAGATCATCTAATCCAACCGTTAATTTGTCACAACCCATCCTGTGTCCTCAGTGACCAGAGGCAATCTAGGTGGTATTGGAGAGTATTGGTGGTATCGGTTGCCATTCAGACCAGTTTCCAGAGGGTAAGAATCAAAAGTGAATGAATAGCAGGAAGAAAGGAAACAGTAGCCAGAGGATGATTGCATTATTTTACTCACTGTAACTTCTGCAGGACTCGGTGCAGAGGGAGGATGTTGTAAGGCTAGCTGCGCAGGGAGGTGCAGGAAAGAAGGATGTTTTCTGCAGGATCCTCGCTTCTCTTTGCAGAAGTTGGCAGGCAGTTATGGCTGTAAGGTGTGGAAAGCTGGATGCTGCCTTGGAGAGATGGGTTTTGTACCTTAAAAGCTGTAACACCTCACTTCATTGTTTATGAATGGTGTGGTCCTCATTTTTTGGATATCTAGTATAAGAACTTTAAAGCATTTTAAGAAATTTGCTTTAGAATCCTGATAAAATCCAAATCACATTTTTTTCTTACATTTCTCATGCCTTGGTATTTGTTTTTCAAGGAAAATAATTGTCCTTGATTCGTGAGGATGGTTACAAGCCTCTGTAATGTGAAATAATCAAAATGGAAACTATGCACCTTGGGTCTAGAGCAAGCTGACAAGAAAGGCAAGGAATGGGGATAAAAGAGCATTTTACAGAACTGTCTTGCTTGTTGTCTAGATTTCCCAAAATGTTACTGGTACAAAATATGCCATTTCTCTACATGCTATCTCAGGTAAATACATCATTGTCACAAACATCCTGCATCAAAGAAGCCTATCCATCAGGCAATAGCTCTCTTTTTCTCTGAAAAACTTTGACAGTAAAAGGAATAAAATATTAAGCATAGAAATCACAAATGAGCATGCATTTCTAAGTGTTAGCGTGGTACTTCGTGTTTGTTTATTAGGATAATTTTGGAGCTGTAGCCAGCTGTGGTACAGTTTAAAAGCTCACTGATGAGGCATGAATTGATCTATTGACAATAACTGGGGAAATGGGTTTAGCCCTGTTGCTACCGTGCTATTTCAACCATGAATATCAGAATAAAATGAATGGGAATCCCTTTGGGCTATTGGAGGGAGATAACTGCAGGTAGGCAATTATATATGGTCTTCTTCTCTACAGGCTTCAACATTGGAACAGGATTATTTTTAACTTTGGAGGAAAGGATCACCATGGAAACATAATGAAGCATGAGAGTGATCAGACTGATTGACAGTGTTATAGTAAAGGAAGACTGACATGAAAGTCAGAGATAAAATTCATGCTGTTCTAAGGCATAGTTCCCATAGTAGCTGAATCATCAGGTCTCGTTTTCCAGACACTGATATTACATGAGATTTCATTGTCCTTACACAGGAGGAACATACTGTAAAGGTCACATTTTCTCTGTGACACATTGTCAGTCACAGGGCTGGTAACAACACTCAAAGGCTCCCTATTTATGCAACAAAAGTTTAACTCCTGGAAGTAAAGGTTTAAGTGCTACCTTGCCCATAAAGCCATGGATTAATTTGGTCTTATCTCTAGTAAAGTCATGAAGATTTGCCCACATTTCTTTATGCAAAAACTTGACGTACTTGTAATCTTAACATTCTTTTCAAATTCATTCTGATTTTGTCAAATTTTTCAGTATATGGGAAGGACAAAAATGGAAAAGGAGCTGGAAGAATAGTTATTTTGGACTCTCAATTTGAAATTAAATTTTGTTTTGGAATGTCAAATGATTTTATTCTTACTTAGAAAATACTCATAGGATTGAAAGAAAATATTCTGAATCATGGTGAAGAAAATACTTAATTCCACATGAAAGAATGTTTTCAGCTTCTTTGTTTGCTTTAAAACAAATACAACAACCCATGACTATTTTAAATTTAGACTGATTTGACTACCATGAACTGGCAATGAAAAAAAAAGTTCTTAATTCTATGTCTTGAATTCATCATTTCAAGTGCAAACCATCATTTTCTACCCTAGATATAAACTAAATTTTAAAATCTTCTGTAGGAATATTCTTCCAATCTCACGTGAGAGTTGTAAATTCAGAAGATTACTTCATTTCCAGGAATAACTGAGCAAAGAACTAATTCCATTAAACTTGTCTGTGATCTGCAGTCTTGCAAAGAGGGTTTTTGCTTTCTTGATCCATGCTTCCTGCTCAGCCCAGCTCATTTCATCCCATGGCTCCCTCTAGCTCACACCCTTCTGTTCCATGACCAACTCCCTCATTCACTGGCACTTCAAAAAGTCTATTGAGCACCTTCTTCCTTATTCTGCAGTGTTTCCTTCATTGTTTATTTATTGACCTATTTCTACTCAGTCCATTCTTTATTCTGGGGGATTTTTCAGCCCCAAGTCCAAAAGTTCTTGATTCACACTGAGCCTTTAAATTGGCCAGGAGCCACTGTTGGTATAGTTAAAAATAGAGTTCAGAAACTCCATTTTCAGTCCTTACTCTATGATTTAAGGCCAAAGCATCTGTCCTAAAGTGGTCACAGGACAGCAACGTAATCACTTTTAAGATGGTTCAAGTATGACAGCGATGCAGATGTTAAAATAATCCCTGATCACAGTGACCCTTCTTGGTTGTTTCTATTTTTCACTTCAACTGTAAACAAATATTTAACTCCAGTTACCTCACTGAAAAGCCCACAGGGAGCCAAGCCTGATATTATGTCATCTGCAGACATTTGGTGGTTTATTGCACTCGTATGGAAATCTATGAGATAGCACGTGTTCTTCCTGCCTTCATCTCATGCTTGGTGCCGAGTCTATCATTGGGTGACTAACACCAGATTGTCCACTTGTAGGGGAAAAGCCCCTTTGCTCTTCTGTGTCTGATATACACCCTTTCTGCCAGGAAATCCATCCAGAGTGCACACTATGGACTTTGCAACATGACCCTGTGGGAGAACAAGCAGCTTTTCTGTTCGATTAGCAATTGCCATACAGTGAAAGAATCTGGAGAGGCAATCATGGGGTAAGAAATTTCCATGGGTGCAATGGGAGCACAGCAGAAAGAACTGCAGATCTGCCACAAGACCCTCACAAGACAGCAGGAAAAGGAAAGAAGAAAGAAAAGAAAAATAAGAGGGGAAATAGAACAAGAGGAAAATAATTGTCCAGTCAAAAAGCATTAAATTGGAAATATCTATTTACAAAAGCACAGGGAGAAGATTGATCTTAATCCGTAATGACTACTCTGATAATTAACAAAAAATGTGAGCTGCTGGCCACTGCAGTAACACATGTGAAGTAGTTTTGTGTGGAAAATGTCACAGCTCATAGGTCTCATCTACTGTCTTCTCCAGACTTTCTACAAGCAAACCTTTTAGGAATAGATCTTATGTGCATTTAAATACATATCAGCCAGGATGTTTAAATACACTGAAAGATCTGAGCTTTAGAGACAGACATGAAACCCTTCTGGCAGCTGAAGACTTTCAACAGCACCGAATTACTGAGTTGCCATTGAAATCAGTGGGAGTCCGTGGCTTTTATCTTGAAAACAGGAAAATAATAGTTTAACCACACAATTGCTAGGGCAGCTAGAGATACCAAGTTCTCCCCTTTTATATGGAAGCAGGCACATTCAATTACTTGTCTGTCCTGTCAGTGTTCCCTGTCCTGCCAAGAGCTGTCAGGTTTTCCTTTGTCCCCCAAGATTGGTGCCCATGTTGCTGGGGCAGAGGGTGCCAGGTACCCCCTCCTTCAACTCCATCAGTTCATTGAGTCCAGATGTGCAACACAGCAGCCATCAGCCCATACTGGATACCTGACGATATGTCAAAAAAGTGGTGACACTGCAGTGCCCCAGGTCATTTATATCTACCAGGCATAGGAGTATCCAGTACAACAGCTGGAGCCTTGAAATTAGCTTTTTTTGTTCCCACTGCCTGGCTTTACTTGTATTGATGCACAGATTATAAGTAGTTTTATGGACTGATAGTTATTAGGTAACTCTGGGTATGCTGATTAAAGAGGGCTCCCAAGGGATATTTCCCAGATATGTCCTCTGGGCACGAGATTTCTTTGCACTATCACTGCGGATCAGGACTAAAACATCATGAAAAGAATTCTTCTTACAGCCATGGCCTGGGATCTTCTCATATTTTGAACAGTGGTGCTGCAGCCTTCTGAATTGAGGTGTCATCGAAGAAGCCTCCAACAGACATTTCTGAAAAACAGGACTTTAGGCTTTTTATGGGAGAAGTTCCCATCAGATGAAAATGATCAGTGTGAAGTTTGTTTGTAGTCTTAGTAATTTATGTAGACAAATCTAGGTCTTTAAGCATGTTGTCTGCTGCCAGAATGAAGGAATAAATGTGCATTAGAGCTGCTAACACTCATTGATAACCCAAATCCACAATTCTTCCTCAGGGAATATTTTCAGCCTGTAAACAGAAAATCTACTGTAAATGCCACGCTGACGTTAGCTCAGTACTGCATTGAATCATTGGGTAGAGTACTGCAGAAATTAAATGGCTATTATGTTATGAATTAATTATATATCCTTGGAGATCTTTATGATCGTGATGGGTAATAGTAATTACACAACTGCACACTGGATTTAGGTATATAATGCTAAGTAATTCTTCTATTTTCCTTGTGTGTCTGTTTCCAAATCCTAATCTTTTTGATGGAAGTAGCTGGTAACATCTCTAATGGATGGTCTTTCATGTTTAATAGAAATGAGAAATAAAAAGAAAGAGCACTGGCACTGAAAGTTGGCTGAGGAAGGAAGTGTGTAGCCTGTAGAAGCCAGCAATACAACTGGGGCAATATTCTTAACAGAGAATGTTAAGAGGCATAAAAATTTTGCCTCGGTATCAGAGAACTGAACGCAGTATCCATGAATCAGAAATCAGCAGTGGGAATGGCTGCTGATTGTCAGGGAGTTTCATCACTCATTGACGTACCTGGATGTACATAACAGAAGAATATTAACAAAAGAAACTTCACAGATGAAAAGTTCGATGAGACACCCTAATATATTATGCAATGAACAGCAATCACCTTTTCTTGATTCAATGACCTTATCTTGATTCTTTCCATTAAGCTGATGTAGGAGGACAAATTATCTCTTGATCCTGCATCTGAATTGACAAGGATGTAGCTTCACACAATTTGTCCTGGAAGACTGGGAACAATTCCAAAATTGTCTTCTCTCCATTCCCACAATGGTGGGAAGGAACTAAGGCTGGAAGTCCAGCAATCTAGCACACCCTCCAAACAGTCTTGTACAGGCTTCACAGATATTCTCCACAACTGATTAATTATTTATTTAAGCTGACTCTTGCCACCAAAAGATGACGAGGAAACCTCATGGGCCATCCCACTCTTAGAACTGTTTTTGTGACTTGATGGTCGCCTAATTTGGAGCGTCTTCTAGGAAGATGTAGAAAAAGGCATTTTTTCTGGTCTGATTCATATCCCTTCTGCAGTAGGAGAGAAACCCTCTTCAGGGGTACAGCAAATGCACCAAACTACAACTCCTGGTGGTTCCTCCAGAATCTTGCAGTTCTGGATACAGTTTTTATTTCACCATTTCATTCATCCTGTTGCATTGCTGAGTAGAGCTTCCTGGCCACCTTCTTGGAATGGCTGGCACTGCTGGGAGTAATCTGCTTTGTGTTTAACCTTCTATGGTTTTGATCATTTAATCTTGAATCTCTGTAGTTGGAAACACCCAGCTGTTCTCTCTACCATTAAAATATTTGTCAAGTTTTCAATAGCATGTATAGAGATTTCTTGCATCCACAATGTCACTTATCGAGGAGTTCCACAGACCTACTTCTACTTGTGTGAATAATCAGGTCCTATTTTTTTCTCTGACCCTGGCTCCCATAAGCTGCACTTTCAAACCCTACTTCTGGCATGTAAAGAGGCAGTGAACAATAAAAGAACAACCACCTTTTCCCTGTGATGATTCCGTACATCTTAAATATATTTTCCCTGTAATGTCATTCCCTCATGTCGAACTTTCAGCTAAATCAACTGTCATGTTTACAGGAGTTTTCCGTATCTTTCATTATTCTTGTTGCCCTCTTCTTACCCTTTCCTTATACCATTTATTTGGTCACAAATGCTTGATTTTTTAAAAATTTTTTTTGAATACCATACAGCACTTAACCAATGCTTTCATTGAACTGTCAATCATAACAACAAAATCCATGCTCATGAAAAGTAATTTTTAGAGCCTTTGTGCAAAGTTAGAATTCTTTTCTTCCCCCTATGAATCACATTACATTGTATGCATGTTGAGTTTCATCTGGCATTTTGTTGCTCAGTTCCGTTGGGTTTTACAGTCTTGCTGCAATTCACCAGGCTGTGCATATCTGTGCTATCCTAAATAAATGCTACACTAGCAACTTTTGTCACCTTGTTCACTACCTTTCCAAACCATCTATGAACAAGTTGATCAGTCAAATTCTAGTACACTAGAATCTAGCACTGGTGGCTTCCCTCTATCATAAGAGCTGGTCATGTATTGCTCCCTTCCATCTTCTATGTTTAAATAAATTGTTTATCCATTCTATGGCCTTAAGTTAAGTTAAAAAAAAATCTTTTGAGGAAAACTGCTTGAGGGAAAAGTAGAAAGAAGCACCAGGAAAGAAGGAAGCTGTTTAAACTGCCTGTTTGTCTTATTTCACTTGAACACATAAAACAAAAAACATTCCTTTGTCTAAACTGCTTGTATCCAATTCAGTTCAGTTGGGAATAAAATGTTACTGTTTTGAAGATGTGGAGAGAAATTGAGTACAAGAGAGAACAAATTATTTTCTTTGAAGACTGTTTTCATCAGTGCTTACTGATAGAGAAGGGAGAAAACTATAGAGAATAAACAAGTAGACCAAAAATAATCTATATATTAAAGAAGCAAGTAGTTCTCAAGAGGTTCTTCCGATATTGAAATCTCTTCTCCCAAGAGAAATGAAGGATCTTTCATTTCTAAGACTGGCATTGACTCTGAGTGAGCAGCCAATAAACAATAAAATGGGGAAAGACACACTTGTCAGCTTCCCAAAAGCTGACATGGAGAACAGTATCTCTGAATCATAGTCCACGGTGCCTGAAATTCAAGCAGCAATTAAAGTTGTTAAAGGTATAGTAGAAGAACTAGCAGACCTTAAACAGAATATTGCACTGCTGAAATTAATAGTGTTGTGGATTTTTTTTTTTTTGCTCTAGGGCTGTAGAAAAGCTCTTCTTGACTTCTACTCACTGCAGCAGAAATAAAGTTGAATGAGCTTGAGACAGTCAGATTATAGAAACAGAGTATAACAAATTCCATTCAAATAACAGTGGGACAAAATATATTTACTATAAAAATCTTAAAACTGTCCAAAAATGATAGTTGGGACTGCAGTTCCTATGGGATGGTGGGTTAGATCCTTCAGCAGAAGTGAAATGATCCACTCTGACAGGTTGTGTCTACACAGTCAAGACTATAGTGATCATATGTCCAGATTTTCACAATTATCTCAGTATAATCACTCTCCCTTTCTTTTCTGAGTGAAATATAGCCTACTGGTGCTGAAAGCACTTGCTTTTCACTTGTCAGTGGGGTAAGGATCTGTGTTGTCTGTTACAGAGAACTCAGACTCATATTGCAAGTTAAAGACAAAGGATGGACATCTAAGCTTAGGAAAATAAATTCATACTCACTTGACTCATTATAAACCAGCAGTATAGTAACTTACATTCAAAACTGGTGTGCTTGCAGACTTAATAGTCCACTCTGTTAGCAATAGAAACACACCAGTTACTTCAAGTAAGCATTTCTGAATTATTGCCATCTATGATATACCCAACATGGAGAGAATAAAGTAAATAACTACTGCTCAAAATCTCCCTAGATCAAAGGTAAAGAAATCGAACTCATACAAAGTTAATAAAAACTGTACTCAGAAAGTTGGACTCATGGATATATCCATACAGAGCAATTACATACCAAGACTAATGTTTACATAAATAATGTCTTGTGTATGCTGTCTATAATTGTAACATGCCAGATGTTTTATATAACTAATGATTTATATATTTAATATATTTTACGACTGCCAAAGGGCTTTGAGCTTCTGGACAGAACAAATGAAGTAATTTTTGTGTCTGCCTTAAGGAGGAGCCAACGGTATCTCATAAAGCATTCATAAACCACTAGAATAAACAAGAGTAAAAGAAGGGATCACCGTAAGTTTCCTCCCATAAAGTCACTGGGTTCATTTGTACCTGAATCCCCAAACCTGACTCCTAAAGCATCAAGAGTGAGAACAGCAAAAAAAGCAGAATTCAGAAGGCAGCAGGGCTTCCTAGGAAGGCATGGCCCCATCCTAGTGGACAGGATCCCAAGTAAGGCTCACATTTCAAATCAAGGGTTGCTCAAAGGATAAGCAAACACAGCTCTGGACAGTGAATACATACATGTGATAACAGACTAAACCTTCAAATACTAGGTAAAAGATGTTGACTAAATACAAGTATTTGATATACTTAAATTATGTGAGTTTCTGTGTATGTGAATTTAGTTTCCAGTCTTACGTCTAAAGTCTGGTCTAATCCAGCTAATACCATTTTTTTCTAGCTAAAACCACTTACGTTTATCTTAATTGTGAGCTTTTTTAGTGCTGAAAGCAAGAAGATAGAAAAAAATTGCAGTTTCCCTGAAGGCAGAGGACTCAAAGAAGTGTATACGGACAGCCCTCACTAACCCTGACTAAGAGAAATGCTGAGGAAAGCGATGGAACTGAGTGTTTTCTGCTAGGCTGCACTGCCAGATGCTGAGCTGTGGAAAGACAGAAGCAGGTGAACATTATACAAGGCAGAGATGCTGATGGATACTCCATGACTGGAGGCTGTCTCTAATCCCATACCTGTGAGTTACCTGAAATAAACAAAACTAGTGGTCTGTCTGGTATCACTGATTGCAGAAAATGCAAGGCAGTCAGGATAAGCCTTTTAGAAATGCTTCTGGTAAGAAATATTGAGAGAAAGTGAAATAAATTGGAGATGAGCCAAGAAAAATAATTTCTTTACATCACAGAAACATAATCCAAGGCAAAGGTGAAAGAAACTCTCTGGCTAGAAGGCCAGAGAGAAACATTATTTTCTGTGGCTGAACAGCATTACTGTAGACTAAATAGTGAAGCTGATATTTGAAGAGTTTGAACTGAAAGAAGCAACAAAACTCCCCCCACTTGCCTTCCAGGGTTTGCTTTTAAAATCAGAGATAGATTGAATAGAATCTGATTGTATCAAAGAACTGCTAAGCAGTTGGATATCTTTTCCTGTTTAGCTACAAAGAGGCACATCTTACAACAGAATTTGGATATTCTAGGCATGCACATGTTAATGAACAGATTTGCAGACTCAGTACCTCCAGATACAGTTTTGCAATTTAATCTTGCTGACTTAAAACAGTTCAAAGAAAGAAAAAGTTTTCTTTCATAATAATTTGTATTTGTGTGGAATAAACAGGTGCAATAATGACATGACAAACTAGAAAGCAGGTGTTTTAATTAAACCAGCCATAGGAAGGATAATTTGCAACATCTCAACAGCCACAATTAACCAATCTCAGCGTCTCAGTGTTAATGGAGCTCATTTAGGAGGAATCTGAACATTTAGAAAACATTGGAAGTCAATTGTTTTTTATCTACTAGTTCACAGAACTATGACAAAATATTCTTACCACCCCCAACATAGCTTGAGTCAACATTAGGAAGTCCCCTGCTTTGTAGTTACAGTTAATTTGCTTCACTCACATTCAGTAGTTATCTATTATGCAAAGACCTGAACATTAAAAGACTTCCCTGTGACAATTAGGTAGTGTATAAGCTTCATGGAAGCTCTCTACACACAGATAAAGCTCAACTTTAAGGTGCAGATCCATGAAGGCCCTCTACCCCCATGCCAGGAATGCAACCCACAAGCCAGCATGACACTCAGCCTGTGGTCTGGAAGGCACCTTCATCGCAGTCCCATGTTAGGCTGTCAGAGCTCTCTCCAGCGATGGTAGCAAAAGGAGAGGACAACCTAGCTTTAGGAACCTCAAAGAAGGACTTCAGCTGCTCCTTATGACTCCAAGCATGGCTAAGGGTGGTACGGGGAGATAGACTTCTGTGCCAGTGGACAGGCAAGCATTGAACTGTTCTTGAAAGACTGGATTGTAAATGGATATAAACCTACAACCAAAAAGAAAAAACTGTCATTATTCTAATGGTTTCATTCAAAGAGTGAGAGAGCTTCTCCTACTGCATTTTTTCTCAAATATTCACCACTTTCTTTGGTCCCAATTCAAGATGTAGTAATAAGGCTTCACTGCCACAAAACCACCACCATAAATAAAACTCCACTGAAAAATCTCAGCATGGACAATCTTTGAATTACCATGAAGACGGAAAGAATAGCACATTCTGAACATTGCATTTCTATTAAATAACTAATCCTTACAATACCTGTGAAAGAGAGGCAAACGTAGAAGAGGCTTTGTAAGATTCACTCAAGAGCAGAAAGCCATTCTCCATGAGAATCAAGTCAATGAGTTCAGATTTCAGAATGGTTTGCTTTGGGATGCTGTGGGGGTTCAGCTATGAGCTCTCCCACTCATCCATCTCTGAGGGACTCCCATCTCAGCAAAATGTCAGTTCTTGGTGAAGCAGCAGAGGAACTCCTGTTGTTACACTGTAATGTGCCAGTGTAAATCAGCATTAAAATTTGATTTTATTTAATATGTCAGGGTAATGTTGGCAGCAATTCAGTAACTTCTGGGTGAGCTGGAGATTCATGCAGACAGTGAGGGGGGACAGGTAGCTAGAGACAGCACTACCAAGGCTGCCCCCAAGAAAGGCACTCTTGTTGCAGGGGGAATTCCCTAAGCCAGACCTTCATAACTAGCATATCACTCATTGAGTGGGAAGGAATACCAGGAAAAGTCATCATTTGCCATCTGAGGGCTCTTTGTTGGCTGGGGGTGTCATTGCTTGGGAGGTTATTCTCATTACCCGGCCACCAAGAGTTCAGCCATCCCTGAGATCGTAGTGGGAAGCCAGCTGGGAGCAGAAACCTCATCATGGCCATGACCAGCTCTGCATTTCTCTTTTGCAAATTAAAGCTTCTGAGAACCAGATAGCATGTCATAGCAATTTAGGATGTGATTTTTCTGACATAGTTGTCACCTGCACTTCCTTTGGGTTTCAGCATACCACAGATTTCTTCCTACATGAAAGTGATATTTCAACTTAAGTTAAAATGCTTGGAGATTTAACATTTTTCTTAAAAAAATCATTATTTTGGTTGGAAAAGCACTAACGTTCAGCTGTAAGCCTTTTTATCCATGTTATTTGATTTTCTGACAAAAGCTCAAAGCTCTCTGTGGGGAAAGTTGTCTCTGTTTTATAACCAGATCATCTGATGCCTGCCTGCCTTCTCTGGAAACATAGTATACTCTTTAAACCTTTTTGTACCACAAGTATTTCTATTGCACTTTAAATTATCTTCCTTTTGACTGCCTTTTACTATAGGAGTACCCACAATCATGATGCTCATCTTTTTAGTCTCATTACAGTGCTTAGATCCATATTAGAAACTTTCATAGCAAGAACCTCTACGTACCTCAAACATTCGTTACCCTCTGAGTCCCATTTTTCTGTTTTTTGCAAACCAGCGTTTCTTCATCATCCCTTTCAGTCATACATTTCTGAAAGGCTCTCCCTCTTGTTAGAGCTCTGCCTCCTGGATTTATTTTGGAGAACAGCATCCGGAGGTGGAGGCTGAGAGAGGTTGGGCTGAGAGAGCTGGGGCTGTTCAGCCTGGAGAAGAGAAGGCTCCAAGGTGACCTGGTAGAGGCCTTTCAGTACCTAAAGGGGTGCTGTAAGAAGGAAGGGGACAGTATTTAACAGGTTCTGTTGTGATAGGACAAGGGGAAATGTTTTCAAACTAAAAGAGGAGAGATTAGATAGGACATAAGGAAAAAGTTCTTTAAAATAAGGGTGGTGAAGTTGGTGAAGCACTGTAACAAGTTGCCTAGAGAAGTGGTGGATGTCCTGTCATTGGAGACATTCAAGGTCAGGCTGGAGGGGCTCTGAGCACCCTGATCTAGCTGTAGGTTTCCCTGCTCATTGCAGGAGGGTTGGACTAGGTGACCTTTCAGGGTCGCTTCCAACTCAAGGTATTCTGATTCTACTTCACCCTCACAAATCAAATGGTGTGAATTTCCTCATATTTTTCCTTCACGATTTTTTTCTGGTGATCACCAGTATGTGAAGTGACACACAAAATAGAAACAAGCTCATGCAGTTTAAGTTGGTAGTCTTATGGGCATATCTGTATTTATCCTTTCATAATGAGTTTGTGTCTTGAATTGAATGGAACTACTCATATGTATAAAGTTGCTCACCAGTATAAGAATTTGCAAGATTCTAGACAAAATAAAGGAAATAATTATTCAGACTGTTTTCTATGGAGCGACAACATGAGCATCTGCTTGAGCCAACACTTTCTTCTTCTACTGTTCTTCTTTCCCACACTGCTACCTTCTCATTACATTTACTCTGAAACTAGGACTTTAGCCCTGTAAAGACTGGCTTACACATTCTGTGTAATTTCTTATACAAGTTACTCCGGTGTGTTTGAAGGAGAGGGGGATCCTTTTTATTTAGGTTGGAGGCATCTTTCTTTCTTTTTTGGTCCTCTAATATGCTTGAAAAGTTTCTGAACACTGCAAAAATACTCATGAAGAGATAAGGCCAAGATACAGTCCATATATGTTCCACATATAATCAGATATGCATAAAATCCGTATCCTGCATTTATGGCACTATAAGAAAATATTTCTTTGTTTAAGAATTGTGCATTAAATGACAATGTCCTTCTGGGAAACACCAGGCAATGTATATTGCTAACACCATCCAGGGGGATAATCCACCATATGCAGAAAAAATGAGAGGCAAACAAGGGGTATTGTGCTCACACGAAAGCACGTGTGTGTTTTTTCCACTGACGTACCTCTAATTAGACTTCAGATCATCCAAGAAATAAAGGGACCCAACAGATATTAAACAAAATATCTTCAAGTTCACCATTCTTATCGAATGTACGAAGAATGTAAACCAAGCACCACTTCATCGAGACAAGAAGAGCTCAAAGCAAGATCCTCCTACCTTTAAGAAGGCAAATCACCACAATCCATGAGAAAATGTTTTTCAAAGCATCCTTGACACAGTTGTCCTTTGCACAGTGTTGTGGTTTTTTTATCCTGAACTTCCCCGCATGTAAAGCAAAACATCTGCTTAGGGATGTTTCATCACTGATGACACCTATAACTATTGGCAATTATTCTTTTTCTAGTTCATAACTGTTTGGCATTTATTTTAAAGGTGGCAACCTTAGAAAAGACAAAAATGAGCGATCTCTTGAGCAGGCTCCAAATGTCACATTGTGAAAGATGTTGTTTTACCATCAGCATATGGCATCTGTCTGGGCTCCTTAAAGAAGTCTCTAACTGGAAAAGAAACGTTCTCTTAGCAGGATCTTTGTGTCTCCAGCTTTTAGGCAGCCTTGACTGAAACACCATTCTGAATATTATTTACCTTCAACTTAATTTGATCCTCAGGAATTTACACATAGTTTAAAGTTTCAGAATAAATTCCTCAACTAACTCCTCATTAAATTTACTTGAAGGGTTCTTTTATGATTAAAACAAGCTGGTTCCCAGAAGACTGTATCTGCATAAATGTACACATTAGACTTTAAGACTGCCCACATCCTGGTACTGTGGTTGCCTGTGCTTTTTAATGAAGAGTGAACTCCACAGCATATTTGCTGTGCCAGGAATCAAGATACTTTCAGTATGCTGCCAGATAAGGGATTTATTTGAGCCTTTATTATGGCCTTCTTATTTTGTATTCTGTGTTTCATTCAAAACTATTTTTTTTCTCAAAACATTATGGTTATAGCTGATAATGAAATGGGCAGAAGTCGAGCAGCACTGTGCAGTGATGGATGCTATGGCAACTAGAACAGGTCTGAAAAATACTTTTGCGCAGTTTTTAAGTCAAAAAAATTATAACAAGAGAAAGCTAATTAGCAATTTAAGCAGGCACCTTTGGCTGGAGAAGTGAAGGGCTCTGGAATGTTAGTGGCTGATATTGCTACAGCTTATGTGAAAGTGCTTTTAATTTGTTGCGAGCTGTTTCACCACATCTCAAGGAATACACATTTAAATTCATGCTAGCTCTTTGCCGGTTTCTTCCAGGGTAAATCTAGACTCCTACAGCAAGATGTCTGCAGGAGAAGAGGCTGTGGCAATGGAAAGAAACAACCAGCCAGTTATGGCCATGCAATAGGTTGTGAACAAGCTAATGAATAAAGATGTCAGTGCTTTCAGGAAAGAGCCATGAGCAAGAAAGCTGAAGAAATGATGGCTTTAATGCCTTCATCTGGCAAATGTAGCCTGAACATTTTCTGACTTAAAAAATACTTCTCTGGCTTCAAAAAGTCTGACGAAGTGGAGCAGCCTGACTCATTTGCTCTCCATGTCTTCTCCCAGTACAAGTGACCAAGAAGCTACAAGTGGCTGGGAAAGTACACCTGAGTTCTCCTTCTATGACTTGGCCTCCTCTGTGTCATTTAGAAGCCATCTGCTTGCTGTTGATCTCTGTATTCATCGAAACTTAACACAGTGGGGACAGCAGCTCTGTTTTGCACTTGCAGGACCACTAGGCCTCATAGCTCAGGTGTGGAGCCATTGGACTCACTATAGGGGATGAAAGGGTCACTACATACAAGCCCAATGAGCTTATTCAGGACATCAGCCTGCAGAACTGCTTGTGCAAGTGCTGAACCCAGAATTTCTAGACCCCTTATGATAATACTCTTTACAGGCAATCCTTAATGCTTTGACCACCTTTACGTGATGACATAGTCAGTTCTCAGTGCGGTCTAAGGCACAGCTTGCAGGTCTTGCAAGATCAACACCAGCAGCAGCACAAGGCATCTGAGATGCTTGCTGCCATCCTAACCATGCTAAGGCTTCGCAGAGCAAGGAGCCAGCCAAGGTACCTCTGTACTCCTGGCATCTGTAACCTACAAATGAGATAACCCATGGAAAAGGGAGAGCTGATGGCTGGAAGAATGCTATTCTCTAGTTTAAGCAGTTTGCATCTTCATTGGAGTAGGAGGAATCGATTACCAAATCCTGGAATGCCTTTGTACCTTTGCTATACGACTCTAAGAACTCTTTCATTATTCCTAGTTTACAGTGAATCAATGCTCAGTGGTTCTGCAGATTTTTGATAATCACATCACATAACGTGCAGCGGCACAACACAGATCAGATGAGCTTCACACAGAGAGTTTGCTGTGCTAGCTGAAATTTTTGCTTGTTCATGTCAAAGTCAAAAGGAACAGCTCGATAGTCGGTATCTCAACAACAACAAATCGCAAGAGTGTTTCTGCAGGGTCCTTGTAACTGCATCAAATTTGGCTGAGTATAAAAGACTATGCAACAGAAACAGGCTTCTATAAGGATCACAAGCTCTTCTAAATTAGATGTTGACCTTTCCCTTCCACAACTTCAGAGACTATTTTCTTTAAAGTAGCCTCAGCGCCTACTCTTTCTACAGAAAATAAATGTTGTTTTAGTTCTGCTCCTGGGGGCTGCATACTGCTGAGGTGGTAACAGCTGCTCAGGTGACACAGAATGAAGCTGAAGAACTAAAATGCCCTCCTTGATAAGAAAAAGTAGGTGATACCTGAAAACGCATTTCTTGATCATGTCCTGCACAGAAAGTACATGAGAATTCATTAAATTGATTCTGGTTTATTAAGAAAACAATATTATTTTTAGCGACAAGTGTCTTAAAAACATCATCTTATTCTAGTCCTGCAGTGGCTCAGAGGTGTGGAACACAGACCAGCTGCAAGCCCTGTATAGCTGCACAGTCCCAGGCTGCAGAGGGAGTGCTGGTTGACATAGGTACAGTCCTGAAGATTTTATTTCTCTTGCAGTTCAGACTGGAGCAGTTCAGGCAGCTCACAAGAACAGAGAGCACGTACAGGCTGACATGTCACCAGCAGCTGTAAGCTTCCAGCCGGGGAAGACAAGGGCTTAAATACATGCAGAAGCATACAAAGGAAGTCATGCCCAGGATGACAGACATCAACAATCATGACACTTATGGAGAGCATTAGGTAGAGGTAGCTTGCAGACTGGATGGGATGTCTCACACCCTTCATCCTTCTCTTCACGCACTGACCAGGTTAGTGACCAGGAGATTAAGCTGTAAACCTATTGCCATTCTCCAGCTTCCAAGGGGACTGAAAAGATCAGTCACTCTCAAGAGCAGTGAGGTCAGAAAAAAACTGTGGTGTACCTTTTAAGCCAGGTAACAAAATCCTGCCCTCTAGAAAAGCTATTGACATATAAGACATAATATTTTCCCTCACAAGCCACAGTAACAGTTAAGTCCCCCACACCCCATGGTTCACATCTCTTGATTGCCAATTTCTGTTATTGAACCCATCTGTTACACCATAATATTGAGCTGGAAAGAGTGGCAAACAAACAAGGAACTTTTCCGGAGCTGTAACACAAGATATTCAGCAGTTCCAGGAAGAACCTCCTAACCCTCTTCTAACTGACGTATGAAACCAACAACAACAACAAAAAAAAATGTAGGACTCAAACCCAAAATATGAAGCCACAATTTCTTGGGTTTTTTTTTTTTGCTTGTTTGTTTTATTTTTTTTAATCAATTCAACATACTTATCTCCTCTTAATTTGTGGTGGTTTTTTTCCTACATGGAAAGGCAGAGGCTTTATGAGTGTGTGCCCAAGACACCTTTTGGGTCAAGGCAAAATATTTGCCTCCAGTGTTGCTGAAACTGAACCTGAAATTTCCTTTAGAGTGTTTTCCTGAACATCAGCCCATGGTCATAAAAATCTGGTCAGGAGTTCTGCTGTGCTCTCAGGTTTATTTCTACTCTGTTCTGCGGAGCGAGATGCCTTGTGCCAATGGCAGCA
Organism: Numida meleagris; assembly: GCF_002078875.1. Taxonomy (NCBI): domain Eukaryota; kingdom Metazoa; phylum Chordata; class Aves; order Galliformes; family Numididae; genus Numida; species Numida meleagris. The sequence continues at coordinate 125,866,052 of NC_034410.1, forward strand.
ACCTAGCTTGAAGCCAGGGCACAGTAGCTCTGTTAACAAACTGGCACAAGTGCAGTGCCACACTGACATGTCCTCTGCTTTCAGCACACAAATGAGTATCTCTTATGGCTTTGTTGTATGCTGTGTAGATGAAATTGCTTACTCAATGTCTCATGCCCATACCATTCTGATGTTTCAGCAACTGCTCCCCATTTTCTCCGTCTCAAAATATTAAGCGGAGAGAAGAAATGCCTGGATCTTCTGAAAGAAAGGTTTTTGCTCTACCTCCATCCACTGAGGAGAACAGATTAGGAGCAATGAGATTCCAAAGACAGTCTCAATTCTAAGCAAGGAATTCTCCTGCAATCAGTTTGTTGCTAGTGTATAATTACTCTTCTTAGGTGGTTCTTCCGTTGTTGTTGTAGATTTTGTTTTCTTTCCAAGATGGCTTAAAGCTAAAATTCCTCTTCTGTAGATGGGAGAAGTTACACAGACCTCCACTCCTGACTCAGGTTAGGTTTCCAGCAATGGCAGGAGTTCCGCACGTGCACCACCAGTTGAGTTGGACCCACAACTGCTATGTTATACAAGGGTCTGTTCTGAGTGCTTACTGCCTGCTGCCTGCTGCTTGGCAGCCAACTGAAAAAGTGGAAAACACAAGACCAAGCTCTATTCCTGGTGCAACCCCTGTAGATTTACACAAAATGAAGTTGGCTCATAGGATGTTGTGAAGACCATGAAATGAATGGCTATTGTTTCTGCAGAAATACTTTATCAGTGCTGATGGTTTGTTAGTTAACTGCTGTTATTGTCATCCCAAGAACTATAAGAGTAATGTATTCTCTTGAATGGACAAAAAATAACTTTGCAGGGGGAAAAAAAAGTATTTTTACTAAATTTTAGTATCAGTGAATCTATGGGACTAAAACACTCTTGATACCAATACCACTGTAGTCCTTTAGCATGTCAGCTCTCCATGCTCCTGTGCCTCAGGATCTGTCTCTGTGTGCCTTTTTTGTCATTAGCTTGTCAAAAATGCAGTTATTTCTAGGCTTAATAAAGTTGCTTAGGGAAAAATCTTTCTCAGAGGAGTAGTTAATTTGATCCTTTATCTTAAGCTACTGCTTTTCATTTAGTTTTCTAAGCAAATAAAAGTTCAATTAACATGTATATGGATATAATAATGGAACAGTTTCCATGCATCTTCCTTGAAATCTCTAAGTTATCACTCAACAAGATTACATAAGAATGTTGCTAATTTCATTTGCAGCTCTGTTACCCTATTTGAAGTATTCCTTAAGGTACATCTTTAACTCCTGTGTTTGGGAAATAACATTCCATATTAACACCGAAGGATAACACAGAAAGGTTATCACTCAAGGTCCATAGTTAAGATCTAGATGCAAACTGGTCTGTGCACAGATGCCTTTCCTATTTTCCAGTCAATAGAAAAATTGAATAATATTCCAGTTTTATTATCAGTCAGAATCCCATTACCAGCTACTTTAATAAATAGCATTTGTTAATTAAAAATAAATAGTACCCTTGAACGCTGAAGGTAGTTCTGATTTTCTCTCATTCTCTCACCCACAGCTAAGTATTAAAAATTCCTTGAGTGATGTCCACACCTGTTACAGAGAGATGCCTTCAGGTGCCTTTATCATTTACATTTTAGTTGATCTGAATTCCAAAGGTTGGAAGGAAAATAACCTACCTACCAAGGAAAAAAACATCTCCTGCTTATCCTTTCTTATATATTCTTTGAATAACTTCTCCATCTGTCATAGAAAAGTTGCCTAGGTTAGGTGTATCCAGTTCTTCATACTCATCGGTGATGCATATCTCCAGTGTCAATAAACCAGATCCAACACCAGGTAATCTTTGGCTGCTTCACTTTCATGTACAGGGCTGACTTCTTTGGTGGTATTGGTAACTACAGTCTCACCAAAGTTCTTCAAATTTTATTTGTGAGCTGTTCCTTCTTTGTCATATTAAATCTCTGACATCACTGCTTTTTTCTATCCACAACAATGTTCTTGCTGAAAACAGAGCTCTGGAATTTGCTTTTGGGTTGTGTGGCTAACTGTAAGACTCCAACTGTTTCAGAAATAGTTTATGTATACAACAAGTAAATGTCGTAAATGAGAAACTGGAACCAAATCAATATTGTAAAAGAAATTTGAGAAGGTTCATCAAGTTGTCTGTCAGCATTCTCATTCTCTCTAATTCTTTGATTAAAACCAGCTTTTAGTAGTTTATTATATGAGATCATTTAGGTTGAAACACAACCCCCATTCATCCTGTGGCCAGAGAGTCTCCAGGAGTAGCTGAAACTGTACAGTTCCACTTTAGAAAAGGAGGAGCTGAAAAAGAGTAAGTAGCATAGGGAAATCGACAGCTTTCTTTTGAATCCTATAGCCATGTCACATGAGGGCATTTTCCATAAAAATATCATTGACAGTGCTGTAAATCAGTATGCAGCTGCCCTTCAGGTAGGAGGAGAAAGGATTCATCCTGGAATTTTCCTCCACCAAGGCTCTTTACTCTTTCTTCTCGAGATAAGATGGATTTCATCCTTAGATGATGATTAGCACTTTATTTCTTCATTCTCTGCCATCTGGGAATAAATCCTTTTACACTGGCATTTGGGAAGCTTTTCAGTGCTTTACATCTTTGAGCACTTAAGAACTAATCACATCCTCAATACAGACTTTGTGTGCTGGATAATCTATGGCAACAGAAGAGGAACATCTCTCCCAGCAGGCTGGAGCACACTGTTGGCCAGCCTTTGAAGGGAGGGTGAAGCAGAGATTTCTTGCAACTTTGGCCTTTATTAGTTCACCATTTCAGATATCCTGAAGGAACTACACTCCAGTTTTGAACTGAAAGGAGGTTTCCACCCAGCACACATCTCGACTGGTCAGACTGTCCAACCCTGTCTGGTTTTCTAATCATAGAATCATAGAACGGCTTGCAAGGGACCCCAAGGAGTTCCAACCCCCCCTGCTTGGGCAGGGACACCTCCCATTAGATCAGTCCCCAGAGCCCCATCCAACCTGGCCTTGAACGCCTCCAGGGATGGGACATCCACATCTTCTTTGGGCAGCCTGTGCCAGTGCCTCACTGCCCTCTGAGTAAAATATTTCCTCCTATTATCTAACATAAATCTCCCCTCTTTCAGCTTAAAACCATTCCTTCTTGTCCTATCACTATCTGTCCATGTAAATAGCCAGTCTCCCTCCTGTTTATAAGCTCCCTTTCAGTATTAGAAGGACACAATGAGGTCTCCTTAGAGCCTTCTCTTCTCCAGGCTGAACAAGCCTGGCTCTCACAGCCTTTCCTCATAGGAGAGGTGCTTCAGCCTCTAATGCTGCCAGCTCTCCAAATAGAAACTGCAATGTGACTTCAGCCACTTTCTGGGTGATGGCATTGGGCTACTCATCAAAATACCTATCAATAAGAACCAAGGAAACAAGCACCAAGTTTTAAAACAGTAGTATACCAGCTAGGAAGAACTCCGTAAAGGGCTTTGGGCAGACAGAGAGAGGAGGAGACCTTGTGGACATGGCCCTGAAGGCAATTTAGATGTAGCTGGTAAATCTGTTATCATTACTCTCAATTTAGACAAAATCTTCGCTGGCTTCTAGCTTTCTGCCCCAGATCCAGAGGAGATGGGGCATCTTGGCACTGACAGCTGCCAGGAGATGAGGCCAGTCAGGTGGTGGTAAAAAGGAAAGAGATGTTGTCAAGCTGGAGACACAAACCAAAAACAAAAAATTAGAAAGCTCAGAAGAACAGTGTGTTGCTAGTAGGCACGGTGGTGTGGGAAAGTGCAGGTCTAGTAGATGCTAAGTCCCAGTTTGTCTGGAAACTGTATTTTCCCTGGAAGAAGAGACAAAGCAGCTCACAGCCATGCTCCCCCACCCCTCTCAGCTGGGCTGAGCACTGCCTTAGCACAGCTGAAAACCTAGCCCTTAATCTTGTTTCCCCGGACAAATGGATGAAAGCCATGTATCATCCTTCCCTTGTTGACTTTTACTTCTGGCACTATTTGTTTCCATTTCATTTTAAGGTCAAGATGAATTGTATTGGGTAAAAATGACTTAATAATGAAATTAATAAAATGAAAGAATGTTGAAGTAATACTATAAACACATCTTTTGGCAAACAGTTTAGCAAGAGAGGCCTTATCAGATTATTCTATTATTACATTTTGTAGATGTACCTAAGCAATTCCTCAGCATAAACTTAGATAGCACAGGCAATTAACAACCCTTGGCAGCTAGCAGATTCACAATTTTCAGAAAACTCAGCAAGGTTTGCTGCATGAAACTCTCCAGTCTAAAGACTGAAATCTAGTTAATGGCTTTAATATAATTTTCTAGCAAAATGTTCCATGGAACGTAGAGAGATACTATCTGAATGTTGTCTGAGAGAAGTGTAGGAGGACCAGGAACTGGCAAAATGGGGTCCCAAAGTCATAATAAAAGTGATTCCTTGAGATAGAAAGTTCTGTTTGCTCGTTAAAGCTGAGAGCAAGAGAAGAAAAAGTAATATTTGATATCTAACTGAATATTTTACACTCCTGTCAGAGAAAGCAAATATGTGAATCATCCTGCAAAATAGCAGCTTAAGGCAACAAAAGAAAAATAGTCCATGGGAAGATGAAAATAACATGCCTATAAAAAATGACTCTTTGGGAATATGTTGGTTTTGTAGACAGAGACATGGCACATCACACCATGGGCCATGAAGTTACAAGTAGCTAGTAACACAGGATCAGATGGAGGAAATGAAGGCAACAAAAGGACACATCTCTTGAAGCAAAAAAGAAATCGTGGCAACACTTCATTCAAGGGTAAGTAAAAGTTGGGACTGGAGGGTGTCCATCAGTGAACAAAATATGAAATGATTTCACAGAGCTTTGCAGATTGAGCATAATGTCTGCACTGAAATGTGCAGGAGGTGCTGCTGTTTTGCACAGATGACCTCCTGAGGAGCAGAGCCCAAGTCAGGCCTTCCGTCTTGATAGAGGAAAAGAAGAGATCTGATCATTTTCTATTAATGAGATGACACAACTTTTTATTCCACAGAAAATGATTAAGTGCATTCTGTCAATTAACTTCTAACCTTCTCATAATAAACAGCCAAAGACTATTTTAATTAAGCACAGCAGTGAATTAAAGACGTACGCATAGAGTAAAATTGCTTTTTTCTTTTAACAGTTACAAGACCATCTGACTCCAATGATAATCAGCAAGTCCGCATGATCACCATTAGCTCAGTCCGTGGAACACCTGAACAAATGCCAAAGGAACTTGGATGTATTCCTCATTCTGCATTTTCCTTATTTTTTTCACTTAAACATCTGTTTTCCCATGTTGACACATGAGCTCATAACTTGCAGAACAAAGGCAGCCCAGGCCTTCATGCAATGGCATGTCTGTGTAGGTAGTGCTGGCCTTTCTAATGCTTTCTACTCTTTAGAGTTGCCCAAGTTCATTGCCACTATGTAAAGGAGGAGAGGAGGCACTGAACACTTCTTACATAGGGTATCATTTTGAGAACACAATCAGAAGTTACAGCATAATGTAATGAGGGGTATTGGTTAAATACAACATTTTAAGGAAAACATGACCACAATTACTTCATGAATAGCAATGCTATGACCACTATCATGCATCACTTCTATTTAACTGCACAACACCATAGCATTTTCAAAACAAATGGAACACATGCCCTGTTCTGAAGCTCTTACATTTTAGGGTCACAGTCCTGTAAAAACATGCACTTTTCGCAGATCCCGGGGACCTCTTGCCACACCCAATGGTAAGTGTCAAAGGATCAGGGCCTCAACCCCCATCTTTCAGTCACGTGTCTTCCATGTGGAAAGCTATGAAAAGTGTAAGTACTTGCAGACTTGAATAAGTGAATTTACAAACAGGATGAAAGATAAAAAGTTAGGGATTACAAAATGGAGTATGAAGTGGAGTTGCTTTGGACTGTGCTGTGGTTTGTGCTTGTCCCACTGGTGTTGGTTTCTCTTTGTTTCTGTTACAAACTCTGTGTACCAGAACACTACTCCACCCCCATACACATGCCCTAACTTTAAATGAAAGTGGATTCAATGTCAGGCATTGACATATTTTAAAAGGTTTAAAAGTTTACAGTATTAAAGGCAGCTGGTTTTTTTGTTTGGTTGGTTGATAGCTTGCTTGCTTTTGCACAGAAGCAGTGAATTTTATCTTTGAAAATAGAGTTTAGATAGAAACAAATATCTTCATTTTATAGCTTTGTTCTCAGTTGCATTCAGAGAAGCTGGAGTACTGGGAACAAGAATGTGAAGGGTAGAGAGAGACAGGAGGATGATGAAGCACACAGGAGCTCGTGCTGGAGGATCCTGGAAATGAATGAAAGTATGAGTGCCATCAGCAGGTCAGGAAGCAGTAGTAGTGTGGAGTTGTGGCCATGTAGGCAACTCAGTTAGTATGGAAACACTGAACACCAAACATAGTTCTCAATATTCCTCCTGCAATGTAAACAGAGTTGTGAGTGTCAGGAGCATGGCAGCTGACATTTTTTAGAGTTTTCAGAGCCTGTAGGAGGGCAGCAGCTCTAGAGACCTGGGATGTGAGAAACCTCCTTTGGATGCTGGTGACATCCATTGGATGCAGTCCAACATGGGGACCAGCAAATGTATTTTCTTCTGGTTTTCTTTGTGTTGTGATTCTTCAGGCACAATTTTATTTCTCTCTTCTCAGCTCATTTAAGGGAGCCTATAGTTCCCCACATGGATTTCTGGAAATGCCCATTTCCATCATGTTTATTGTTGGAAGGTTAAAGATATAGTCATACTTACTAGTGTTCCAGCCACTAATGGTAGACATAACTCGGAGTATTAGCCACCTTACTAATTACAGGGATGACCCCACACGTCTTTCCCTTCTAAGAAGAGAATTCAAATGCCAGTTTTACCAGATTCTCAGACAAGCACAGATGGCAAGAGCAATGGATTCGTAGTTCTACGTACAGCAGATGCAAAAAAACACACTTGGGGCTATTTTTTTCACAATGGGCTGCACTGAGGTAAAAGCAGTGTGTTGTCTGTATAGCACAGAGTGGACAAATGTTCCTGTTGTCTGGTTTGAGGGCAGGCTAGGGAGGACAGGGAGTTACAATCCCTACATTCCAGACCAGTGGAGTCCCCTGTAGAGTGACAGATGGTGCTTCAGCTTCTCCACAGCCTCAGCATCTGTGCAGCACATCTGTCCAGCTGCTGCTTAGAAGGGCAAGAACACCTTCCTCTCAAACCTTCCAAGTTTCTCTCAAACATTTTCTTGCACTGATTCTCTCTGTCATTCAACAATGAACCAGGCTGGAGAGCTAAACCAGCACCCAACTGTTGGTATTTTCCAGTGCTGGTTTTCTGCTAAGATGGCTTCCTGATCCAGCTCTCTGTGAGAGGTCAGGGACATTTCAGTGTGGTTGGGATGAGCCTCTGCATCCCCAAGGGGACCCCAGGCCACTGGGCTATGCAGAAACCTTCAGCACTTTGGGACCGATGCTCGTTCTCCAACCTCTCACCCTGCAAACAGACTGCTTCTCACCAGCACCTCTCTCCTAGACAGTCTGGGAGGGTCAGAAAGGATTTCTCAGCAGCAGTGTCAGGGTACTGATCTTCTACTGTGACAGGAAAGTGCAGCCTTGCTGGAACAAGTGGACATGAAAGCCACTTCCATGAAGGCTCAGGACATTCCACCTGACATTTAGGTTCACCAAATAAGCATTTCCACACTATGATTAACAGTCTCATCAGTGCAGTAATGGTGCTGTTGTGCTTCTGGCTCAGGGCTCTTCTGAAGGGCATCTCTCCTCTTTGTGACCGTGCTGGGAGGACTCTTCGTTGTAACCTCTTGCAGAAAGTGATGGTAGCACCTGGCCCCTAGCAGAAGCACAGGCCCATATATCTTCAGTCATGTCTACACAGCTGTAGAAACCTATGAAGCTGCTTGCAGCAGGCCCTACAGAAATACAGCTAGATGCTGTCCCTGCCCTAAGAGACTTGCAATCTAATCTGGGAGAAGACCAAATGGAAAAGGAGAAAGAAAAACGTTAAATAACAACAGCAAATATTTATATAGCTGCTTGCACAACATGGTAACTACAAGGAGCTACAGTCTTAAAGACTCAAACAAAATTAAATATTAAGAAGAAACACTTCATAATTGCACAGAGAACCCAGGGAAGATTTTTTTAGAGATTACTTGGGCTACATCGTTTCATGTAATTCCATGGTTCTGCTGGTTTGTATCATTCTCAGAGTCCCACGGGTCTAGTGTCTGAGGTATTTCTTCAAAGAAAATTTTAAAGGGAATAGTAGCTCTTGGAAATGCACGTAGAAAAGACACCCCACATCTGAGGCTTGGATGGGAAACAGGCACCAGGGCAGGGTGGGCAGCTGGAGGAAGAGCAGTGTTACCCTCACAGGAGACTCGGAATTCTGAAATGCCTTCGTGGAAAATTTGCACGCAGTGAAATTCAACAAGTTTTACGAATCTGCTTTCATGCTCTGCATTTATACTTGGGGCTGATTTAAGCATCTTTTTCAATTATGGCAGTTGCTGTACAAATTCATTTACAGAGCTCAGTTCCAAATGTTCTATTTCGATTTATAAAAATACCACCATAAAGAATGAGAACTCACTTTCCATGTTCTTTAAATATCCTTCTGCATTGGAAACTGAGTGCTTCACAGTCCTCACAGTCCTATTCATTAAGAAAATGCAGTTATCCTCAGTACTGGAGAAACCAAGATGACGACACCGTAGACACAGACCTTCAAAGTTTTTAGGTACCTATCTCCCATGGGAGCTATTAATGAAAGGGAATGTGGATGTCTGATGATTACAGTGCTTTGCAGCACGGCTGAGAAACTCAAGCCTGCCTCTGTGCAAACTCAGATACTCCAACAAGAGCGGTCTCTCTCCTGCTGCATCCAACTGGATTCAGACTGCATTTTTCATACTTCGTGCTAAATCACAACTGGGCTCAGATTGCCCTTTCCCCACCAGTCTTCACTCCTGTGCATTCTCAACCTGGGAAATACTGTACATAAAGTACCAGCAATGCAGGGATAGGGGAGCTTTGTGCTTAGGAGAACCCATGCCTAAAGCAAAAGTCCAGGACACAACCAATTTCCAAGTTACTTTTATAAATCAGATAGTGTAAGTAAATTTATGTAAAGTAATGCTGGCTGTAATCCCACAGAGCAGAACTGCCAGCAGTGCTAAATCAGATTTAAACCTCAGTAGTTTCTCGTTTTTACTGCTGTTTTTCTGCTGTATTCTTTCATGCCTCGGTCTGCATAGATGAATAGAGGAGAAACGATTAATGTGTTACATATAGCACTATTTATGCCACATCAAGCTTATATGTTTTCATTCTAGAAGAAAGAAAAATTACCACTCCTAAGATCAAGAATCTAAGGAGAGGATTGTTGTTTTACCTTATGCATGAAAATGTTTATGTTTCAGACAGCCAATACCTACAGCAATGAAGAGGGAAGAAGGGAAGATAAGAAGTGTTTAGGCAGGCAGGCTTTATCTTTTTCCTCTCCTTTGTCTTTCTCTCCTTCCAGACACTCGAAAGGTAAGGAGCACACAACAATTAGCTCTTAACAAAACAGACCAAAACCCAAACAAATCTGGTCCTTATCAGAGCAATGACACAGCAACACAGTATGTATAGAAGAATGAAAGAAAATATTTTGCAAGTATACTGGCTCCTGAGAAGGCATTTTATGACCAATTGTCATTTGCTGCCAATTCTTCACAGAAATCATATTGTACAAGAAACTGTATGGTGCAAGAAGACCAACAGTGCATTCCTTGCTACTTGAGTCCCCCATCTGACTGCACATATAACCTAGAAATACTGTTTGTCTTCTTATCCATCTTCGAAGTCTAACAGTTCAATGTTACATACTGATGTAGGCATTACTAAACACTTCATGCTATATTTCACACTGGTCTGGAAGGAGGACTTTGGAAAGGGTTAAAGGTTATGCTGGAGATATTCATCCCTGCTAGCCACAAAGCAGGAGAAAACAGGACTTGCTCATGGCTTCAGTTCTTAGCCTTTGGCACATACCTTGTAGGAAATACCTTTATTTCAAAAGCAAATTGTGAAACTCTTATTCTGATTAAATTGCTTTCAACATAAATAGCTGTTGTGTCACTCAGGCTTATGCTGGATAATCAATGGGAAAATCCTTTACAGTTTCTTCGTGGTTATTTTTGGTGGATGAAATGGATTCAACATTAAGTGTGGGTGAAACTTCTACCCACATAATAATAACATCAATCGTATAATATAAACAATAATAATAGTAATAATATAAATAAAACATCATCTGGTATGATCTAGTTTTGCCAAGAGATTTCTCATCAGAATTAAGATGTTTTATTTTCATTCTGTTTATTTCTAGGTGTTCATGGAGCACTTCAATATAAATATTAATCATCAGTGTAACATTTCTTTTCAGAGGTGATGACACTGCTTAGGAATTATCTCTATCCTTTCAGAAGATGATCATTCTCTGAAGAGTGTCTTTCTGAAGACAAGATCAGAAACATGAATGAAGAAAACTTAAAATAAAAGACCGGAATGAAATGGCCTCTGAGACTACCATGCAACAAGACCCAGACAGCAAAGAAAAAAGAAATCCAACCCTCAGTCAAAAAAATCATAATACTGTTATAGTTTTCTTAGCATACCATGCCTAGGACACTGAGCAAGAAAAGTTCTGGTTTTCTCAGCTGAATGGCTCCTGAATAAAAGTCTAGGTGTACAGAAAGCAGGTTGGATATAATTCCTATAGAAGATGGGCTTTGATACTGCAGCTCAGATATGGAAAATAATTCAGAGTGTACAAGAGAGGTCACAGAATTTTGACTGCAGATACCTAGCTATCTCCTGCTTTTTCTTTTGCCCTGTCTTTCTCCAGCTGGAAGATTTTTCTTAAGCAATGGACAAGAAATAATACAATGAAACACGTTACTGAAATTAGAGTTCTCTGTCAGCTTCTTACACCACGAGGTGAACTTCACTGTAACTCCTCTGACTTTCTGGACTTAAATAAGGGAGAGAGGGAATTAATGAGTATAGTAGGAAGAATGGCAGTAAAAATAGACTCACTTTCAAGATTTACTGTAAAGCATATCAGGTTTTGAAATCTGCTGTATATTGGCCAGATTTGTATGAGCTGCCTCTGTTAAAAAAACACCCAGTTGTATTTTGGTCTGAAAGAATTCAGATATTAATTTACATTATCAGTAGCAATCCATGTGATTCAGTAGCAGGAAATGTTCATACTCAAATGCCATAAACATACCCAACTAAGAAAAGTTGGTTTTCAACAGCTAGATCACTTACCATTGCTTCGCTTAAGTATTTTTCCAAGAAATCATAAAGAAAGAGAAGCATACATCTAGTAATACTGTGCTACATAAAAAAGTATGCCAAAATTTAACTATGCTTTAATCAAAATCATTTTGAAACGCATGTACATGGAAGATTTAGCTCCTGTTTTATTTGTGATCGAGGTCCCAGAGCTGACGGCCTGAGCAGGGTGCCGAGGTTACATTGGATGAGCAGTATCTGCCATCTGCTGGAGGGACGTTTGCTAGCACTGATGAGGTTGGTACGATTTGGTCAGGTGGCCAGACACAGGGAAACTGAACTGATAGGATTCTGGAAGAATCTGAGAAAGTGAAACTTAATGTGACATAACAGAGACTTTCACACGTTGTTTACCAGGGGGAAAATGAGTCACAGGGCAATCCCATGGCAGAGGACTGGAGATTTGGTTTAAGCCCTGACCCATTGCTCTGTACGGGATCCCACACTGCTCTCATTTTAGCTCATAAACACCACCAAAAACATGTTTGTATTCATACGATTTTGACAGAACAATCCTCCTCTATCCACTCTGCAAGTATTTGCCAGAAACAGTGTTAATAGTGTACAGCAATACTGCACATTCAAAGAGAAAAGGGCCTCAGTCTTCTCTCCTTTCTTTTTTTAACATGAGTAAAGAAGTATGTAAGTTAAACGTGGTGATTTTAGGAGGGAATCAAACCCAGTGTTCCTGTAATGTTATTAATAATACAAATGGCTGCTGTTGCACAGATATATGTTCCATACAGATGGACTTTTGCAATAAGTTTTTCTGAGATTTTCACAGAACACTGTTATTTGGCCGTGCTTCATAGTGCAATTGAAACTATTCCAGTTAGAATTCAAATTCATATTTCCATGATGCAAATGAATGGAGAGAAAGGTTAGAAACAATGCTGAGCTAACAGAGATTGCACGCTGCCTTTGCTGCCCTTGGGTGAGCAGTGGTAAGCAGCCCAGGTAGTACAGGCAGCTTGGAGTTGGGCTACTAGGACTTCTACCGCACACTTCTCAACCCGTGGCCCTGCTATCTGTTGCATATACTTTTACCACACATTAATTGTTCAGTTTGGAATTTTCCATGCTGGATATTTGCCTCAGGACACTCTTCTGGAAAACTTCAGTGTAAAGCTTTCAGCTGTTTCTGAAAGCACAAATGAGGAAAAAAAAATGCATTGTTTTGACCGCGTTAAAAAATTCTGGTAGGCTTTTCTCTAAATAGCTGTAGTGCACTCATCCTTTGGTACAGGGACTTCCTCTTTGCAAGCTGGGTGGCCTGTTTATTGGAGATTAACGTCTTGCTATCCTCACAAAATTTGACCAAAATTTGGCCACGCTATAAAACTTGGAGCCTGTGCATAACATATGTTTTCAGTAGAAACTTCAGTTTTGAATTAAACTCTCCAAGACTCCATCCACTTGACAGGCTCCAGCCTCCGACTGTACACGACTTCCCCCACGTTTCTGGCTCTGAGCTTTGTTGTTGCTGGACAAAGTTTGTGCATGGGATCTGAGAGCAAGGATGTACTCTCAGCAGCCACAACACTGGGTCTTGGTGATCGGGGAGAGAAAAGGGGAGCTGCTCGGGGCAGGAATGCTGTGGTATGGGTGGCATGGCATGGCATAGCATGGTAGCACAAGAAAGGAAAGTTAGAAGAGGTTGCCAAAGCGCTGTGAGCACTGAGATGGGAATATTCATAGCAGGCATCTAGAGGAATTTAAGATTGAACAAATATGTTGGTAGGAAGGAGGTGTGAAAGGGAGATGGGTTTAACTAGTAATCAGATACAGCTGAAATAGTGAAAAATGTCTAGGAAAAGACACACAAATGAGAAGCTGAGATTGGATAAGAATCTAAAGGAAGAGACTGAAAATCATTGTGAATGGGGAAGCTAAGGAATAAAGACTAAATGAGGAGCTAGGATAGATGAAACAGAGATTAATACTGGCTAGAGAAATCTGTCAGACTGAGTATTCCCAGCTACCATTTATTTCAAGATTCCCTGAGCAATGTGGGATGTATGTCTTGGTGGATCATGTATGATGACTGGGCTGAAGGCTGGCTATCATAGAATCATAGAATGGCCTGGGTTGAAAAGGACCTCAAAGATCATCAAGTTTCAACCCCTCTGCTGAGTGCAGGGTCGCCAACCACTAGACCAGGCTGCCCAGAGCCACGTCCAGCCTGGCCTTGAATGCCTCCAGGGATGGGGCATCCACAACCTCCTTGGGCAACCTGTTCCAGCGCGTCACCACCCTCTGAGTGAAAAACTTCCTCCTAATATCTAACCTAAATCTCCCCTGTCTCAGTTTAAAACCATTCCCCCTTGTCCTATCGCTATCCACCCTCGTATCTCTAAACCATGTGAATATGTGTCATCTTTTCCCCTCATTTCACTGATCTGCTCTGATGGCACATTTACTGCTAATACAGTAAAAGAAACTTTGGTATTTGCTGGCCAAGATGTGTTGTGAAGTAGTGGCTGCCATATTTCATCTCACATCACTGTCTTTACCAGTTACCTCAGGAAAGTTGCCCATTCTCTCTTTTCTTCACAGAATGGGAGGTAAGACACGGTGACTCACCGCCACAACACACTGTAGAGATGCTTCTCTTACATGTTATCTTAAAGATGAAGCTCAAATATTTTCATGCTTCCAGCTGTGGGCAGATGGCAGCAAGCATCAGCATGTGTAGATCCCACTGTGTTTGTGGCCATGCAGGAGTTTTCCTGAGAGATCCAATTGCAGGAATTCCACATCAGTTTGCTCATCATTTTGAAGAGCACCACACTGGTCTCAGGGGCGCACTCCTGATAGACAGTTCATCTTCCACCACTTTTGGATTTTCACAATCATGGTTAGAATAGGAGTTATTACCCTCCAAAGACTGTAGTGACAAAGCCAATTTCCATGAGAGCAAGTGAAAATATCAAATATGTATCAGAACAGGAGAAACTTAGTCATGTGCAAAATACTGTGGATTAGTGGAGCTGGAGCATGTACTGACTCACTGCTCCCTGAAAAAAAACGCACATAAAGTCTCTAACATCTTGTAAAAATGCCTGTTTTGCTAACTAGTTATAAAGGAAAAAGAATTCAAATATTTAAAATATTTCATGTGTACTGGGGTATAATTTTTAGAGAGCCTTACTAAAGCTTCCACAACTGATCTTCAGTCTCTTCAGCCTGGATTTAGAACAAATGTGAAAGAACAGCCCATGTTATTCAGTGATACACAAGGAAGTCTTTTAAACTAAGTGGGTGATGTGTGTACTTAAAGGCTTCCCTTGCTTTCTGGTGGCAAAGGTTCCCAGGCACCAAACCTTTCCTGAGTGGTCAAAACCTGGGTTTTTTCAACCCCGTCTACATTCTAAGCTATCTTCTTTCATTTTTTTTCAATCTGCCCTTGCCTGTTCCTGCCAGGTTCATGTGAGTGCAAAGAGAGTTCTGTGGTGTTGCTGCGTAGTGCCCAGAAATAGCGGTGCTGTGCAATAGTTGCTCTGTCTTACATGCTGGAGCTAATTAGTGTCAGGAGGAACAAAATCAGAAAGACAAAAACTGACATGTTCAAAATATTTTCCTTCTTTCTTTTTTTAAGGATCAAAAATTGATTTCACTCTCCCGAGCTGGTGTCAGGAAGACATAATCCAAACTATGCAAATATACTTCAAACGTGGGGAGATGTATTTTTTTTTCCCATGTACAACATTGCTCCCTCCCCCTCTCAGCTGGCAGCATTGAGACCGAGCTAAAAAAAAGGCTTCTGAGACTCACTTGGAACTTGCTCCTGCCTCTCCGTAGCCCAGTTTCTTGATGTTTGAGCTTCAGTTCACAGGCACATGCCAACACAAAGCTCCATGTCGAGCTCAATGGGATCATTTGTGACACTTTTCTTCATGACATGATTTCATGGTTTTGGCAAGCTCTCCATTAAGGACTATTTAAATTCCTTGTTATCTGAGAAGTTTGTCTTTAATTCCTTTCACTTGCTATCATAAGACCATATTTCCAAAGGTGCAGAGGTGCTGAAATCGAGAGAGGAATTCAAAAGGGACAAGGACAAGGTGCCAATTTCTGAAAGAAACCACCAAGTACCCAGGTGAGAGAATTGGCTGCAGTGCACAGGGCCCCAGGTTTCTGCATGCTGTGTCTGTGGCCTTGGATGGCATGATCAAGTATACTTTTTGCTGACTAAAAAACTGGCTGAAGGGCTGGGCCCAGAGTGGTGGTGAATGGAGTTAAATCCAATTGGTTACTGGTCACCAGTGGTGTTCCCTAAGGGGTCAGTATTGGGGGTTTAATATCTTGATTAAATCCCTGTTTAATTTCTTTATTGATCATTTGGATGTGGGAATTGAGTGCACCCTCAGTAAATTTGCAGATAGCACCAAGTTGCAGGGAGGTGTCAATCTGCCTGAGAGTAGGAAGACCCCTCAGAGGGATCTGGACAGGATGAATCACTGGGCTGAGACCAATGGGATGACGTTCAAGAAGACCAAGTGCTGGGTCCTGCACTTTGACCACAATAACCCCAGGCAGCGCTACAGATTTGGAGAAGAGTGGCTGGTAAGATGTGTGGAGGAAAAGGTCTGCAGATGTTGGTCGACACTCAGCTGAACATGAGGCAATGGTGTGCCCAGGTGGCATCCTGGATTGTATCAGAAATAGTGCAGCCAGCAGGACCAGGGAGGTGATTATCCCCCTGTACTCAGCTTCAGTGAGGCTGCACCTATATTGCTGTGTTCAGTTTCAGACCTCTCACTACAAGAAAGACATGGAGGCCCTGAAGCATGTTCAGAGCAGGGCAATGAAGCTGCGAGGGGTCTGGAGCACAAGTCTTATGGGGAGCAGGTGAAAAAACTGGGATTGTTCAGTCTGTGGAAGAGGAGGCTCAAGGGAGATATTATCACTCTCTACAAAGATCTGAAAGGAGCATGTGGAGAGATGGGGATCAGCCTCTTCTTCCAGGTAACAGCGATAGAACAAGAGGAAATTGCCTCAGGTTGTGCCAGGGGATGTTCAGGTTGGATATTAGGAAACATTTCTTCTCAGAAAGAATGGTCAGGCATTGGAGCAGGACGCCCAGGGAGGCGATGGTGTCACCATCCCTGGAGGTGTTTAAAGAAAGGGTAGATGTAGTACTTAGGGACATGGTTTAGGGGGTACAAGTGATGCTAAGTAGATGGTTAGACTAGATGATCTTAGAGGTTTTTTTTAAACCTTAATGATTCTATGATTCTATGATTACATGTTCAGTACATACTGTCAGACCTCATAGAAAGGATAGAAGATCCCTAAGAAGATTTATCATAAATAATGTCTCAGAGGCAGAAACTGTCTTGTTGTTCTGATTGTACACAGCACATATGAGTGGGTTCCCATGATGGTAACTCACTGCACCATAAAAATTATAAGCAGGTAAAGAACTTGGACTATCCAAGGATCCCCTAAGCAGTCACATTTCTGCCCATTTTGTTCCCTTTGCACTTCTGCACCTTCAGAAAGCATAGAAGCAGTGTGAGTTCTTCCACTGGCTTCTGGCTGAGAACGTTGCTGTAAGGCCTGGAATACTTTCCACTGGACACCATGGTGAAAAGCTTTCTAAGTGACATGCATCATTCATTAGTGCTGGATAAAGATGCTGACATTCTCACAGCAGACAAAATCAAATGGATGCAATCTTGGAAATCCCATCTTCAAATGCTTTACTGCAGCACGTTAACAACCACATACAGTGCTCCCAGTCCGTGGCAAAATGTCACATAACTAATTATGATTCCAGATAATACAAGGAAATAAGCCATTTTTAGAGTCATCATTACTACTAATGAAGCTCTCACTCTCCCCTATACCCCAGTGGATTGCAAGTTGCTGCCATGGCTGAGGATAATGAAGGGAGCTCAGGGACCAGATGAAAGGGGTGGGGTTTCTTTGTCATCCCAGACCATTTCCTGACACTGTAAGTCTCTATTATTCTTGCTTGTCCAAATCTGCCCTTCACCAGCACCACAGCATCTTCTCCACTTTTCTGAGAATTAAATACTCTGGTTCTCACCTTCTTCAGGAGAAGACAGTTCCAACAGCTCATTTGATTTCTGCCGTATTTTTTTTTCAGGCTCACACAGAAAACCCAAGCAGGCTGGAAATGTGCCAAGTGCTTCTTAGCAGCCAAGACACATATGAGATCTCTAAGGAAGAGC
Source organism: Numida meleagris (assembly GCF_002078875.1). NCBI lineage: Eukaryota > Metazoa > Chordata > Aves > Galliformes > Numididae > Numida > Numida meleagris. The sequence continues at coordinate 125,883,691 of NC_034410.1, forward strand.
CAAAGACAGAGTACACCAAGTCAAATGTTCTTTCTTTATCTCGGGATGTTGTTCTTTGCTAACATATGGAGCAGATGGAGCCTCTTTTATGCTTTTCCCAGCCAGACTGATCCATTCAGGTTTTAAAACAGTTACCAAAAGCAACAATGCAGTGATGTCCCATAGTGCATCATGAACAGGACTCCAGCATACCAGAACCTATAAACAAGAGGTAAAGATACGTCAAAAAAGGTATTGTTTTGCCCTGAAGAATTTGCACTGTAACACAGACAGAATAAAAGCAAGATGCAATATAATGCAGTAACTGGAGTAAAGGCCAACAGACATTTTAACTATACCGTGTTTTAGTTCTTGTTTCTTGTTCAGTTATCTTATATACTTCATTGAGATATGTTTAATGAAAAAAAAATCAGACAAAGAGTTCACAGACCATGGAATTAGTAAAGAGCAAGAGTGCAGGCATACCAGGGAATGAAAAACAGGGCAAGATGCAGGGGAACAGGATGGAATAGAGGAAGGTAAGTCAGAGGGTGGACAGATGAGGTTGAGGACAAGACAGCAGAAAGAAGAGGTCCAGAATATTGGTAAAAACACCCATAACCAGTGTGGAGCACAAGGAATGTCATTTGTGCCCTGCTGAATAAATGAAGCATCTATCGGCCTTTCAAAAAGTCTCTTCATTACTGTCCAAGTGCTACTGCAAGAAATGCAGTATTTTAGAAAGATTTATCCCAGAGAACTTTGAGAAAAAAATGCTCACCATAAAAACAAATAGTTTAAATGATTATCCAGACATCAGCATTAGGAATTGCATGTAACTGTTAGAGGCACTTTGGCATCTGCATAATTGCATCACCTTGGATTTTAATATGGGTCCATAGTCTTGTAAAGATTTTTAAGCATCTGTTATTTCTTCCCTAATGCACACAGACTGCTGATATCCTGAGAATACTTTCTTATTATTGTGCAGTATAATTCCCCAAAGAATATCCCACACTTCATGAGAGGATTTGAGAGTATAACTTTAATGCAGGAAATAGAATGTCTATTTTAGACACAGTAAAAATGGGGCAGCAATTGTTGAATACTCTCCATGAATGACATGTAAGAAAACTAAGTATCATAAAAGCTAGTCTTTAGACTAGGCAACTGAGTATTTTGTATAATCTCAAAGCAACTTAGAAATAAAATTGAAAAAAAGAAGACAAGAATATGTAAAAGTTTCTTAAAGTCAGACTCAATAGGCATTGCAGGTAGAAAGCTAGGATGCTGCTCATAAATTTGGTGAACAGTCTGCAGCATCTCTGTCCTATCAGTTCATCATCATGGGCATCCTTCAAAAAATATCTAGAATCAAACGTCTGTGACTTGTTACATTTTCCTTTTTTTTAGTGAAATGGTTAGGCCTTTTCACCTTTTGGAAACTATAAAATGCTTCTTAAAGTTCAACATACAGCGGAATCAATTATTAGTGAATTTGATAAAAATAGAACTAAAGGAAAGTGTTCATGAATTTGAGTCAAACTGCTGACCAGTAGTTTTAGCTAGAAGACAGACTGGAAAATCTATACAGGCTGAAACAGTTCAACTTCTTTGCAATAAAGCAAAATATTCTTATTCAGGAATGCCAAAAGCTTTAAACTAAGATTTTTTCTTTCAAGAGAACATTTTCTCATTTTGAAAATAGCCTAAGCTAAAATGAAAACAAGACTAAGAAAAAGAGGTAGCTCTAAATGAAACAGGAAAAAAGAAACATTCCACATTTTGGCCAGTATTGGCTTTTTGTCATTGTCCCCTCTGTTCTGGTTCAATCCAAAATGCCTATTAATTTCCAGCCTTCACTTTATTTATAGTAATGATTATTTACTGATTTGTAGGCTCTGTAAGACTGCTTTCTCGGTATAAAATTCACTATTTTCTCAGTATTTTACCAGTACCTAGAAGGCTAGAGAGTATGATATAGAAGAAGGTTGATTTTGGTTAGAAGAGATGACTAAAGAGGAATTAATCATTGTCTTCAGCTAAATAAAGAAGAGCTGCAAAGAAGACAGCCCAACGCTTATCAGAAGAGCACACCAGAAAGACAAGAGATAACGGCAGCAGGCTGCACCACAGGAAATTCCATTTGGATTCAAAGATAACATTTTCCACAAGTCTGGCCCACTCCTGGAGTCTGAAACCAGAGAACCTGAAAAATCTCTGTTCTTGGAGATTTTCAAAATCTGACTGGACGAAGCTGAGCAACCTGATCAAACTTCATAATCGGTCCTGTTGCGAGTGAGGAATGGGAATAGATGGGCCCCTCCAACCTTAATTTACAGTGTAATTTTAAATATGTGTGTTTTGTATAGTAGTGCTCTGGTTCAGATCAAAACCACACATGGAACCTTTAAGTAATGAACACATAATTCACAAGAAGCATTGGCCTGGAAGTTAACGCATGAAACCTCACAGAAATCTAGATGGCCTCTTTCATGTCTGCTTTGGACTTTCACATTGAACTTGGCCAATGTTGAGGAGGAAATTTTCAAAAATAAACACTTCTCAGTACCTATGTTACATTTTGGACAGACAGATAAATACAAAGAGTAAACGTGAATAATTTACTTCGAGCATTCACGGTCCTTAACCACCAGTTTGCAACCAGGCTTTGTTTCAGACCATTGCAACTAACTTTCCAACCAGAAGAACTTGCTGCAGGTTGTAACCTGGTCTAGATGGCCCTGCTTCAGTAGGTAGGTTGGGCTGGATGATGTTCACAGGTCCCTTCCAGCCTCAACCACTCTGTGATTCCATGACAATGCAGGCAGAGTGCTCAGAGCAGTTTACTGCAAGCATTGTTTTATAAAGTTTGCCTTCCTCCAACCTGTGGTCTTCACGGTCCAAACATCTTCACAGAACCTTAAGGTCCACAGCAAAGCACACAGTGCACCCCTCAATTTCATTCTATATAAACTCACTCTGGTAAGCTGCAATTCAGCTCTCACAATGTTTTAGAGAGTTTGACCTAAAAATAATAATAATTTTTAAAAATAGCAGTTATGATGTCTTAGTGTCACAGGCACATCACATGGTACCCTAATAAAACTTGGAGGCATGATCTAGTCAGTATGGACATAAGAGATCTGGGCAGCATGACTGAAGCCAGCCCTGGGGTCATTTTACTGAGTTCTACAGACAAATCCTTCTGGGTGATCTTTCAGAAAATCAGTCATCAGGGAATTTTAAATGAAGCTGTGTTTTTCAGTAAGGCCTCTGCACAGGAATAATTTCAATCTGAAGTATATTTTATGATTAGGTAGACTTTATTTTCCTATTTGATTTTCTAAAAAGTCTAATTGGCATGGAAATTCTCACATTAAGAATAGCTAAGAATGCCAAATCAAGTACCCAAAAGTTGGGAAATGCCAGACTTAGCACTGACGGTGCAGATTGAATCCACATATGCTCCATGTATTATTCATAGCTTCATGACTGACTGTTTTTTTCCTCCTCCCAAAGGACTACACAGCTTCCCTCTACTAGAAAAGGCACTGAAACCTCATGACATTCTAGCTCAGACAAGTGTTTTCTGGGTTTCCAAGAATACAGCTGCTTTCTCAGGTTTTCTCTGTGGTAATCTTAGACCATAGCCAAGGGTGCTCAGGCTTCACAGCAACCTGCTATATAGGACACTGATTCAGGAGCAGATCCAGTTTCCTATGGGAACCCCAGCTACAGCACATTAAGCTAAAATTGAGACACTTCCCTTAGGGACTGTCATTTCCTTGAAAGGCAGTTTCCTGATAACATTTGGTATTTTTGAATATTCCCAGTTAATTCTCGGTCAGAATTGTAGAAACCAGCCCATGCCTATAACACCATTATTTAGGGTAGAATCCAGAGAAACAACTAAAAGAGGTTGAGCAGGTCTGAGTGCTGATGTCCCTGCTGCTTCTGTTACTGGCTGGCTCAGCTACTGACAGCACTGGAGACTCAGCAATGCAGACTGTAGTGCAACAGGGTAATTGCACAAATGAGCCTGCACACTTTGATTCTGTAATTGCATTGCTAATAAATGAAGCACATGATTTCAAGCCAACTCAGTTCCATCTGTACGAACAGCAACCACTTCTTGATTGAAATGCTCTGTTAGGAAAACTGCCTTGCCTACAAAATGAAGCTGTGAAAACTCTCCAAAGATAAATGTTAGAAGACCAAGGGATATGTAATGTTCACTTGAAAAAATACAGAAAACAATTTTGTATAACCACAGATACAAGTTAATAGGCCCATAATTCCATGTTTGCTTTGTGTTAATTTGAACTTTTTTTCACAGCCGGGTAGCAAGTCTTTGCATATTTATTTTTCTCAGTGCTTAATGCTGATAGAAATTTGGAAACGAACAGTCTGCCAAAGTGTTTTTCACCTCCCAAGACACTCATGAGCTCTATCAGTCATAACAACAATTTAGTTTTGATGGCTACACACTATTTATGTCAAAGGTTTAATGAGAAGAGACTTATACCTCATACAGGGAATTAAGGTTACAATTTTTGTCAGAATGTTTCTATATTTGCATGATATGGTTATGCAGAAGAACATGAGCTATCATGAAAAATAATCTAAAATTTACAAATTCTTTGAAGAAGACAGTATTCCTTAGCAGTAATTTTTGATGTTAGACTCTGTGTCAGCCCAGAAAGGTGAACATGTCAATAGGAAAAATAAATGAATTGAATTTCCAAGGTAAAAGCAGGGTATGGAATACTCATCCTTTAACTGAAATGCCTACTTCATTGGGTGGGAAAGAAATCCTTTTGAGGCACTGCAGTAAGAGAACTCAAACTGTCTCCAGACTTACCGAAATCATTCACTACTATGAGAACAGGAGGTCACTAAGATTTAGACCAGGTCACCCAATCACAGCCCAGATGAACAAAACCTCAGGGCACAAGTATTTTTTTACATTTTATTTTATATATTTTCACAGCCTACACCTTCCTTCAACAGCTGCTTTCAAGATTCTCTTCAAATTGAGCCCTGTGTTTCGTCTCTCAACCCTAAACCTACTTGCTGGTGGAGTCTCAGCCTGAAATACCTCAGCTATGGCCCAAACTAATATATCCTCAGGTGAGAATTCTATTTCCATTCCCCCCCCTTGACAGGCCTTTTTCTGCCTCACTCCCTGCCTTCTCTCTTTCCAAACACAAACTCTCTCAGCCTGAGCTCGTGCTATGGCTGAAACTCAGCACAGTAACTCCAGGCTTTGCCCAGAGAAGCCTGGTCTCAGGCATTAATTTTATCTGCACACCACTTCATCCCTTTGCAGTCTCTTTTGAAATCCATTCGAACTAGAGCTTTGTATCTCTAACCTTAACTTAAATCTTAATCTATATGTTGAATGAGACTATAGCCCAGATTAGTATGTCCTCACGTCAACCAAGGCTCAGCATAAGATCCCAGCCATGGCTTAGGTCAAAAAGATCTGAAAGGAGAACACTTCTGATACCCTCCTCTTCACCTTGGTAGATCACTGCCAGACAATTACTGCTGGAAGTCTCTGTTTCTCTTCTAACTCTTACCCCAAACATAGGCGTCAGCTGAGCCCAAAAACCGCAGACATGGACTATGCCTTCAGAAAACAATTCCTTTGATCCCTGCTGTCCCTTGCCCTTTCCAATCCCACTACAAACAGAGCTTTAGATGTTCTCCCTTTTCCCAGACCTAAACATGACCAGGACCCTAACAATAAGAACTGAGACTTAGCCCAAGGCCCCTAACCATCACCCATGTGAGAAACTTCTCAAAGCCTAACTATAGCCTGAGCTCTAACACCCAACATCAACTGAGATGACCAAAGACTCCAAGTTGTAGTCAACATGATCAAGATCTCAGAAGAAAATTCCTATGGCAACTCTTTTTCAGCTCTAGACTCTGACCCCTAAAAACTCTTAGTATGAATGTAAAGGATATGTTTAGCATTTGCTTCAAACTCCAAGATAGCATCCAGATGAAAAAGATCTCAGAGAAGAATTATTTTTGCAGCCTATCCCTTACTCTGTAGCACCAGCACTAACCCTGACATTAGTCATCAGCTGAGCCTTCCCCAGCATGCCCAACCACAGCCCAGATGTAAAAGGTCCCAGGGAATAATTCTTTCTGTGGACTACCCCTTTTTGACCACCCTCTGTAGCTCCATCCAAAGCACACATCTAGATGTAATGACTCTACTGTTCCTAACCCTAACCTTAACCCTAATCTTCAGCCTGAGCCAAGCCTTAGTCCAAGGCACACAGCTGTGACCCAGATGAGTAATTTCTCTGGGCAGAATTCTGTATGCAGACTGCCCAACCCTTTTATGGTTATTTGTTAACGTTGCCAAGGATAATGGTTGTTGGACTGGAGAACTTTTCCTTACTTCAGGATAAAGAAATCCTTAGGATTTGCAGTGAATTGGGCACAGTACACTACAGGGTGCAGTAGTTTTTCTACATACCACATCAAAGATCAGGTACTGAGATTTAAATATTTTTTGCATATCTTCTTTGAACTCCTCCATAAAACTTTTCTGCTAGTTTAAATTTTGTTATAATCATTTTCCTTTTATGCTTAGAGCCATGGAAAGGCATTACATAGGCGATGTCTAATAACAGTTGTGGTAAAACAAGGAACATTTACAGGCAGAAGAGAGATTACAACAACAAAAAAAGACTAAGTTTTATCTTTATTCTTTCTGGTTTTGTCATTATATTCTCTCTTGTAATGGAACGCGTTGCTCAATGTTCTGCTCTGATTCTTTGAAGAATGATATGAGAAATGTTTTATAATCAGCACTGCCGGAAAGATTCCTTGGGGTAGCTTCGGTCAAATCCATTAAGAGATTCTAAGATTAATGTTAAGCTGCTGTTAGTATGGAAATTAGTATGAAATTGAACGTTTCCTTTAGTTTTCTTTCTTTGATGTATATAGTCAGAGCAGTACGTAAGTTTCTGCCACTTTTAATGTCACCAAAATTTTCTTCAAAACATTTCAATCTGCTACAAATTTCACGTCTACTTGCTAATGTATCACATTAGTTCAGAATAAAGAGATTGTTAACTTTAGATTACTGTATTTCATCATCTCAAGCAATCTGAAATAGGTTATGTTCGCGGGGAATCTACTACCTGTTTTCCGTCAATCGGTTTCCTATGACTGCACTGCTATTCACGGTGCTGCCACTCGATGGTGCCACGGGGCCACATTTAAAAAACTTCAGATGGCCTTAAACTCAATCACCTGTACTTTGAAGGTTCTTGCAGTGTTTCCTTGCCTATAGAATGTAAAAATGAACTAAATCTACGTCCTACAACTCGTGCTTTTAAAAACATCCATACTGAATGATCGTCTGATTTTTGGATGGTCCTGTGTGGAGCCAGAAGCCGGAGTCAATGCTCCTTATGGGTCTCTTCCAACTTCAGTTAAAAATTCTATAATTCAACGTGATTGCTGTTCTGCCACCTCTAGTTATGTAGGGAAGCATCAGAAACAAAGAAACTCCTTACAGAATAGGAATTTATTTGGCAATTTAGGGTGGCTGAGTTCTGCAACAGCCTGTACCTTGATAGTTAATGCTTTCCAAAACAAGCGCATAGTCCATGCTGAAGCATAAAAGCATAGAAAACGAAGTATAGTGGCTTTTAATTAACCTTCTAGAAGGATATAAAGGTCTATTACCAAAATAGTTAGTTGCTACCACTCCTTTCAGCAATACTTTTCATTCCAAACTGTACTCCTTCAGAAAAGTAGCACTTGATTGCCAGTTTAAAGGTGACATCATAAAAAAGCCTAAACTTAAGAGCACTTTAAGAGCGCTTTACTAAAAACTATGGAATTTAAAATTATGTAAGTACTTGTGTATGAAAAAATATACTGACTTTACAATTAAATTATCAGCATACAAAACCAGCATGATCTATCATTCTGCTGTTTAAGCAAATTTTACTACATTTGTATTTCAAATATCTGTTAAATCTTCATTGTGGTAGGGATATTTTTCTACCAGACTTCAAGAGACCAACACTATTTGTAAGCAAAGTAGCAAATAGAAAAGATGGGGCACGCCACTAGTTTCCAGCAACGCCCACTGCAGAAGGCTAAGCTGTAGTCCTCAGGAAGCCAACTGTGCCAGCTCCTAGGGCTGACATCCATAATCCTGCAATATAGATCAATGTCTATCTAAGTAATAATTTTCATAGAATCATAGAATGGTTTGGGTTGGAAGGGACCTTTAAGATCATCTAGTTCCAACCCCCTGCTATAGGCAGGGACACCTCCCTCTAGACCAGGTTCCTCAAAGCCCCAAACAGCCTGGCCTTGAATGTTTCCAGGGAGGGGGCGTCCACAACCTTGCTGGGCAACCTGTTCCAGTGTCTCACCACCCTCACAGTAAAGAATTTCTTCCTAATATCTAGTCTAAATCTACCCTCTTCCAGTTTAAAGCCATTTCCCCTTGTCCTGTCACTACCTGCCCATATAAGAAGTCCCTCCCCGGCTTTCCTGTAGGCCCCCTTCAGGTACTGGTAGGCTGCTATAAGGTCTCCTTGGAGCCTTCTCTTTTTCAAGCTGAAGAGCGCCAGCTCTCTCACCCTGTCCTCGTAGGGGAGGTTTCCAGCCTCTGCAGGAACCAAGGATGCTGTGAGACCAGATTTCTGAAAAAAGACATGCACTGGGAGTCACACTTTTTAGAGCCCACCTTTAAAGTGCATGGGGAAATGAATTTGGGGAGTTCCTTACAACACAAAAACTTCTCATTGCCATGCATTCAGCCATATTTACACAAAGTTCAACATTTAATTCCATCTATTAAGCCAGTTGTGGGTGTTGAGATCTTAGGAAACACGGCTCTTAGAGAACATCTATGTTGTCATTTTACTTTGCTGGAATATTTCAAAACAACATCTATTTTTTGGTGACATCTTTGAAAACGTTCTCTGCACCAGAGAAGGCCTACTGGAAGGCCCCAGTGCAGGCACAGTAAGAAGCACATCTGTCCCATGGCGCTGAGGTTGCACGGTGGCCGCTTCGGTGCCCTCCATTCACCACTGGGCATGTGCCAATGCGCACACAGTGTGTGGGATGCGCGGAGCTCTGGGCCAGAGGGGCTCTCACGGGGCTGGTGACTCAACCTCGGGAGTTGCACAAACCCCGGAGCCTCCTGTGGCTTGGCAGGCCCATGAAGGTTTCCCTGTTTGAAGTCGTAAAGAACAAAACCCTGTAAGATCTACAGGCCAAGAACAGGGAGTGGTGAGAGCACACGCAAACCAGGGTTCCGCGTACCGACATCCGAGAGGTGGTGTGGTCGAAGGGAATTAAAGGCGGCTCACGAGGATAGAAACAGCCCCGCCGCTCGCTGGGCAGGAAGGTCACGGATCCCTCCGCGCTGGGTCGGCCCTCCCGCTGGCTGCCACGTCGAAATCGCCCGCCGCCCCGCAACGCCTCCGCCCCGGGCAGGGCAAGGCGGGCAGAGAAGGAGGAGGAGGAGGAGGGCGGCTGCTGAGGGGCGGGGATGGCGGCGGCGCGCTGCGGCAGGGGCCCGGCGGGGCGGTGACGTTGTTGCAGGCCGGAGGGCGGGGAGGAGGAAGAGGAGGAGACCGGGCGCCTCCGGAGCAGAGGCGGCCGCGTCCCGCGTAGGCTCCGCGCGTTTCCCCCGGGCGGCTCTCCCGGGGCCGCGATGCGCTCGGCCTGAGCTCTCCCTCCTCAGCGCGCCCGCTTGAGGCCTCCGCGGGGCGAGGGGCCGCGATGGCCACGGGCGGCTGGCAGGAGGCGGCGGCCCAGCAGGCCGAGGAGACGGCGGCCCGGGTGCGGGACGTGCTGTCGGGCGGCCTGGGCCTGCTGCGCGCCGAGCTGGGCCTGGAGCTGGGCCTCGACCCCCAGGGCCTGCCCACCTGGCTCGCCCTGGCGCTCCCGGCCGCGATGGGGCTAGCGCTGCTGGGGCTGCTCCTGGCCGCGGCCTGCGGCGGAGGTCTCCGCAAGAAGGCGGTGCGGAGCGCGGCCGAGAGGAAGGGCGACGAGGTGGCGGCCCTAACGGCCGGCGGGGGCCAGGGCAGGGCGCCGGGGCCGGGGCCCGGGCTGCTGAAGGGCGACGAGCAGAAGAAACGGAACAAAAAGAAGCTGCCGGAGAAAGCGGCGAGGGTGAGCGGCTGCGGGCTCTGGGGAGCGGTTCGCCCTGGTGCTTCTGGCCGCGAGCTGGGGCAGGGGCGGCTGCGGGGCTGGGGGCCGTGAGCCCGGCTGGCATCGCCTGCGTGAGGGGTCCCTGCCCCCGCGCCGCTTCGAAAGCCCGGAGCGGCAGCGAGGCGCGAGAGTGACGTGTTGGTTGTGAGTGAGCAATGCATCGCTGCTTTCTCGAAGCTTTCTAATGGTCCAACGCATTACACGAAAGCAGCGCTTGTATTTCTCTTTTTTCTTAATCGTTATTAACCCAAAGGCTTCCTGGGTTAGGAACTGGTAGTGGAGACCTCCTTCTGGTTTAATTTCAAGGCAGGAGGTGCAGCGTAGGCAGGTACAGACAGTGGCTTTACGAGCCTCGTAAATGCTGCAGTGATTCAAACTTTAGGGCGTTCTGTGGCGTCTTTTCAACAGAACGCATTAACGTCGATCTGGTGGTGAGCTTCCCTCGGTAGGAATATGCCTGACTTAGTTGTTACAGTAAGGATCATCTCCTTTAATAAGGAAATCTCTCTGAGCAGCCCCTTAAAAACAGATCATTCCTGCCTTTTTTAATTCTCAGTATGTGTAGTGGGAGTTTTGTGCCTTTGACAGTGTTTTCATGACAAAATTAATAGAATACAGAAACTATCAGCTGTCCTTTTCAGGCTCCTGGTAATCATAGTTTAGGGACTTGAAGGAATTGTTTCAATAGCTTTTATTTTGTTGGTATGTTTGTAATCCTATTTATGTCCAAATGGATTATAGGAATGAAAGTGCAGCAGATGTCCCCTGCCTATTACAACCATGTCTTATATTTTGCGCTATAAAATTGGAATTGTTTGCCTATGACCAGAAAAAGGAGGTACAAAAGGAATTTGTTTGATTCTGTGGTAATATTGAGGCTTGCGAAGGTTTTTTAAGATATTATAGCTTTGGCTTCTTGTGAAAAATACAAAAATCTCCATGCACCACCAGGATGTCTTTGAGCAGTGAACTACTGAAACTTGCTGGAGCTGTTTGTGCAAGTTGCAGGAGGTTAAACACAGAGTACCGAGAGGAGGAGGAAGCACCGTGATTCAGAATTTTTCAGATGTTTCTAGGTCTCCATTTTGGAGAAGACATGTTAAAGATGCAGTGCTTTTCACCCTCCTGAAAGGTGAAAAGATTTAATAGATCTGTTTTACTCTCTTGGAAATAGAGGCTAATCGCAGAAATAAATAATTCACATTTTGCTTATTTTGTTTTTATACTGGAGTTAAAATGTGATCTCTTGCAAGTCATGATTGGAGAGGCTGAAAAATGTCTCAACAGAAGGCAATGAAGAAATACACTATTAACTTGACAGTGCTCCGCTGTATAGGGCTGGCTTCATGAAAGCAAGCTTTGTATTAATTGTATGTAAACTTAACTGACATTTTTCATGAATATAAATACTTGTGTTGTTTCAGGCTTGGTTTTCTCAAGCTCAAAATAGTGACAGTTAAGGCTATGTAAGAGCAAACAGCTTTACAGTCAAAAAAGAGTAGAAGTGTTTTTTAGCTGTGAATCTGTCATTCTGTATTCTCAAGATTTTTAAAAGTTATTTTCGTAGTACTCTGTAACCATTATTTCCGTGCAAAGATTGGGGGGAAAAAAAACAACTTGCCCAACAAAAGAAAATGCACAAACTAAATCATTAACTGCAGTGCAAATAAGTTTCCATCAGTGGTGAAGTTAAGTAGGCCTGCCTCGTGCTTGTTACCCAATGTAAGTTCATAGGGACTGACCGGTGTTTGCATGTTGCGGTGTTTTCTGACTTAATTTCACAATGGGAAACTTACAAGAGAACTTTGTAAATTTAAAAATGGAACAAAAATTCCTACCAAAGGCTGCGTGTTGGTTTTCATCCTGTATTTTTGTATATTCTGGCGCTGGTAATGAGGTCTGTGGAGGAAAAAGAGTAAGCCTATTATCAGTAGATTTACCAGAGGGCTTGCTATACCAGAGTCTAGATTTCCATTACAGGTATTATGGAAAGCTTAGAGCAACTGGTCTGCAGCATTAAAAAGCGCACTCCAGATGTCTAATTAAAAGCTGTAGGGTTACTTTAATGTAGAGTTATCGAGCTCATTGTATGACAGTGATGTGCAACTCTCATCAGTCAGGATCAGAAACGTTCTTTGCTCTACCCTTTCCGAGGAGGAGTATCACTGCCTTGTTTCATGAATCTAGCTCTATTCAGCTCCTTTATGGGTACTGTACAATGTCAGTGATATTCTTAGTAAAATAAATCTAGTGGAGTAGCGCTGAGTTGACTGGATGCTGTAGCAGCGATGGAGTTCTGTTTATTTACTTGCTGTGGATAGACTGAGGTAAAATGAAGCTGGAATGGTTTAGTGTTCATTAACATTTCTTAAACCTTCAGCAGAAAAAGGTGGAAACTGTTCTTACATGGTATCTGTACAATCTGAAAAATGCCTCAGCAACTTAAGAATAGTCTTCTTCTGTATTCTGCTATAGCTTGTTTAAAAAAAAAAAATCTCTTTACACACGCAGAAAAATACCAAACTAGCAATTTATTTCCTATAGGTTGACGTGTACCTGCACAGTAAAGGCTGCATGCTAATGCATGCTTTCAGTACAGGCATTGTGAAAAGCTTTCTATTTGGCCTCCTTGAAAGAACTTCTCAGACTACACTTATTGCTCTTAGAAATATGCCACATAAAGACTTTTTCATACTTTCAACTGATACTCATGTGTTGTGCCTGTCAAATTGCAGGAGAAATAAGGCTGCAGGATTGTCCAGTGCTTCAAGAGAAAATTGCTTCGTTTTTTCTTAAAAAAAAGCTTATAGAAAATAGTGGTAAATGGATTCTTTCATTGGCCAAAAATACTGTAGGTAGGCATAGGTCTGTAATGTGTAACTAAGGACTTGGGCTAATAAGGCTCTGTAAAACTCAAATGATAGCAGTTTCATTATTGCTTTCTTAAGTATAGAACAGAGGTGTCCATAGCACTGTACTGTGTTGAAAGAACAGTATTCTTTCATTTTAGCACTCAGTCTCAGCAATACTTTTTTTCTACTTCTGGATTATCTTAACACCCTCTAAAGGGAATAGGAATATGTGATGAGAAAGGTTTATTTAAACAGTGGAGTTCTAAGATCAGCAGGCAAGTTCGGAAGTTAGTTTGGAAATGAATGTTGTTATAGACAGCATTATTGCTGCTCTGACATTATTTCACATCTTCCCTGTAGCTGCTTGGGTTAGACAAAAAGAGATGGTATATAATAAATTGCAGAGTTTGGATGAGTTAATTTTGTTGATGGAAGTTGAATATATATTGGTGTGAAATTTTAAACTTCGTCTTTTGGGCTGTTGTTTCCTTTTAAAAGAAACACCCTTGAATACTATGGAGAAGCTTCTGCTACTGTTATATCCAAAAATGGTCACATGGATTTTGCTTAAAAGTCTATGATTCATCTGTGGGCAGAAATAAAATGTGGAAAGCTTCCACCGAGAAGGCGAATATTACAAATATTCAGGGAGAAATGCGTGAGAGTACAGATTTTTAAACTTATTTCTGATGGCTGCTGTTCATGTGACCAGATGATCAGACAGTGTTTTAAGCGGTCATGTGGGTGAGTTTTTCTGGAGGGTTCTTAATGGGTATGAATTAGTTTATTTCTTCTGAGAAATGGCTGCTTGTTTTGAAATGTAAGCATTAAAACTTCAATTGAAATGTTGATAAAGACAGTGATTTTCATGCTGAAGGTATATATGTTATACCGAAGAAGCGAAACAAAGCCCTGTGTAGAATTAAAAGAAGTTAGCAGGCTGTTAACATCTCTGATGCAATTCCGAGAGCAGATGTGGCAGATCTGCTCTATAGGTACACACCATTGAATAACTCACATTCTTCCTTCAGCTTGCAGTTTTAAACATTGTGGGTACTGCCATGGATTGAAAGACATCCCTCCACTAACAGCATAACTGTATTGCATCTAGAGGAAATTAGAGAGGTTCAAGAACTGATATTGGCGACAGGTTATTTTCCAAGACTGAATATCGACTCCTTCGTATCTCTGTGGAGCTTTGTCCTGGGGGCTTTGTGAGGGGAACTGCTGGCTGGTTCTGAAATGCAGATCTAGAAAATGTCCTTCATTTTCAGAATGCCGAGGGACTTGTTCAAGCTAGATATAAAAAGTCTAATTTAAGGGCGGTTATTGCAAAGGAGGAGCTGAGTGACCTGATCTTTCAGTTTCTATTGATAGGTACAAAATAACAAGCTGGCATGCTAGCTGACTACAGTAAGCAATACTATCATATGCACTGGTGAGGTCATGCCAAGAGTGCTCTGTAAGCATAATATAACATGGCAAGACGTAATTCCAGTTAAACTGAGGAGCGGTGTAATGCAGAGTTAAGGTAGCTCATTTTTTTAATAAAATAATAATAATACACGGATTAGTTTAAGCTTCGTTTAAATTGATCTTTTGCACAGGAAACGCTTTTGCCCCGGACAGCGAAGCAACTGTGAAGTAGTTATTTATGCTTATTGTCCTAAATTAGAGTGAAAGCTCACTGCAGAAATCATGAATAACAAGAAGCTTGTGTAGACACGGTGTCAGTTAATACCTTTGATAATTGCTTTTCACTCAATTAGGTTAATGTCTAGCAGGATAATACTTTAGATTCTTTCGTCTCTGCAAGAACAGTAACTTCACCCTTAGATTTCTGTTAACGTTAACTTAAATTATTGTATTTCTGCTTAGGCAATGGGCAAGCTAAGGCGTTTGCTTTTCCTGCCAAAGGTGATGGTCAGACTAATGGCTTTGCAGAGTTTAACTTCGTTATCATAGAAACTTTTGGAAAGTAATACATGCCAATTTCCTTCACTTTATTACTATGTGAGGGGCAAATGGTAGGCTAACATGATGACTACTCAAGTCTGACTGTCTGAACAGAACAATGGGGATAGCCTTTGTTCGTGCCGTGTGTTTAACTGCTAATCTCTGTTCTATGAAGTTGAACTTGTGAAGGAAGTGAGGGTTATGCACAGGTTTGGAGAATAAAGTGCAGAAATTTCTTCAAGCTAGGAGTAATTTAGAAAATTCAAGCTCATTCCTGAACCACCAAGAAGTGCTAAATATGTTCATTTAATTAGTTAATTTGTGGCACGTGCAGGTGTAGGTGTTCTAAAAGCCAGTAACTTCTTGAAATTTGCATCTTGACTAGTAATTCCTGTGAGTACAGAGATGAAATGAGGAAACTTCTGCTTTGTTTCCATTCTCATTCGTACCTTTGTTAAATGTGCAATTGCTGTGAAGGTTTTGAGTCCTTATCCAAAATTCCCTGTGTTTTACTAAACCTCACAGGTATTTTTCAGTCAACAAACAGTTGCGTTTTGGTAATTGTGTGGGTTGAGCTTTGCTGCTTCTGCTTTCTCCCATTGTTTTATTATTCACGCTTCTTGTTTATGCAGCCTAACGGCCGGTCTTTCCTTGATGTATCCGAGGAGGAAGTAATACAGCCTGTCCGTAAAGAAACTACAAAGCAGCCATTGGATGCAGAAAAGAAGAATGAAAAGGTCAGTTATGAATTTGAAATGAAAATGTGGAAGTTTAATGCACATCACTTCAATATCACGTAACTCTGTTTGTGATTGGAATTCCTGTTGCTTATATAGGAGCAAGGGAGCATGTTTCTTACTGTGAAGAGCACTAATCTAATGAGTTGGAAAGAGCTAAGGGTATTTTCTTAACTTCTGAGATTGTTCCTTATCATGGAACGTTTGCATCAAGCAAAACAAACCCCCATGCTAAACGCTGATAACGTTGTTAGCAACTTGAAAATGTTAAACCTACGGAAATTAAGTTTGTTTAATCATTGCTGGCTTCTGTGGAGATACAGTGTAATGATAGTATTGTTAAGTGGCGCGACAATTGAGGGACCACTATTGAAAGGATTGAGACCATGTGCTTGCTTATTTCTTTTGTCAGACGTATCCATTAGTGTTTGGAGATCTTAATTTCTGGTGACAAATAAGGGCTTTGAAGTCTGGTTTGAGCTTTTTGTTATGCAAATTGAACAGCTGTGTTAGAACATCTTTGTCCAAGCATAGTCTGTAGCTTTATATAGAAGGTAGCCATACAAAATGTTTGGGTTTGTGGTTTTTTTTTTTTTTTGCACTAAGGACCAATCTCTTGTAGCTTTATCATAAGTGCTCTCTCTTCTAAGCAACATTGGTGGATTTATGATAGGCCTCTGACCAAAAATTTTATTTTGATTCTTTTGCTAATGTTGATCATGAAATTTTCCTTTTGGCATGGATTTCTGAACATAATATGTTCATAATCTGTGCATAATATATAACCTGGCTTGTGCTGCAGTGAAGACTGGGCTGTCAGTTTTGTTCTGATCTGGTAAAGGTTGTTGGTTTTCTTTGTTTTCCCTGTTTCCCTTAGGACTGATTAAAAATTCACCGTTTAAAAAAAATATATATGCACATATTTTGACAAAGTAAAATAATTCAAATCATCTGATGTATTTGAGCATTAATTAATAGAATTGAAGTATTTCCTTCAAAAATGCATTTGCTTTGACTATACTAAAGAGTACTGGAAAAAGAAATTACTATGCTCAAGCAGTCAGAAAACAGTATTTCATTATTGTAATGAGTTTAGCTCACTCAAATTCTAATTAAGTTGCTTGACTTTTTTTTTTTTGCAGTTAGTGTGTTGGCTAAAGCACAACCGTACCTACAAGTTAACTGTATCATGTCCATTGTTATAGAGCTCTGAAGGCTTTCATCACTGCAAACAGGCTTCTCTGTGAAATGGCTTTGCCTTAAAATTTCATGCTGCACATTTTGTTCTCTTCTCCATGAGTCACATATCAGATTGACTTTGTGGGTTTTTTTCAAGGGCAGAACAAAATGGGATCCTGAAGGAGTAACTACATTTGTATTCTTAACTTTCACTTTATCTTAAGTGGGTTTCCCAGTAGGTAAGGTGTTTAAATACTCAACTTGAGCCTTACTGTAAAATTGTCAGCGTAGTAATGTGAATTTTGTAATGTTAAATTGAAGCTGTGGCTCTGTGAAGTCAGTGCATAGATTTTTTTTTTTTATCCTCATTCAACAGATTACGTTTTCGTAGCACTTCGAGAAAGCCTGGGAAAGCATATTTGCCTCAGGAATTGATTGTTGTCCTTCAGTTAAGAACAGCCCCAAATACTCACTTAAAGCTACATGTAATTTTACAGACATCTAATTATTTGGTTAAGCCTCTCAGGGCATCTGTTGTATTTGTAACATTATATGCCTGCTAAGGAGAACATTAGGGGTCCTGTGTAGGTGTTCTTTCTTTGTATGGCTTTAGGTGGGTGGTATAAGTTGATGGCTGAGATTTAAGCAGTGCACGCATGTACATAGATAGATGTGAATATATATATAATCTGTGACCTGAACAGTATGATTTTTTTCATCACTGCTGTACTTAAATATTTGCTTTTAGTGAAAAACAGCACTTCATTTATGTTTCTATATTTCTTAGCTGTTTCAGCCTTGTGAGTTTCATGCATGTTTTTTCACAACAGTTGCCACTTCTTGTTCTGCTTTGTGAGGAGGGGAAGCGTTGGATAGTGTCTCAGTTGTGGTTGTTTCATACAGTTCATTGTTTCGACACTGAATAGCTTCTTCCCTTTTTTCCATTTTAGTGACTTGCGTGGTATAGAGGTTTTTTTTTAGTTTTTAGTATATGAAACTTTAAAAGAATCAACAAAAGTATTTTCTGATGAGACTATAAGATCTTAAAACTTCATTGCCAGTTCTGTTTCCAAATACACAAAACTGCCTTGTCTTGAATACTAGATATAAACAGTCCATTGGGGATGAAGAAGAAAGGCTTATTTTTCTATAGTTTGTTCTTGTGAGTTGTGGGGCTGGGGTGAGAGCATTTGTTTTACAGACCTAAGTTTTGGCCAGCCTGCCAAGTTCCTCATGTGCTCTTTGGCTGGTGGTAGACCCAACACTGGCAGCTTTCTGTGTTGCAGAAGCTGACACTTTGAATGAATAGGGTTTCTGCAAAGTGATTGACTCGTCTGCTCAAGAACCTTTAATGTCTTTAACCTTTGGCAGTCAGTTTGTTACCAGGATAATAGTGACTGTTACACCACTCCCTTTGGCAGGTAATGAGTAAATGGTACCTAATTATAGTTCTCTAGCTTCAGAGATTCAGTTCTAGGGACTGAGGCTAAGCAAGCAAGTATCTCTTCAATATTTAAGTTATTGACTTTTTAAAAAGCAGTCCTTGTTTTCAAAACTATTAAAGTTTTCATGAGAAGTGTGAAATTTCTATCTCTGTAGAATCAAGTTAGTTAAGAAACTGCAGTTATAACTTAGAGAAGCAGTCATCTTAAACAGCTGTCTGAAAGATCAGAAGACATCACAAATGTGTTCCTTTAGTGTCAGAGGACAGATGAGCAGTGATGGCTTTGTGGACGTGAGATTTTAAGACCTCAACTTCCATTTTCAATGTAGCTCAGAATGGAAGATGAACGTACAATGAAGTCCCCAACCTCTCCTTTCAAATTAAGTTGAAAGAAGCAAATCATAATAATTTTTCATGTTGTCTGCTGTCATTTTTAATTCTTTACTTGGAAGGTGCTCAGGCAAAAATCTGGGCTGTTCATGTTTTTGGAACCAGTTCTTCACAGGTTGCTTTTGAAACTGGCTCTACTCTTTTTGGAGACTTTTCAGAAGTTAAATAGCCAGTATGTGGGTAAATGTAGTCTGCTGAGCAAATATGGGAGATAATTCTGTTTGCATGCCTATTATGCAGTAAGCAGTGAGTTCACTGCTTTAGTCACTTTTATAAGTGCTGCAGGTGTGTTGGCACAGCACTCCATACGACCAGTAGCATTTTTATTAGCTGTGGTGCTGCACCAACAAGCTCTGCTACTTTCAGTACCTATGTTGAAGCTATATGATTGTTTTGGGATGTGCTAACTCAAAGGCATGTACATTGCAGAGCCTTTTGGAGTCATAGGATATCTGCTGCAGCTGTGGTGTTAACTTAGTTGTTACCAATCCTAGAGAGAGAGAGAGATTCAAAAAGAGTATATCAAAGACTTGCAAATCATGTAGTCTGAACTCAAGTGAAGAGCTGGCAGTTAGCCATTGCCCAGTCATTAGACTTGCTCTGAATGTCCAGAAAGACACTGGTATACTTGGAATACTGTTATTAAAATAGTCGTACCAGAAATGTGAATCAGTGAAAGCTGGGCCTTAATTTGAGTAGGTAGCTTGTTTTCTTTAACGACTTATATTTTTTTTTTCATTCAGATTAATCTGGTAGTTCTTCACTAGATTGAAAAGCTTTTTGGCATTGTATTTTCTTTCTGAGAAGGCAGGCAAATCATTTTGTCATCATTTTAGCTTATCAAAAGATTAAACTCCAGGGCTTTTCTATATTATACTCCCTCCTGATACTTGTGTCATTTTTAGCTTTTTTTTCCCTCTCAAAATTGTCTTTTCAACGTTGTGTATTGTTACCTGTTGCACCAAAATTGCTGGCAAATGTTGTCATCTCTGTTGCTATTCATGTACCTCTGCCTGTATAGCCAAGAAGCAGTGACAGCAGAAACCTTGATATAAGCAAACAAGTTGTATATATATTGTACAGGCTGTAATCACAATTGCAGTTTTGAAGTCACTTTCCGTGATGGAATTCTCTTAGCACTTTTTTTTTTTTAAAGATGTCACTGGCATTCTTTTATTCTTCACGTAGATCTGTATTCAGATTTTGTCAGAGTGGGATCTGTCTGCCGAACAGTTCATATTCCTCTGTGATTAGAACACTATTGGCGTAACTTCTTCCCCTGGGATTTGTACTCTGCAGGATAAGTGCTTGTTCCTGACGTTTGCACAAGTCTTTCATGTCCCTCACCAATCTTAATTTAGGGCTAGGAATCAGTATTGTTTAGTACACTTGTCACTTTCAACTGTCCGCACAGAAAGTTGTTAAGGAAAATCTATTCAAATTTGCCCCTGTTCTTTTGACTGTTTTTTGGGTTTGGGTTTTTTTTTTTGAAAATTCTAAATTGCTGTAGGAAGTGTTCACTAAGTAATTAAGATTATGCTTTTTTTTTCTTTTCCTAGTCAAAGAAGAAAAAGAAATCAAAGGGTGATGCTAAAACAGCTACAGATGTGTCACGTCTAGATGGAAAGGAAGCCGATGAAGGTATTGAGCACAATAGTTCAATTGTAAGAAAAACAGTTGAAGTTGTTAAACTTACAGAAACTGAGCGTAGTCGCAAATAATAGCCCATTTTATCCATGTTTGCTTTGTGAAACAGATTTATTGCATTGCATCCAGAACAACACTTACCTTTGGCCGCTCATTTGTTTTCTCAGACTAATGCTGAAGTTGACTGCTACATCTGTGATTTTCTTTTTTAAACTGAACCTGTTTTCAGACTTCAGCTTGATATGAAACGAGGTAAAACTATCATTTTTGCTCTCTAACTTTGTGATGTTTTCACTTTGGGGGACATTTTAGGAACCTGGGAAACAAAAATCAGTAACAGAGAAAAGCGTCAGCAGCGTAAACGAGACAAGGTGATGACTGATGGTGGCTCAGGAGAATCAAATCTCCAAGGGACAGAAAACACAGCTGCTGTATCCATTGAACAACTGATGCCCCCACCATCGCTTCCAGTTGGTCTCAGAAAAAATAAAGGTATGATAGTTTATAAAGATCTCTTAAAAAAAAAAAATTGTAGAAAACACTTGCATGCTTAAATAGTGACTGTTTTGGAAGTATAGTTGGTATATTTGGAGATGTAACTCTTGAGAAAATTATTTTAAGCCATGTGAAGATTAGTTTTCATTGTGCAGAAATACTATTTTTTGAGCCACTCGTGTGGGAGAGCTCAGGGAAAGACGTTTTGGGTAAATGGCAGAGGCAGGCCATATGTCTCCGCTCCTGTATTTGTGCTCCACTGACTCTGAGCTTTATGTTCCTGGAAACTTCAAACTCACCCACAGCACTGTTGCAGCCAGCACCAACTTATCAGATTATTCGTTACTTCCTCGTGGCAAGATTATGCCTATGAGTTCTCTACCCAGATCATTCACTGCTTAACATGTAGACTTTTGTTTCAATTTCTAGTTTATTAGTACCTGCGTTAAAGTGATTCATGATGGTGGGGTGCATCTGGCTGAAGTTCAGTAGTCAGTTATAGCAGCTAAGGTTTCAATAAGGAAATGTAGGCTTTAGCTTCTGTGGCTGCTGCTGTTTCAGAAAGTTGCATGGGTTTTAACAGTGTGTAGGCATAGGAATTCGTATTTGGCTGTAGCTGAAAAGTGGCTTAAGAAGCTAAAAGAATACAGACACAGTTTAGCTTTGTGGCATACTTTTAACCTGTGATGCACTTGGCTCTTTGATTTGCTGAAACTTGATGTTCTAGCAAAGTGACAAGAAGACTGAGCCTAGCTACTGTCTGGTACTTTGTAACATATTGAAACTTGCATGCTTTAATGGTTTTTCTTAACTGACGTTTGGTTGCCCGTTGACTAAGTGGCTTGCTTTTTGAAAACTGGATCAGTTGTCTCCAGTTTTCTTTATTTTTATATATAACTCCAAATAACTCCAGCTGTCTGTATTTCTGGCAATACGTGACTACTGTAACCTCTCTAGGCAGAGTCCCTTGTGCATATGTTCTTGTGTATCACTGTACCAGGTCAATATGAAAAGAATCAGTTATGTCTCATGTTCTCATGGTAAGATAAAAGTTAGAAATAGCTTTATGCATCTGAAATACTTAGAGCTGCCCTTGGCTGGAAAAATGACATCTTCTGTTTTAGATTTCTGCTCCTCATTCTTAGGAAAGCTATAGCTAGAATTCTTTGAAATGTGCAGTTAGTCACTGTATGGGCCCTAAATTGCTTTTGAGTGTTTAATCCGTCTATAAGAATCAACAATATGAAAAATAGGGCATTATTTTTGTTCTTGAGTTCCCTGGAGATAGCTTCATTTACTTTGAGGTACTGATAATTGTGTTTTCTTAAGATATCAATGATGAATACTCTCAGGGTATTTGTTGCTCTTTGCAACAACGTACTCTAGCTCTGTCTCCTACCTCTTATCCAGGTGATACTCTTCTGAATGTGCAAGTTAGCAGCTCTAAATCTTCAAAGGGGGAGTCATCAGTTCCACAAGGTAAAAGGTTTTCATTGCTAGGCATCCTAATTAACTGGAAAAGTGTTTTACAGAAGTGAAAACGTTGTCAGTGCAGGATGTTGTGTGGTTACTAATCTAGAACTCTATTATACAGCTGGCTTTTTTGGCTGTGCAGATGTTATTTTTCTAAGTTGCACGTACCTCTTAAGATGGTGGAAGCAGTCTCCTTACATCTATCAGGGTGTATAAAACAAAAAGTGCCTAGAACTTTCATGCAGATTATCTGCTATAGGCTTACAGAGTGTTACTTACAAAACAGTAAAGCTTATTCTCAAGCTCCGGTTAAAAATCCCTCATGCTGGCTTTTCAAACTCAGTCACTTTTTTTTTCTGTTAATGAGTTGCTGTCTCAAAGAATTAATATATGTTAATGTGTTTCAAAGATAACAGTCTTGATTTTTGTAGAGTTTGCACTCATTGCAGGTTATGTGTGCTTGGGTTATTCAGCTCTTTCCATTCTCCTTTGAGAACCATGCTGTAAATGCATTCATTTTGAGAATGACTGTGCTTGCCATGCGTGTGCTTGCCAGTATTTGGCTATGATTTGAGTGGTGAATCTTAATGGCTTTTTGATAAGAGCCAGCGACATAGCGGTGATTAAAATTTAGCATTGTGAACAAAGGTGATTGTTTCTTATAGCCAACACTAGTAGTATTTCTTTAACCAAGAGCAGTCACTGTGTTTTAAGCAAGTCAGCAAATGAGCAGTTAAAAGCAGCCAGGTCCAGAATGTGCATCACTGCTAGTTCTTGAGAGCTTTGATTCACGTGTTAACTTCCTGGACCATAGCTCAGAAAGGAGGAGCCACAGTCTTCAGAGCTTCAGAGAAGCATAATGATAGGATAGGAGATAATGACTGAAGATGCAGTGAGGAATATTCTGATTGGGCCTTAGTAAGTTTGCCCATAGATGCTTTGAACTCTCAGACTTTATGATTTCCAGAACTTGAGTAGAGTGATGAAACTTTGAAATTAACTGTACAGAAGTTAGCAGAAGGTGGAATTAAGTGACTCCCAGAGTTCCATTCCAACCTTAAGTTTTGTGTAGCTTCTGTGAAAAGTTGCTGATTGTACAGAAAGCATATGTAAGTGATGCGAGAACAGTTTGATAAACAGAATAATCAAGTTTTTGCTTTAGGACTTCACCTGTCTTCTTGTAAGGTTGCAAAACAGTTGCTTTACCAGCTACGCTACAGTTTCTGTGTATTTGCTATTTTTGTTGTTGCCTTCCTGTGAGGGTGCTTATTCACAGAGTGTAACAGCTCTGGAGTTATGTAGAGAAAGAGCAGTAGTTCTGGATAGAGGGATTGGGATATTACAGGTGTCTGTGTTTGGAAATAGGATTTGTCTAGGAATGCGTGGTCACAACTCAGCAAATAATTTCCTTGCCAGTGATGCTGCCTTGAATGTCTTTTTGCTGCCTGAGCGGAATTTATTCATGGAATAAAATATTTTGTCTGTAGCTTTTGTGGACATGTTATGCTGACTTAATTGTGTGTCACTTCTTAGCTGAGTATTTGTGTTACGCTCTTGATATACAAATAAAAAAAAAAAGTGATATATAGGGCCCTTTGAGAAATGTTTAGGAGATGGGTCCTGAAAGCACATATGAAACTTGCTTTGACTAGTAATTCCGCAGCACAGTAGACTGTTGTAGGTCAAGACTTGTGATCTCTTACTGTAGTGAGAGAGTACCATGTTCTTTTCCTTCTAAGTTTGATGGATTCTAGTTAATGATAGCTATGCTTCTAGTAATTTCCACATAGCATTCAGAAAGCGTTTTCTATTCCTTGGTCATTTCTTTCTCTTTGTGCTTAGAGAACTGTTGTATGTTACCATAGTTACTAAATAGCAATCACTCTCTGTTCGGTACATGAGACTCTACAAATCATCAGATCACCTTGGTCTGTAAGAGAAATTACCCCTTTTGTTGTTGAATTTAAAACAAATAAATAAAAAAGGCACTAATAAGGGTACTACCTTATAAGGAGGGGGGTCACAGGAAGGAGGTGGTTGGTGCTATTTTTTTAACCACTCTTCAAGTTAGTGCATATTGTTTGAACAGGAAAATCAGCTGAGGCAGAGTAGCAGCTCTTTATCACGCTGGTGTAGCAAAGCTGTTGTTCACTTTTTTTATTGTTAAGTCTGTGTGCATGTATGTTATATTTTAATTATTTGTCCAGTTTGTATTTTAAATAATATTTTTATTATGCTTTTATTGAAGTTTCCCCAGGATTAAATGAAAGCCATACAGTAAATGGTGGAAGCTGGAATGAGAAGCCTGTAAAAATCTCCTCACAGATTGGTGTAGGGGAGGAAAAATGGACACCTGTTTCCTCAGCTACAGCTGGGAAGAGGAAGACTGAGACATCTGCCTGGGCCCAAGACACTGGAGATGCTAATGGGAATGGAAAGGACTGGGGTGTAACCCTGGTGAGCAGGCCCTGGAAAGAGCGTTCTTTGTTCACTCCCATTGGTAAGCTGTTCTGAGAAAAATTAACGTCACTTAAGCATTCTTACATAATTTTTAGTAATGAATCTTTTGAATAGCTTTATGCCTCTATATTAAAATAATAATTGAATGGTCTAGTGAAATGTGAATGAAGCATTTTATGTTTGTGGTAAGTTCTGATCTATGTTTCTGATTACAGCTTAACTGTGTTTTTGGAATTAGTCTGAAATAATTTTATTGCTTTGTAGGAACCATTTTTTAATTGTTTTCCTAAAATTATGAAAATGCATAGTAAGTCTTAGTGGAATGTAACTTTTTAAAGCATTTCTTAGAACATTGATATGTTCTGTTCATACGACACAATCAAATCAATTAGTTGTCTTTCGCAGACATTTGTTTATGTTTCAGGAATGAAGAGTGTTTAGCTCTTGTGGCAGACTCTTGGCATTTCACTGATTTCTTTTCCTATTAGAAATTGCTTTTCAGTCTTTTGCAGAACAATGTTTAGCCTTCGTTGCTTATACTGTCCTGAATAATAAGAGATTTTTTCATTTGTCTGTGGAGCAGCCTTTTTACTTAGTAGATACTGTAATATTGTCCTTCCCACTGTTCAGTCTAAATGATCCTAGTTGCTTCTGGAAGTCATTGTTCTTCTGTGGTCAGAAACACTGCTGTAAGTCTAGACAGATTTCATTTGTCCCTCATACCTTGAAGTGTGGTCCCTGAAACTGGACTTGATATTCTATTGGAAGCTTTATTGTTGCCAAGTTGAAGCAAGGGTGTGTTTTGGTTTTTGTGGTACTTCTTTGTATTCCAGATAGTTGTATTCTGCTTTCGATCACAGAATGGCTTGGGTTGGAAGGGGCCTCAAAGATCATCTAGTTCTAAACCCCCTGCCATGGACAGGGTTGCTAATCACTTAATCAGGCACAATCAAATTGCCCAGGGCCCCAGTCTGTCTGGCCTTGAACACCTTTAGAGATGTGGCATCCACAGCTTTCCTGGGCAGCCTGTTCTAGCACCTCACCGTCCTCTCAGTGGAAAATTTCCCCCGACATCTTATCTAAATTTCCCTTCTTTTTGTTTATAACCTTCTCCTGTATCCTATCATTATCAGACGGTACTTTGTATTCTAATACAATGTTTCTTACTGACTGAACATCTTGTTCTTGTTTTGTTATGTTATGGAGAACAGATCATGTTTGACCAGGCTGATCTGCTTCTGGTAAAATGGCAGGATTTGTGGATGAAGGGAGAGCAGTCCTTTTATCATAATTCCAGTAATGCTTTCAATACTGTCTCTCACAGTATGTTCTGTAACCAGGTTGGGGGGTTCAAAGATGATACTTTGCCTGGAGGCTGACAGTGGAATATCACAGGGTTTTATCATCTTTTTAAACAATCTGGAGGAGATGGAGTGCAACTTGCATCACATTCCCAGATTACAGAAAACCTTGAGGAACCAGCTGATGCCGTCCAGATCAGGGGTACCATCCGGAGGGACCTAAACTGACTGGTGGAATGCACCAACCAAACTTGAACAAGGACGAATATAATGTGAAGTGCTGCACCTGGGAAGGAGGAATCCTGAGCTGGGGAATGATGGTCTGGGGAGCAGTTTCCTTGGAAAAAGGGGGAACTGTTGGACACAAGGATGGACATGAGCCAGCTGGCCATGGGCCTGAA
The DNA here is from genome assembly GCF_002078875.1 of Numida meleagris. NCBI lineage: Eukaryota > Metazoa > Chordata > Aves > Galliformes > Numididae > Numida > Numida meleagris. The sequence goes on from NC_034410.1 coordinate 125,910,220, forward strand.
CCAGCAGCGTTCAGGGCTGTATTAACAGGAGTCAGTCAATTGCGGTAGTAATTATCCCTTTCTACTAAGCCCTTCTTGGACCTAATCTGGAATACTGTGCCCAGTGTGGGGGCTTCCCTGTACAGAAAGGATACTGATGAACAAATGCAGCAGACTCAGAAATGGTCAGTTGTTGGAGCACTTGCCCTGTGAGGAGAAGTTAAGGGGATGAGGCTTTTCTTGTCTGGGAAAAGGAAGGCTTCAGGAAGACGTAGCAGCAGCCTTCCAGAACCTGTGAGGTGTTATTGAGAAAACGGAGCCTACCATACAGTGTATGGTAGGAAGATGAGTCAACAGACATAAACTGAAATGAGAGGTTTAGACTGAATGGAAGCAGAAACTTCTTCCTCACAAGACATTGTATGTAGGTTGCTCCAAAAGTAATGCTTCCTATTTATTTCCATGGAAACTACTTCAGGCACAAAGAGTACAATAACACTGTTTGGTAGAGCAAAGTCCCAGCCACAAAATGCTATTTTTCAACATAGTCACTACTGTTAGCTAATTCCTGTAGATGAGCTGGATGCAGCTGAATGTGGCTTGTCTTTCATGTCGCTTTTGCCATTGCTGAAATATAGATGCTTGATGAATGTACAAGTGTCAGTGGGTGCAATTTTTTTGGCATGGAGAAATTCAGTGACACACCTTTGCTTCATATGCGCTACCATGTCAAATGCTGTTTTGTCAGACTGCCTCTCTGCTGCCACCTGACCCACGGCAAGAAAATGTAAGGGAATATTGGTGGGAAGGTTCATCCTCTACTGCCATACCACCAATGTGTGCCTCTGACATCATGGGCCAACATAATAAATAGGAGACATTACTTTGAAGCAGCCCTCGCACGGCTGCGTAAGGATGAAGACGTAACCAGTCTTCATCCTTGAAAGGTTTTGATGCCCAGCTGGATAGAATGCTGTGCAGCCTGGTATGACCTCAGAGCTGACTGTGTGTTGAGGAGGAGGGTGTACTAGGAACCTTCTGAGGTCCCTTCCATCCTGATTTATTCTGTTTTGTAGCTTGTTGAACTCCTGGTAGCTTTTATTCATAATCAGGGTCTAACCATCTGTTTCTTTTGACACAGTTGTGCCACTGGTTACTTTGTCTTGTTTTCTGCTTTACGCTTCAGAGTCAATCAAATATGTCTCGGTTTCTTTAATCGGAATCTCCTGTTTGTCAAAGATACAACAGATAAGCAATTTTCTGAAAGCTAGATGTCATCTACAGAACTAATGTAAGCTTTTTAATAACTCAGGTGATAATAGTGGGGGAAAATTACAGCAGTGTGGGGCTCAAAACACAATCTACTTTTCCTCTGTTATGCGTTTATGTATAGAAAAAAACTTATGTTACGTATAGAGAAGGCTGTAGAGAGAGGAAGATCTTAGTTTGAAAATTACTTTAAGCTGAATGTTCACACATTCAGACTTCTATCAGCACTGATTGTATCATTAATAATCAAAATAATTCAGTTTGATAGAATGTTAACATGACTGGAACTTCCTGTTTCTCTCACCCTATTCATCATTAAATAGCTAACTTCTTCAACATTGCCAGCAGTGTGAAGCTGTTGGTTTTCTTTTGTTTTTTTTTACCCCTCTGTACTTCCCCACAGATGCTTGGAAGGTAGATGCAAGGATTAATACCTCTGAACAGAATTCTACTTCTTTCTCTTCTTTTGGATTAACTCCTGGAGTTTCTGGTATGTATATGCTTCCAAAGGTCCTCCTCTCTACTTCCTTGCCAGATGGAAATAGAATTTGCCAAACGTTATTAATTTGTATCTTTTCCCAATTGTCCTTTGAAAAAGTAGTGGTAAATGTAAGCAAGTAGAAGACCTGCTTTGTGAAAGTCTGGAAAGCTTTTTTTTCTTATTATGCTCAAATAATGCAATAAAGTAACTTCTAAATTGATAATTAAAAGGTTGGTATTGCTACATCTCAAGATGAAGATCTGAAAATTGCTTTCTAGGAAGGTCTGTTTACCCAGAATTTTGAGGGATTTTGTTGTTCATTGATTGTTGGTTTGTTCATTTTGTTTTCCTTCATGAAACTGAAGTGCTACTTGAAAAATGTGTTCCATAGAATTCCTGAGTCCTTGCTCTTCAGGATGGATGAGAAAGCTGAACTGCAGAGTTTTCTTGTTTTAAAGGGTGAAATCGCTGCAGAGTGCAAACCTGGCTTCCTAACAAATCTTGTGTGTTAAACTACTGACATAAGTGCTACAGTGATTTATTACGCAATAAAGGAATTGTATGTCAGGTTTTCTGCTCTTGCTTGCTTACTCCAATTACCTTGGAGCTTCGCGTGACTATTTTCTTTTAGGAAGTAGCTAGCCAAGTGCTCATGCACTTAGGCTGTGTTTACTCGTATTGCAGTTTGCAGTCTTTAAACTGTGGAACTGGAGCTTGTTGTCTTATAGCTCACAAGTGCTTCAATCTCTGTGCACTTCTGTGCCAGTATAACAAAGAAGTCATAAATGCTAAGGTCCAATTCACCATGCTTTCTGTAAGTAGTTCACTTAATGAAAGCTTATACAATTAAGACCTTTTGCTTAAGACAAACAATTTTAATAAAATTTGATTTCCCAAGAGAGCCACTTGAATACAAGTTCAGTTGCTACTTTGAAACTTAAAAAAATTCAGTTACTAAAGTGGGAAAGACTGATCTGAGATGCATCTGCAATAGCATAGTTCCAACTTGTGTTCAGAGAGAAGCATAAAGAAAGTGAAGTATATTCATCATCTTTGATGCACATCAGCCAACAGTGTCATAATTCCATACTAATGAATATTTACTGCTTACTGTTGAGACCAGCTGGCAAAAGATGAGAACGTGGCAAGATTCCTGTCATTTGAGGTATCTTTTACAGAAGAGTTGATAGATCAGAGAGAACCAGATAGGACCGTATTTAGCTAGCTAAACTTCATTTCAAAAATAAGGCTCATCATAAAATTTGTTAATTTCTTCCAGTCTCACAATTGAGCTTTTTGTTTTTTTCTAAATTGTTTCTGTTTGTCCTATTTTTCTTTAAATAACTACATTAAACGTCTAACACTTCTTATTATCATAGCTGGTATTGGCTTTGCTGTTTGTCATGCTGTCTTTATGCTTCTGGAAACTTTTACTTGAACTGAGGATTGGATTCTTAGTAGTGAATAATTTAATTGCTATATCTGTGATGCAAATGATAAGTTTTTCTGGTAGTTTTTTTCTTTTAGGCTACTCTCTATCAATGTTTGAAGTTGCACAAGGTGATTAACTTTACAGTCAATAAAATTTCATTGTTTTCCATTTTGAGGAGACTGCTGCAAGTCTTACAGAATGCTATTATTCATAGAATCATAGAATCCTTAAAGTTGAAAGAGACCTCTGAAGGCCATCTAGTCCAACTCCCCTGCAATGAATAGGAGCACCACAGCCAGATCAGGTTGCCAAGGTCTTGATTCAGCCTTGAAAGTCTCCAGGGGTAGGGCATCCACTGCATCTCTGGGCAACCTGTTCCAGTGCCTCACCACCCTTGCTGTAAAAGACTTCTTCCTCATATCCAACCAAAATCTACCCTCTTTAAGCCTGAAGCCATTTCCCCTTGCGTCACCGCGGACCTTACTAAAGAGTCTGTCCCATTCTTTCCTGTAGCTCTCCTTGAGATATAGAAAGGCTGCTATTAGGTCACCTCAGAGCCTTCCGTTTTCCAAGCTGAACAGCCCCAGTTCACTCAGCCTGTCCTCATAGGAGAGGTGTTCCATCCCTTGGATCATATTTGTGGCTCTCCTCTGAACACGCTCCAACAGGTCTATGTCTCTCCTGTACTGAGGACTCTACATCTGGATGCAGCACTCCAGGTGAGGCCTCGCCATTGCAGAGTAGAGGGGCAGGATCACCTCCCTTGCCCTGCTGGCCATGCTTCTTTTGATGCAGCCCAGGATACAGTTGGCTTTCTGGGCGGTGAGAGCGCACTGCTGACTCATGTCCAGCTTCCCATCCATCAGTACCCCCAGGTCTTTTTCAGCAGGGCTGCACTCAATCCTTTGATCCCCCAGTTTGTATTAGTTAAAAGGGGTTGCCTCAACCCAGGTATAAGACCTTGCGTTTGGATTTGTTAAACCTCATGAGGTTCACCTGGGCCCACTGCTCAAGCCTGTCTAGGTCCTTCTGGATGGCATCCTGTCCCTCTGGTGTGTCAACCTCACCCCACAGCTTGGTGTCATCATCAAACTTGCTTGAAGGTGCACTTGACCCCACTGTCGTTGTCACTGATGAAGATATTAAAGAGTAGCAACCCCAGCTCTGACCCCAGGGGGATACCACTCATCTCCATCCGGACATGGAACCATTGGCCACCACTCTCTGGACTTGATCCTGCGGCCAGTTTGTCATCCATCGAACAGTCCACCCATCAAATCCATATCTTTCCAATTTGGAGAGAAGGATGTTGTGGGGTACCATGTCAAAGGCCTTACTGAAGTCCAGGTAGATGACATCAGTGGCTCTTCCTTTGTCCGAGTGACACCATCATAGAAGGCCACTAGGTTGGTCAAGCAGGATTTGCTGTTGGTAAAGCCATGCTTCTCCCATATCACCTCCCTGTCTTCCATGTACCTTAGCATTGCTTCCTGGAGGATCTGCTCCATGATCTTTTCTGGCACAGAGGTGAGACTGACAGATTGGTAGTTCCTGGGTTCATCATTTTTACCCATCTTAAAAATAGGTGTGATGTTTCCTTTTTTCCAGTCAGCAAGGACTTTGCTTGATTGCCACAACTTTTCAAACGTCAGGCAGCTACATCAGTTAATTCCCTCAGGGCTCTGGGATGCATCTCATTGGGACCCATAGATTTGTGGATGTTCAGGTTCTTCAGATGGTCGTTAACCTCATCTTTGCTTACAGTGGGAGGGACGTTGCTTCCCCAATCCCCTCCTACCAAACCAAACATTTGAGGGCTGTGTGACAAGCAGTTAGGAGAGAATACTGAGGGGGAAAAAAAAAAGCTGTTAAAAAGGTTCATCTGTATTACCTCCTTTTTTCCCCATAGTCTACTGACTTTGCATCTTCCAGTTCCTTGGTTTTTTGAAATATTTAATTTTGAAGAGCTTGTAGTTTTCCTGCACTGTACAGTCTTTAGAATCAGACTCTGTTTGTTTTTGAGTCTTCTGTCTTCCTTTGCTACTTTGCTTTGTATTTCTTTATCTAAGATGATTCAGGAAGCTTGCAACTTACAAGTACAACTTCATTTGTTCCCTTTCAGGATCCAACAGTGAACCGGTTTCTCAGGCTGGTACTTCTGATTTTCCGTGGGATTTAAGTCACACTCAGCCCCCTGTTGATGATGAATGGTCTGGGTTAAGTATGTTCCTCTAAAATATTCATTAACAAAAATTGTAATTGCCACCACTCTACAGCGTACATACTTATTAGCTACTTGCATTAGCCAGTTGCGATCATGTGTTAGTTGAGTAATTTGAGTTTGCCTTTACATATTTGTACTTCACCGAAGACTTAACTCTTATTTTTAGTCTTAATTCCTTGTTTAGTAAGCATTTGGAAGTTCTTGTGTGTAAAGGCAGTGATTTCTATCCTGCGTGTGCTTAATTTACTTGTAGGTTGTAAACATAAACGCTTTGTTTATTCTTCTCCCTCCTTGCTAATTTCAGAATATACTTGTTTTTCCCAGCCTCTCTAGACAAGGGTCATAGTAGGGTTAGTAGGAGTAATGTAGTGAAGTTAGTCTTAGCGAAATACCTATTACTGGAACCACACCCATGAGGAAAGTTTTGTGGTGTTTGCTTTTTGAATTGCCTTGTAATGGATATCTTTATTCAGTAAAGTACGAGAACGTTTGTTTAACAAAACCAATGTCATTGCCTCACTGACCTAAAAACTTGGTCAGCAAACTGACCAAAGCTGCCTTGCGTGTTACCTTCTCTCAAAAAACAATGTCTTGTTTAATGACTTCAAAAGTAAAACTACTTGTTGCAGTCTTTGATTCTGCTGATTTTGGCAGATACCAAATCATAACAAAAATTTGTTTTCTATCAGGTTTAAGGGTGAGGGAAGCACATTTCAATTAGACATTTGGAAGTGATCAGTTTTACATCGTAAGAGTAATAGTTTGTTCACGTTTCTGAGCATAGAATGTTCGTGGCTACACCTTCTTTTAATCAAGTAGTTTATTCATAGATACCAAGTAATTGAACTTTCATTACTTACCTATTCCTATTAGTGCACTTCAACTCTAAGTGATAGATATATATACCTTGCTGGTTTATCAGATTCAATACAAGGAAGTTAGCTGCATGTGCAGAAACTGAATTTTTACATTTTATCAAAAATATTATTTTTTCTTTAAGGAACTAATGGTGGGACAGTAGATAAAGCTTATTAATTGTTACATTGCATAGTGATTTCTTTCAAATCAGTTGATTTTAGTGTGAGTGCTTCAAAGTGGAAGTATTAAGTTGAGGTAAAGTTTTTACATGATAGCAAGAGATGGAAAAAAAAAGTCCTAAGTAATCTTAGAATTCTACTGTACTTTTGGTTTGAGAAAGTTTGCTAGTAAAGGTAATTGGTTTAATTACTGCTTTTTCTTTTGATGTAAGTTTTTAAATGTTTAAATTTAATTCTGCTGTAGCTGGCAGACTGTTTGCACCTTCACATTTGGTATAGGCTGAGGGCAAGAAATATTTTTGCTGATAGTCTTTCATTTTGTGTTTATATCATGGTTTACAAGCCGTTCAGTTTTGAAATAAGCTTGCTATAGCTTTCTACTAAACAGGTTGTCAAAGGCATCAAAACTGACTTCTTATTTGCCTAAGTCTTCATCTTATTATTAAAGTACTTAAATTTTTCAGAAATACAGGGAAATGCCTCTTTATATCTTGGTATCAGAGAGAGTTCTCTGCGTAGTATTTTTTTTAATTATTTTTTAAGTCTCAAAGAGCACCTCTAAAGTACAAAAACATTCCTGAAAATCTTCTTAATCTTTGTAGATGGACTTTCTTCTGCTGATCCTAGCTCTGATTGGAATGCACCGGCAGAAGAGTGGGGAAACTGGGTAGATGAAGAAAAAGTTGCTTCTGTTCCACAGCCTGAAGAGGCTTTATCTAATGTTCAGAAGGTAAAAGGTGATATTTTCTCCCTAGCACCAAGACTTTGCCCTTACCACTGCCATTTCTTAAAGTAACTTAAAGGTGATGATAAAGGTAATCTCTCATCTCTTGTAGACTGATAAGAGCATCATAGTTTTGTTAATGTGTAATGATGGATATTGCTAATGGGTAAAATAGAAACCAGTTAGCTCCATGTCAAATCTTGCTGTCTCACCGTAATGTAAGATATTATCTTTCATTGTGTACTAATCGAGGATTTGGATCTCTCCTCATAAATACTTCACACGCCAAAAAAAAAAAGTTGAGAAAAGCAGCATTTCTGTGCCACCAGTACGTTGTTCTCTGCTGCATTTTTCATTCCCAGCTCCTGTAGTTAGGCTTTTAGAGAGCACATAAAGAATGTGGTCTTTCCAAAATGAACAGATAAGATTGTGTTCACTTACTTCCACTTTTATAGGCAGTTATAGACCTTGTAGCTAGTAATTTATGTATAGCATATAGAAAGGATGTTAAATATCTTATTTCTGCATTTAAGGCTTTAGATAATGAAAGAGAAAAAGCAGAGCCAGTTCTTCAGAGTTCTGCAAGTGGGAAGTCCAAGAAAAAGAAGAAGAAAAAGAAGAAGCAGGGTGAAGAAGCTAGCTCTCCTTCACAGGTAAATGGAATAAGATCGCGATAGTCTGCAAATCAGTTTGTGAGGAATTCACAAAATCAGAGGAAGATAAAATTTATTTATTGTATAGTCTACTACTCTTTTGCAAGTTAAGAGGTAAGTGTGCGTGAGATTAATTTACATGAAATGTTAAAGGTGTTGGTACTCAACTGTGTGAGTGCGGGTATGCTATGCAGGTCAGGTTTGAATTAGATGGATACTATGTGCAAACTGAGGATGACTAGAGCTTTGAATTATTTTTAAATAGTTTTTGAAGAATTACTTTGAAACACATTTATTGTGTAAATAGCAAGAGCAGTTTGCACTTGGCAATTGAAGCATGTTTGAATGGATGAAATCAAGTACTTTTCAAATAGGAAAAATCTTTTGTTTGGACATGCTCAGAATAGATGCTGCTTTTCTGCTTGTGGTGACAGCCATTCATAACTTAAGTTCTTTACAAAAAAAGTAAATTCTCAGCTGAATCTGACTGGCTAGGTAAGTTGGAGGGGAGAAGGCATTACTTCACTCATACTTACTTCAGATTTGCTTCTTGTGATTGTCGTGTTTTTAGTCTGAGCTTCTCACAACAATTGTAAAAGATAATTCCTATCAAGCTTTCTAGTTAAATATCAAATAGTAAAAGGCTTCCGTTTCCCCTTCCGCTTGGTAGGACACTGAAGAACTGGACAGAGAAGCTGGAGAGGAATTTCATGAGAATACCTCAAAAGCTCAACCACAGCAGGAAATAGTTTTTTCTCTGAAGACCATAAGTACTAGTGAACCAGCTAAGGTAGGAGTGTTCAAGATGTATTGAAACATTAATTTGTGTATGATGGTGTTACTGTAAGAATACTGCTTCAGATTACATTTATTAATATGAAGGTTGAGTTTTATTAGGTACAGGTCAGTTACGAGTTTTTTTTTTTTTTTTACAAAGATGCCCACTCTGAAAAACAATATATTCTAAAACATTAGTCATCTTACTTTAAGGTTAGTTTTTTTTATTTATTTGAATGAATGGTTAAAACTTTGAAATCTGGAAACCTAAGAATAAATTGGTAAGAGTGCAAGACTGTAATCTTTAGCATATTTTATGGCTTTTTTACAAACAGAATGAAGAATTACCAACTTACTGGATTCTGAGTTGTCATTAAACCAGTTCACAAACTGACCATTTGCTTCAGCTTGCAATTTAAACAAACACAGGGAATACAAGTTCTTGAATATTTCTCCAAATAGCTGCTTTAGATACTGTTGTCCTACCAGCATCACGCTTTAGGAAGAAGTAAAATATTTAATATTTCTGGTAGTATTTGTTTTGTATTCCATAAAGAACAAACAATACCAGTGAGATAGTACCTCAGAATATTGAGTTCTTCATTTCAGTAACTAAACATTTGTTACATGAAGATATCGAGGTCTTCAGATGTGAATGAAAATATTAGAATAGAGTCTTTCATGAGAGGCTGCAAGTCAATAAAGAAAAGTTAGAGAAACTGCATATTGAAAACACATGCCACCAGAAGCACATTCAGAGGTGTTATTAGCTCGTTCTAAGTATCCTGCACTGGAACATGGTTTTACTGTGGTTACTTAATTTAAGTTGAGTTCAACCTTTATTCAAGGTTAATATCAGCTACATATTCTGTCTGACTCATGCGAAGTCTTCTTTGAAGCTGTACCTGGAGGAGGAGGGGGGGAACAGCAACAAATCTTCATGTTACAAAAGTGGCTTTTTTCCTGTGAGTGTGTAAATGTTCTTTAGAAAAAAAAGTAAAATTAAGGGCAAATACATTGCTTTGTATTAGAGGCTAAAAATGCGTAGGCCAAAAATTCAATTTAGCTTTATTTTTTGGCATTCAGAAAGAAGTGTGGTATATCCCAAAAGGATACCTTTGCTGTTTAGAAATAAAATCAGCTTGAGAAATGTTTTTCTACTACATATAATAGTTCTTTGGATCGGCAGTTCAATTTTCTTCTTACAAAGTATCAGCACTCTCAAATATCAGCTTTGTTTCAGCAGACTACCTCATTGTTTAGTTATTAAAACCTTAGTCCCAACTTCATGGTTTAACGGCATCAGCTCCTGTTGTAAGCCAGGTCTGTGTACTGCTGTTTTTTAGGCTTAAGCAATCCTGTTGCTGAGCCTTAAATTCAATCTTTTCAAATAGATTGTGTCTATATATAGCTGTGTTACAGTCAATGGCAATTCTGCGAAACAACTGATGTATGAAACTTGAGGTGGAGGCAAAAAAAAAAAAGTTTTAAAAAAAGAACAAGAATTCTTCCCTGGAAGTGAGTTGAATTTGATAAACATGAAGAGCAATCTATGAATTGTACCTGGCAATGCAGATGACCTATCAGTTCTTTTTCAAGCCCCTTTGACATCAGATTTGGCTTTCTTGCAATTGCACTTATGCTCAGTGGTTTTCTGGTGTTGTTTGACTTCCCTGTTGCAAAAAGCTCTGGAAATAGTCTCTAACTGATGACTGAAATGGATGACCTAAGTTTCTGAGAAAGATAATCTGTTCTTGAGCAAACATTCTGGAACCTGAGAACCAAATAGGAGGGAAAGGAGCATGAGAACCAAATACAAGGGAAATAAAACTGATATTGGAGTACAGAAAGTAGTTACTCAGAATATCCTAATGAAGACCGGAAACAGGAAGATGTGGAGCTCTTCTTTCTTTCTTTTTTTTTTTAAATCTGGTAATATTTTCCTACATAGTACATTCCTTTATTTTACATTAGACTGCACATGCTAAGGAAAACCTCTGGTGTATACCATCAGAAGGCACAGCTCGTATAGAATCATAGGATCATAGAATCCTTAGAGTTGGAAGGGATCTCTGAAGGCCATTTAGTCCAACTGCACTGCAGTGAACAGGGACACCACAGCTAGATCAGGTTGCCCAGGGCCTGATCCAGCCTTGCCTTGAAAGTCTCCAGGGATGGGGCATCAACCACATCCCTGGGAAACCTGCTCCAGTGCCTCACCATCCTCACTGTAAAAGATCTTTTCCTTATATCTAACCTAAATCTACCCTTCCTTGAAGATCTTGAAGCCGTTTCCCCTTGTTCTATTGCCACAGACCCTGCTAAAGAGTCTTATATCGAGAGATTGTTGGCAGTCCTTCGTTTGTAATGGTTTCAAGATGGCAAATATAATTAACATAATGCTGTGAAAGTAGTTCCCTTATCAGACTTGTATCAGCTATGTAAGGATGCAGCAAACTTCTCTATTCATGAAAGATGATAGAAATTCTAACTTTTCAGTTCATATGTTGTCTGTTTTTTAATTAAAACTATTAAAGCTCTTTTGTAGTGTATAAACAAAAAAAATGTGCTTACATTAATGATGACAACACTACAAACTGATAGCTAATCTTGGACCTGCATACATCTGTGCTGAGTGCTGGATGTAGACATTACTGTTACATTCTGATAGTTTCACATTCTTGCTATTGTGGCACAAGTACAGCCATGAATTCTAAAGCAACATCCTAAAGTTTTGGGTTTGTTTCTTGACTGATGCTCCATTTTCTAATATATTCTTCTCTGAAGCCTTTTGTCAGTGGGTCACCTGCTGTGGGATCATGTAGTAATTTTTTTGCTAGTGAAATGTCTTTTTTTAACTTCAACTTCTGTTTTACTGTACTTTAAATCCGGTAGGTGCCACACAGTAAGCTAGAGTTACAGTTCAGCTCTCTGGTGGAAACCTTCAAAATAGAGCAGATAATTGGAAAATACCAAAACATCTTTCTCTTGGGAGTTCATCCTACAGTGGCTCTCAGCAAAATATTTTGACCACTCTTACAGATAGATACCTGTTCTAACATAAGCCCAGTGTGTTTTGAGCACTTGTTAGGAACGCTTGCAAATGCCTTCTGAACCATATGAACATTTTCCTTTTTTTGAGTTATACAATTGAAGCTGACCAGCTGGCCTATTTGCCTTGAAACAAAATGTGTATGTCAGTGTCTTCCATCTATTCTGAATATGTATTCTAGTATCTTCTTAGCACTTTAGTGACTTGAAGGTTGTTCCCCCCTTTCTTTGCACGTCATTATGATTTTTTTGTTGCTTTTGGTTTTTGTTTTTAAGATGAATTAGTTTTTGTGGCTTTGCTTGTATGCAACTAAAATTGTTGGCACTAGATGGCAGTCAGTGTTGCAGCTTTGATTAGAATTTTAAAGGTTTTTAATATTGGTTTAATTTTTCAGTGCCATCTTCCCAGCAGCAACTAAGTGTGCTACCAAAATAACACTGTATATGAATGCCTTACTGATGTACGATGTGGTAAACTTTTGGGAAATGTTTTCTTTTTTTCACATAGCCTGAGGAGGCTCCTTCTCTTGCTGTTTCTACTGAGCCATCTGTAATTGTATCAGAGAGCGATTCTGTCAAGATTGCTTCCCAAGTGCCACAGATGCTGCAAGAGACAGATGTTTCTAGTCCCAGTATTAAGCAAAACAGTGTGCCTCCTCCCCAGAGTAAGTATGTCACTACAATTCCTTGGTCTGGATTTAGGGTGTGGCTTTTTGTGGTGTTTTTTTTTTCCATACAGTGTGTATAGTCAATGCTTTGCCATGGGGTTTGGGTGTAGAGTAGCACATCAGATAGATACATATGTATTTCATGTATTGATCTTGTGATATTTTAGCTTTCATTTAAGTAGTTTGGCAAATGTCCTTTCACCATAAAGGAAAATGAGCTCCATATGCTTGAATGACTGAAAACATTTGTTGGTCTTGTCCAGTCCTTAACAGACATTTGGCTGTACTGTTCACCATCAGGAGCAGAGTTCTTTGCTGTGACAAAGCAGCTGATATGTCAATTCTCTGCTTTTTGCTGTAGTTCTGAAATAGGAGGGCTTTTGTGACTAATTCCTGCCTTGGCAATTCAGAAAAATATTTCACCTGACTTTCTGCTTCTGGCAGCCAGCAGGTTCTAAGGCAATGTATTTCAATAAAATTATGCTTCTGCTTTGTTTGATTCTGGATTCCATGTAACCACAGCTTTATATAATACATTATTTTAAAAAGTAATCTTTTGACATGCAAGTGTCATGGGGTCGGCATAGAATGGCTTGGGTCGGAAGGGACCTTAAAGCCCATCTAGTTCCAACCTTTCTGCCATGGGCAGAGCTGCAACCTACTTGGTCAGGCTGCCCAGGGCCTCATCCAGCCTGGCTGTGAACACCTCCAGGTGTTTAACCACTGACGTAGGGGTTAAAATCCTATGAAAGTGAACAATTAATGTTAGTTGTGTACACTTACATTATTTCTAGTTGTCAAAAAATAACCTATCACGTCCCATCTTATTGGAAGGGTGACATTACAGAAAATCATTCATTTTATTTATGGTAGAAAAAAATAGGTTGGAGTTTGCAAACTGTGTTTTAGAGGCACTTCATATTTGGCACAAGTAAATGGTAGTCTCCTTCAAAAATCATGCTTGTTGAAGAATAGCTTTATCTTAACATGGGATGTAAACTGGAGTATCCTGAAAGTCTGTGTAAATCTTCTTAGTTGTGACACCATAGTTATGTTTTGTTTTCTAGCAAAGTCTGAAGAAAGCTGGGAATCGCCCAAACAAGTTAAAAAGAAGAAAAAAGCAAGGAGGGAAACGTGAACTTCTGAGATGGACATGTGTTGCTGAATACTGTCATGAAGATTATGCTGTTTATGCAATAATTTGTGAACATGTACAGAATTTTATATAAGTTTCAAACAATTTTTAAAAACAGAACTGCTGTGAACACAAACATCTTCAAAAAGGAATCAAATGAAAGTAACTTTATAATGTAGAAAACAGAACATGCTACATTTGAGAGACATTCTGAAGAGTCTGTTTTTCCAACTTTTGGAGAGAGATCTTAATTAAAACAAACTGGTTTTACAACACAGTGCCCTGTTTACAACAGATTATATTCTCATCTACTGCTGCGGGTAAAAGGTTAATTTCAAGGAAGGGTTTTCTGTAACATATTTGTCTGTACAATAGTGGGTGTTTCTTGCCTCTCTTGTGAGTGATGCAGTAGAAGCACAGAATGTCAACCATTTGAATTTGTTTCATGCCTAAATCGAAGTGCTTTGATTTAATATGTAATCTGCCATATCTTTACAGTAAAGTAAGTCGGTTAGCGAGTCTGCTAGCTATTACAGGAATCACAAGTGCAAATCATAACCATTTGTATGAGTCAGACCTTCATGGTTTGTATATGAGGTTAACACAATAAAACTACTTTGGGTTAAAAGTTTGAGAATGTGATTTGAAACATAAGTATGGTCCATGAAGTTATTTTTGATAATGACTATTACCTTACTTGAACTGTTGAAGATAACAATATATATTTTAAGACTGCAGTAATGTGCATAAAAATCGGTTTTTCTGCTTCATTCTCTGTAGTTCTTGGTTGATTCAAATTCCTATCCAAAATTGTAGCACTTTTAACTCTTAAACTCATGTGGGGAATTGAAATCAAATGTTCTCTTCCCTTAAAACTTCGTAATTTACCACAGCCAATTCTGTTTTATTCTCTATTACTAAAACTCAAAGTAAGCTGAACCTTTTTCACTTGACAAATTAAATGGGATTTCAATGATCTGTTGGAGAACTGGAGTGGCTTCAGACAGCTTTAATTGACATTGTCAAGACCAGTTATCAGGAACACTTTTTTTTTTTTACTGCCTTAACCTGTAGTGTGTAGAGTATGTCTAGACTTCTGAACAGGAGTTTGTGTTTTTATAAAAAATAAAAAAAACATTAATTCAAGTATAGCAGTTATAAAAAAAAAAATAAAGAACATTTCCTGCTTGAAACTGTTAATTAAAGTGGTGTTTAAGGTGTGTTGTCATTTTCAGGCACTGTGTAACTACATGGTATCAAACTGACAGATGTGCTTGTGTCTGTAAGGTGCATGCTCAGCCATGTACACTGTAAATAGCCTTTATAAAAATTGTTTGCTGAGGATGGTGACTAGCATCACCTGGTGAAATTCACTAAAAGAGCCAAGGTGTTTCTAAGTGACTGACTTCTACTTTCGTACCACCAGCAGAATTGGTAACAGCTGCAACACGTGGTACTGGTCAACAAACTTTCACTGTCTTACTGTACTGAGCTGCAGTTCAACGCTACTGCAAGACAAGATTAGTTAATGAAGCAAGCTGGTTTTAGTTGTACTGAATATGCACCTTGCTGATGGACAGCTTTGCTAATAAATGGATACTAATTTGCACAGGTATTGGTGCCTGTGTATCAGGAACATGTGACCCTCTAAGCTGACTTATCAACGTAAATTCAGCATATTAACAGTACTCATTTATTTGCTGGGAGGGAGTAATGCCTGATGCTGACACCTGTCAGGCTGACTCGTGTAAGCTAAATTGAGAGCTGAAGTACAGTTTTCAAGGAGTATCTGAAGGCAGACATGCAAATTGGGTATTACAAAACCGTGCAGAGTGGTATGCATGTAAATAATGCTTTAATTTTACATTTTCTTAGTAAAGGTGAAAGAACACCCTTTGAATTCAGGTTTGTAATGTATTTTCAAAAATGTCTCTTTCCAATCTGTATGTTGTGCACTGGGCTTCTCTTGCAGAAAACATGAAGAGAGAGACTGCCCCAAGGAAGAGTCGCTGCATACATTTTATTTTTTGTCTCTTCAAGATACAATTGGTGGTATTCTTGGGTTAGTACACTCTAGCTCTTGAAAAGCTTGTCATTCTGGAAAAAAAGAAACTAGCAAACGAGGTAGGAACCCTGCTGATAAACTGCTGCTCCCAAACAGGATCATATAAACCTGCAGCCTTCCTTTCAAAATGTTGTTACGTATTTAGCAGCACCTCTTACTGTTTTCTTAATGTGCAGTTTCAATGTCTTAGAAAGCGAAACTTGCTTTGTTTGACATTCATTGAAGAGGTAGTAACAGTATAGCATATTGTCTGTGAGTAGAACCTTGGTTATCTATGTATTGTCATGCTTCTATGACTCAAGCAGTGGTTGCTCTTAATGATACACTGAATCCAGACCTCAGTACTGGGATAGAAAAACACCATTTAAAGAAACAAGTCTTTTCTTTTTCCTTTTTGTTGTTGAATGCATGGAATGGTTTCATAAATCCGATATGTTGGGGTTTTTTTGAGTACTCCAGAATTCTTTGTATGCGTAACTTAAACTTGTTGTGATGATGTGTAATTGGATAGTCATGGCATATTTTCCTTTTGTGGGGAGGGGAAGACGTACAGAATTCATGTGTGTTTGTTACGAAGGTAACAACCTGTGCATTGATTTGGAGGGGGATGAAAACTGTATTTCTGATGCCCTTTTAGAAGTCTAAAGAGAAAGTGCAAGGGAAAAGCACTACTTTGATATTTACTAAGAATGTACATATTAAAAACATTTCAAACTTTATAGAAATACTTCTAGTACTGTTGTGTTGTAACTGAATGGAATCTCCTTGGAAACTGCCTAATTCGTGGTTCCTAGCCGTGGGATTGTCTGTGAAATGAGGCTTTAGGTAACAGCAGTGGAATGATATCAGCATACATAATTCCAGTATACTTTCATATATTATTGATCAGTTATTTTGCATTTTCGTAACTGAAGTTGATTCCTGGTCAAGACTGCAGTTGTGAAAGCGCAACTCTTTTACAACTGTTCCTATCTTTGAATTTCTTTCTAGTGAATGCTGTGTACCAGTGAAGGATGGATTCAGTTTTCCAGGCTAATACTAAGAGATTTCTGCACAGTTCTGCCCCAAAAGGAAGAGAAAGACTACAAATCTGAATTATATTTTTAAAGATAGATAGTGTTAAAATATTTTTATTGTTAAAACTGAGCAATCTGGGGGCAGAGAGGGCTCCGTGGCCAGTAACGAGCCTAAAAGCAGCATGGTATAGCCATATGCTTTCTTCCCTGCAGTATCAGTAGAGCTGCTGCTAACTGGACTGGCCAAGTGGAGAAGTGGCAGTACTGTGGTGGCTGGGGGCTGTTGTTCCCTGGACCAGTACTGGTTCCCAGGCTGTTCTTATTGAAACATAGCTGAATTGCTGAATGTTGCCTCGTGTCTGTAGAGGATCCCTTCCTAGTTAATTGAACTTCTGTTTCTTAATTAGCTGTGTAGTTGTACCGAACTGAAGATTTCTGAAGTTCATTGAAAATCAGCTTCATCCTGCAACTATGATGTCTTTAATTTTGGTGTATTAAGTAAAGGAACATTTTATGGAAAACTGAATTTGAAACTCTTAACATGAAACTACTAGCTTCGGTGTTTCATGCAATGCTTTTTAAAGAACATAATTGCAAACATCTGCAGTTGACAGCAAGGTTTCCTATCCTGAATACAGCATCAATTGACCTCCGAAGTTGGTCAGTTAACTGGAAGAATAGGAGATGTATCAGCTGCTGGACCCTTGGCTTTGAGGGCCAGAAAAGCTGGGTGTATTTCCAAAGAGATGCACAGGTTTTGCTTCTGCTTTCAGAAGTCTCTGAAGGCGGTGTGAAGGTAGAGGTAAACTTGTGTTTTCACCCATCCACACGTGCAGAAATTACACTTGAAATGTCTCTGTGGTTGGATGCCTACAATGACTGCAGAAGGAGTTTTCGCAAGGAGTTGCCATAGCTGGAAGTTAGATCTGCCCCAAATCCAGTCGTGATGTCAGCAAGGTGTAGTCATACATGCAATCACTTTGCTGGCCTCTTCTGGCTGACAATCTGCGAATCCTAAAAGTGAACCAGCATCTTTCTGAGGTGGAAAAGATGATCCCAAAACTTTCATTGGGGTTTATGAAGAGCTGCAGGCTGCGTTCTAGATCAGCTGCAAATGTTAAATCATTCAGATTTAAAACTGCCCTATTTCAAGATGGAATTAGTTTTCCAATTTTACTTTGTTGCCTGTAAAGAAACCATAATGTTCAGTTTCCTTTTTGCATCTATACACTGTAATTAAGTAGCTCCATAAACTTTGTTGCCTTTAAAACTGAAAGAAAAATACACTCAGACTTCAGCCTGTGTAGTTTACATTCCCTTCCTCCCGGCCCTCGCCTTTATCGCTTGATCTGCAGACAACAAATCCTGAAGGGATCCCAGCCATGTTCGTACTTCGTACTGGTGCCAACCGCTATCACCGTGTGCTTGTCTGGAAAAGGAAGGGCTGCTTGAAATAGTTAACACTCTATACATCATCGTAATCTATGCCTTGTCAGCTGAGCATTATCGGAGATCCAGTACACGCAGAAACTTGTTTTCTTCGTTCTTGGTTCACCCTATTAGTTCCTTATCTTGAGACCAGGTGTGAATGTCATGGTAATTTCATTGGGCTGACTGCAAGCTTGAAGTATCCCAACCTCAAAATCTCATTGCCAAGAATGACTTTTTGCAGCTGTCATGTTTTCCTTCCAACTCTTCATCCAGTCTTGGGGAGGAGCAGACACTCTTAAAATAAACCAGTGCAACTCTCATCCGGCAGAGCTGGCAAATGGTGAGTGTTCTTCATGCAGGAGCTCTTTTGTGAGGTAACCCAGTGATGCATTGTCCAGTGGACCCACTGAGCTGGACGTTGTGCCCAAAGGGAGGAACAATGACACCTGAAGAAGGTTTCCCAGACTAAGCCTCTAAAAAATTTACATTTGAATGAAGAGGACTTTCCTTGACAACATAATTGTAATAATCTATATTTAAGTTCTGCATTGTCTGAATGCTACACTGTTAGCAGAAAACTGATATAACATTCCATGACTGCTACCTGACTTTCCAGATGTGTGTGTTTCACTTGCTTGTTTGCTTGCAGAGTGCACAGAGCACCTCTCTATAGCTGTATTTTCTGGCAATCCTGTGTGTGCTTCTCAAGGTTATTCTTTACAGAGCTTTGGCTGTGAGTTTGGGGATTCCATCTTCTTTACAAGACTGTGGTTTTTTTACACTGTAAAGCAGCATAACTTGTTCTTCTTGTAACCACCAGCAGAGCTCAAACACTCCTGAATTCCAGAAGAATGTAATTCATCAGTAGTTCTCCATTCTGATGGGGGCGTGGGACAAACACTACAAATTCACTACAACATAGGCTGCAATCCTGGCCTGGTGGAGTTTTGCCAGGGACATCTGAAGACAGGGCAGTTGCCTACGGTGCCCGCTTTGAGTCAACTGTTGCAAGAAACAGTGTAGTGTTATCAGTGGCTGATGGTTGAACTGTTTTGCTCTGATCTTGTCCTAGTGATGCTGGCCTTTAGCCTGGGTGGAAAATCAGAGCATCTCAAGGTCTTTGAAAATTTTTCGGATAGACCTTTCCTAGAGATTGCTGCCATTCATGTATACAAGGGTAATATCCAGGCAGTGATGTTGGGCCGTTGTGATGCCCTGGTAATGGAACCGGAAAAGTCAGTAGCAGGCTGTCAGCCAGTATTGGCAATGTGTCCCCATGCCACTGCCTCTATACGGATTTTTTGGAAGTGGACCAACACATGATCTCTACGCTGATGCTGGTGTCTAAGGTCCAACTCTTGTCACCACCTTTGTCTTCTGTGCTGTGAAAGGGGCAAGGCTAAGGATCTCAGACCTTGGCTTCAGCTGAACTCTGCATGAATAAGTACGTATTTAAGTGCTCTTCTGCAGTGGGCTCAGGATGTTCAGCTCTTTGGAGCTGGAAAATCGATACCGTTCTATGTTATGGCCATATATTGTAGAGGTGCAGTTCAAAGTCATTCCAGTTGTGCAGCTTGATAATGTAACAACTTCACAGTATTTTAGGAGTGCTTCTTTTACTATCAGTTCTTAGTAGACATGCAGAATAGCAAATGTAGTGATTTTTAGAGGTTTTAAAACACTGAAGATTGCCCTATCTTGAATATAAAAACAGTAGGCTGCTGGTATGCTGTGCAGAGTTGCAGGTATGAAGGCTTCCAGAGTCAGGTGTGTCTGTGACAGGGGGCTGGTGTTCGTATATCCAGTAATTGCCATTTCAGATTTCCACAAGAACATCATCTGAACACTAGCTGTGGGAAATCAGAAGTGACATGCATCAGAAGTAGTGCGCATCGCACCAGAAAGTAGTTTTTACCTGTTTGCTGCCAGGTTGAAGCATCAGTCGTGCAGCGCAATATCAACTTGCTGTTAATAATTGCATCACTAACAATCTTGATTTTGTGCTAGTAGGCTTCTGGGGCTCATCATTCAGTGCTGCTGAAAACATCTTACTGGATCAGGTGTTCTTACATAGGACTTTATGTACTGCTAACAACTCTACGGAGTACCACAGTTTGTCTCTTGCACAGTATGTTGCTGCTGTGTTGAAAACGTGATACAGTGAGGCTTTAAAGTCTTCAGGCTGAAGAAGCTGGACTCTGAGAAAGGAAGTAAAACAGCATTAGGTGTGTGCAATAAGGAGTCTGCAGGATGTAACAGGATGATGTTGGGGCAGATCAGTGGGTATGTGGGGGAACTAGATTGACTGAATTTTTTCAGAGCACTTTCAGCTTTCAGAACTGATTTAAACATTCATAGAATCATAGAATCACCAAGGTTGGAAAAGACTTCCAAGATCATCCAGTCCAACCGTCCACCTACCACCAATATTTCCCCACAAAACCATGTCCCTCAGTACAACATCTAAACGTTTCTTTAACACCTCCAGGGATGGTGATTCCACCACCACCCTGGGCAGCCCATTCCAGCACCTGACCATTCTTTCAAAGAAGAAATCTTTCCTAACATCCAACCTGAACCTCTCCTGGTGTAACTTGAGGCCATTCCCTCTAGTCCTGTCACTAGTTTCATGGGAGAAGAGGCTGACCCCCACCTCACCTGAAGCTCCTTTCAGGCAGTTGTAGAGAGCAATGAGGTCTCCCCTGAGCCTCCTCTTCTCCAGACTGAACAATCCCAGTTCCCTCAGCTGCTCCCATAGGACTTGTGCTCCAGACCCAACACTGCCCAAATGTTCATTCATCAGTTCACAAACTGGGAGTATGCTGATGTACACTCACAGTAAAGCTCAGGCTGAGCATAACATTTAACATCCCAAGTCAGCGCACATCATCTGGGCTCTAGCAGAAAGACTTTGATAACCTATGAATATGTGTCTTTGCAAAAATCCAAAGACAAAGCAGTGAGAGTGTGAGACGTTTTGAAATTATAGTGCACTTGGGGATGAATTGCTAAATAATGCCATTTGGGCAGAATTATATTGTTATTTACAGTGTCTTTTGCTGTACAAAGTGGAAGATGAAATATCAGGCATATTATTTAAACCTTAGTTCTGTCTTGACAGATCCTAAGAGGGCATTTTGGTTGTTTGGAGGAGCATGGTGAAGAGAAGCCAGGGGTATCTTTGGTTACTATAATTAGAAGAACATTAGCAACTTCATCTGTGTCTGTTTATAAGAGACAACATGAAGTATACAGCGCTTGAGAGCTTCTGTCTTACCCACATCACAGAACTGTAGGGTTTGGAGGGGACCTCTGGAGATCACCCAGCCCAATCCCCTGCTACAGCAGTTCCCTACAGCAGGAAAGCGCCCAGGTGGGCTTCGAATATCTCCAGTGAAAGAGACTCCACAGCATCTCCGGGCATCCTGTTCCAGTGCTCTGTCATTCTCAGAATGTAAAAAAAAGTAAAAAAGTTCTTTGTGCTAATATGGAGCCTCCTGTGTCCCAGTTTGTGCCCGTTGCCTCTTATTCTATTGCTGCACACCATGAAAAGGGTCTACCCCCATCAACTTGTCTCCTGCACTTTGGATGTTTTTAAACAGTGATGAGATCCCCTCTCAGCCTTCTTTTCTCCAGACTGAAGAGTCCCAGGTCTCTCAGCCACGAACATGTGTAGCCAGTGTTGGTGGCTCCATCTTCTGTAGCTTTCAATCTGGTTTTCCGAGGTGCATTTCCCGATACAAGCAATATTTACTAATTGAAACCTCTCATTGTGATGAATGCCACTGAAAATTGTGTGGCAAGCCCTCCAGTTTGCTCAAGTGGATGGCAAATGTCAAAAAGAGCAGGAGGAATAACTCCGCAGATAATCAAAGTAATGATGGAGATGTTATTTAGTTGCTTTACAGCTGCTGATGGTTGATAGATAGCTCAGGTTTCTGGTGCATACAGTTTAATGTATGGATTAACAAAGCACATCAGAGGAAAGTCTGAGCAGGCTCCAAGTGGAACCTCTGGGACCTGAGTAAGAGAAATGGTGAAACTATGAAGTGTTTGCTTTGTAAGTTATGGGCAGCAGTGAGATGCAGTCATGGAATCAGGGGTGTTTTAGTTCTTCCTGGCTGTACTTAGAAGTTGGTGCTGGTTCCAGTAGGATGGGAGAAAAAAGGCAAAATGGTCACTTCTTCTGCTAGATATAAGGGAAAATAATGCTAAGAACTATGCAAAGAGGACATAGCTGATAAGTAGAACTGGGGAGAACATCTATCATTCTGCATTAACAGAAATAAAGATGTAAGCCTTTACAAGAAGGGGAGAAACCCGTAATCACATAGAGGTAAAAAAGGAATAAAAATTGGCAAAATTCCCAGTATTGAGCCAATACACGAATGAAGTCATAAATTAAAAATTAACTAATCTAACTAATGGAGCTAAGAGGAAGTAAATACACCTTGATGTACATTAGCTTTTCTTGGAAAGTCTGCCTCTCCCATCGATAAAAGCCTTGTGACCCCTCTGACCGCAAACCCAACACAGTATTAAAAACTGTCACTTACATTTCCTTTGTTTAAGTAGTCTGGCAAGCAGTAAGGCACTGCTGGCAGCTTAACAACTTATTTATCCTGCAGCCAGAATCTCATCCTAATATGCTGTATTTCATGCTTTAGAATTGGCTGCAGACTATGGATAGATTGTATCCGTCCAGATCAGTCAGTTTAATACTACATCTACTTTAGATATCTGGGGCAAAAAGGATAAAGCAAGCTGTAAGCATGACCTTCCCCTATGGCATCATGGCAAAAGGTCAAGTGTAAATCCTGGGATGTCTGAATCTGAGTGGCAAAGAGGATTGGGGCAGCAGTCCCAACAATGCATCCATAGATTAAATGAATTCTGTCATGTCTGATGCCTGTGATTTTTGAGGCTCTTACAAAACTGCCTAGATGCAGATCTGAGAGAGGCAGTAAGTGTACTTAAAGGACTGGAAAGGGTGTTTGCTTGGTAGAAATCCAATCTGACAAAAACATTTTGAGGGGACTTCATTGTAGAGCAGAAGTTGATAGGTGCTGATGAGTTGATAATGGGTGGAACCAGGCTGGCAAGATCAGTGGTGGTGTCTCCACTTCTCACAGTCTTTGGATGAAGACCAGTTCCTTCTCAGGAAGTTAGTCTTTAGCTGGGCACAAGGTACTGGATACCATGCAAGGGCAAACAGGTGAGACTTGAAGACCTGTGCAAAAAGTGCCTGAGCACACTGCCTGGTGCTTTCCTCAGGCCATATGTTCTGCGAATGAGAGCAATCCGTCTGTGAGAAGCATGGCCACAGTGGTACCTCCTGCACAGGGCTGGCAGCCAACTGTGCTGGGCCAGAAAGGGGAAAACCAAAGCTCCTCCTCTCTCCTGGGCACAAGATGGGGTGTAAGGTTCAATAGCTGTGTTTAGAGAACTAAAATTATTACAGCAATTCACAGGCTTCCCCAAGGTAAGAGGAGAGAGAATTTGGTGTTCTTTATTGCTGAGGTACTGACATAGAAATGCTGCAGTGCAGAAAGC
This sequence comes from Numida meleagris, assembly GCF_002078875.1. NCBI lineage: Eukaryota > Metazoa > Chordata > Aves > Galliformes > Numididae > Numida > Numida meleagris. The sequence continues at coordinate 125,933,715 of NC_034410.1, forward strand.
TACAAAGAACGAATGTGTCATTTATGTATCATTGTGCTCTGTCTTAAGATGTACTTTTCAGACTTCTATATACTTGGCATGAAAGCTAAGTATTCTACAAGCCTCACTATGCTGCTCTTTCACTCCCCTTCTCAATAGAAGAGGGAAATACGTAGCTCGTTCCAAAAGTATACCTTATACCTTTACTTGTGCTCTGTGTTCACTCCTTTCAAACCAGTTAAACATGAATCTGGTGCTGGTGATGAGCTTGGGCTCAGCTCATGCTTCAGCTGGTGTCTAGCACCTCCTTATCATGAGTTTATTCAGCATTTCTTTGTTCCCTTTATCTCTGTTTGTGTGAGTCTTCATTGTCACTGGAGATTTGTGAGGATGAGAGGGACCACCAGGCCTCATCTTGTCATACTGGGACTTTGGTCATCCCACAAAGTGCGGTGACCCCCACCATGACATAACCAGGAATTCTACCCTTTGAGGGCACCCCAAAAGTATCTCCTCAGTGGGCTGTGTGCCACTTGTCTATGACAGTGCCTGCCAGTGTGGCATCCTATTGGTCAAGGTGGGATCTATGTATTTTTTGCTGGAGGAGTCTGCTGGAGGAATTATGCAGTTAGCAGCATGGCCAAGAATAATGTTGAGAATCCCATAATATACATTGAAAGAAGTGTCAAGAAGGGCAGAAAATTATCCTTGCTCCCACCCTACATGCTAGGACTAGAAGTCTTCCAGAAAAAAAAAAAAAAAAAAAAGGAGAGGCTGTGGCAGATAAGGATGAAAGGTCCTTTAGAGATCTGTCACCATGAACCAAAGACTTGTACAGGGGAAAAATGAGAGCTCAGCTAATGCTGCTAGAAGAACTGGAACAAGCTACAAGACATCAAATCCATTTGATGCATAATTTAACTCCACAAATAAGGAAATGCCCGTGCTGCATCAAGAAAACAGTCTACTGTTCTCTTTGGGTCTGGATGAAGCCCTATACCTATAAGATTCAGGAACATATGAAGAAGAGCAGATACAAGGCATGGGAGGGAGAGGCAGGACACAGAGGAAACACCTGAAGAGATATGGAAGAGAGGCACGGAAGGAGACGTTACTGGGACATGATGAGACACGTACTTGTGGATGGAGTTCCTCCATGCAGGAAGAAGTATATCTCTGAGGAGACTGCATCCCGTGGATAGTAGTTCTGACACCGAAGAAACACTTCCAGTACGTGTTCCCAAACTGCAAATCTACTGGCAGGCAAAGAACTAGATAATTTCTTAACCTATTTTTTACTTTTCTAGTGAATGTAACATGGAGGTTTTGTTTCTCATCCAAACACTAAAAACTCATTGATGAGTCTAGCATGAATGGGAAGGCAAGGAGGAGGGAGAAAGAGTGCAATCTTGGTAAACTCCAGATTTCACAGCAAAGCTGAGAGGCTCTTGAAGCAGAAAAGGCAAAAAGGAAGGAGCAAGTAAGGTGAGCTTTTCTTGGAGAACACCTAGGCTCTGTATTTTTTTGATTTACAAATGAAAAATATAAAAATATTTTAATTATATGTGTTTAATTATATCTGACTTAAAAACAGAATTTCAAAACGGTGACCCAATGGATCTGGTCTTGCAAACACTAAACACCATCACTAATGAATATATCCTAAGTACTTCAGTTGACTAAGAGATTTGAGATGTTGTCTCCTGTAAGGCCAGTCATGACGAAGTGCCCCAGAAATGAAAGAGGTCCTAGCGTTTCTCTTAACAATTATTAAAGGAAGAAAGAAAGGAAGAAAGAAAGAAAGAAAGAAAGGAAGAAAGAAAGAAAGAAAGAAAGAAAGAAAGAAAGAAAGAAAGAAAGAAAGAAAGGAAGAAAGAAAGAAAGAAAGAAAGAAAGAAAGAAAGAAAGAAAGAAAGAAAGAAAGAAAGAAAGAAAGAAAGAAAGAAAGAAAGAAAGAAAGAAAGAGCAGGTAATAGTTTATTATTAATTGTTTGGTGCTGAAACAAGGGAATTTGTCTAGCTGTGTGTAAGTGTTTGTACCCAGACTGTGTCAGTGTGAGGTTTCCTATATGCCTCTAAAATTTATTTTGAGTTGCAATGTATTGGAGAAAAATGCAGGTCGCATATTGAATTGTTTTACTCAAACCAGGAGAATGAATGACCTTTTGAACCCGTTTGGAGTTGCAGTAGCAGCCCAGTTTTATTGCTGGTCTTTCTCTGTGGCACAGAATCGGTGTTGGGTATTTATTGGAAGGTGATTTTTTTTTTTTAGAAAGTCTATTTGTTTGTTTGTTTAAACTTGATTGCATTAACTATTTCTCTAGCCCTAAGTACTTAAATCATTGCAGCCATCCTGAAACACAGGCTCTGGACCTGGCCAAACAAGAACCTGATCTTTAAAATTACTCTTTACTACAATCACATGCAATTTCCCAATGTTGTCCCTGTCCTATGCTCAAAAGACAAAACCAAGACCTTGGTTTGAGGGCAATGTTTAACCCTTATCTGGTCTTAGCCTGGCCAAATACAGAACAATTAACTTCTTTGCTCTCCCTGGAGCACGAGACTAATCCCACAGTGAATCATTGGCACTTTGGGAGGGCTCCTTCAGCTGCCCCTGTGTGCACTGCAGGCAGTGCTGGGCTGAAGTGCAGTGGGATTATTCAGGGGCAGTTGAGTGATGCCCCACCATCTCTGCAGGCTGTGGGTGCAGACAGAAGGTGGGAGTGATGTGCAGCTTCCAAGCAGGATTGGTCAGAAAGGTATTAAAAACGTTGGCAGGAGTACCAGCAACCAATTCTACCGAGCACTGGACAGAACAAGAAAATACCAAATGGATCAGAGCATCTGCTAGCAGGAGGAAGAACTTGTCCCCTGAAGTGAGGACATCACCAGGGACATGTAGGAGAGTAAACAGCAGGAGGAAATAATATGCCTTTTTTTGACAGCTTGCAATCCAGAGAAGCGTTGGCAATGAAGAGCAGTTGGGCTGGGTCCTTCTCCAGCTGGCTGGCGTGGCCCTCAGGGCATTCTGAGGGTCCTGCATGAAGCGAGTGTTGGGATTTACAGCCCATGGAAGGAGGCGTGGGTGGGAACTGTGAGTCTGCACTTCTCTTCTGGGAAATGTGCTGCAGCCCATGCCAACACGTGCCGAGCAATGCTGGGCAAGGTTCTGCCCTCTGTGGTGTTTAACTTTCAGAATCAAATCATCACTTGGAGAATTTTCGTACCGTACCTTGGATCCCACTGGAATTTAAAGGTTATATATTTTCTCAACACAATTAAAATAAGTGTGGACTGTTTATTTAATTGAGTGTACATACATCACTTCCTGAGCAAGGGAGCTATGCTGCTCAAGTTTCAGTGTATGAAGGCAGAGTTCCAGATTGCCTCTCGTACCCCTAGAAGTCTTGACAAAATTCAGATCTCATCTATTTCAGAAGCTGTCACTGATGCACATTAACACCGCCTGCCACCATTCTGCATTTGGGTGTAAGATCAGATGTGGTGGATTCACAGTCATCTCTGTGAGAAGAATTTGTTGTTTCTTCTTTTATTTGTTGACTCTTCTTTTATAACACAAAGTGAAGGACGCGGTGGCGGGAGTTACCAAAGCTGTGGTTATGGGTCTATAGCTGGGGTAGTACATGGGCTCTGAAACAAATCAGTAAAAAACTTCTAGAGGGAGATGTCCCTGCCTACAGCAGGGGGGTTGGAACGAGATGATCTTAAAGCTCCCTTCCAACCCAAACCGTTCTATGATTCCATGATCAAGTTTTGTGTGTTTGCAAAACCCTCCATTTCTGATGAATTTCTCACTTAATACACAGATGACCACGTAATTTTAAGGCTTTTAAAGGTGTGTATGGCAGCACAGGTGGATTTCCCAGTGGCTGCCCAGCCTTGCTGCTAGTCTGCTGCTAGCCCCTGTGGCACGGGGGCTGTGTGCGCTGTTTGTCAGCCCTGGAATGAGAACATCAGCACGATGCCAAGCACTGCGTCCTCCAGAAACTGCTGCCTGGTGCTGGTGTCCTGCCAGCCAGGCCTTCTTCCAGGGAACTCACCCAGAGCCAAGGCAGAAAAGCAAGTTCTCCACTAGGTGAGGTTTTTGCAGAGAGAGCTTTATGCTCAACTTGCAGATGTCACGTTGTCTTACAAAAATCCATTTGCCCATGAGAAAAATGGCTTGCTGTGCACCAGAGCACTGTAATCCTCAGGTTGTAACCTGTGTTGTGGTCCCCCCCCACTTCTACTGCCTTGCCTCTTTCTGTTTTCACTCAGTTTGCAGCTCTGTCTTTGCCGCTGCCTCTAGTAGCAGGAGGAGTGAGCTGGGGCTGGTTGGTGGGGTCCCCAAGCTGTCAATTGTCCAATCTCCTGAAACACATTCAAAAGTCAAGAGTTCAGAGAGGAGACATTGCTCTATTCTGCACAGGGACACCCCCACAAATCAAGCATGCTGAGTCTTCACACTGGCTTCTATTTATAGTCTTCTATGTAGTTTATATAGCTATATAGTTATTATAGTTTATATAGTTATATTTATAGATTTCTTATAGTTTCCAAAATATGCCTATCTAATACATAAGTCACGCTACCTATTATGTATTCATAAGATTATGCAAGAACACGTTACACTTGAATCTTCTGCACTTGCATGGGGCTCTTCGGTGGTCTTCGGTGGTCATTTAGGGAGCGTCCCACTCACTTCATCCATATTTGGGCACAGGCTTTCTAAGGACACCTAGTCTTTTCTAATTGGTTTCTGCCTTGGATTTGTGCCCCTATCTCAAGGATATCTGTTCTTGTTGCTCTTATTTATTAAAGTCTTGAAGTCATGAAGGGGAACACACCCAGTATGTTTGTTGTAGATAAGCAGAACTTCAAGCAGAACTTCAACCTTGAGCAAATGCCTCAGCCAGACAAAAATGTCAAATAATCAGTTTTGAGAAACCAGCTGTAAGTTACTGGGTGTCCCAGCCAAGGACTATCAGTGCATCAGGGTACGGACAAGGACTTCTGTCTGCAAAGTATCTATGATGTCACAAAAACAGAAGCAGAAAGGAGCAGATTGGACTTCATTGTTTCCCCTATGAATTGGGAATGTGATATAAACCCTGACGTTTCCTCATCTTTCCCATCAGGATTTTTGAATGGAAGTTAATAATTATACAGGAAAACACTTGGAAGGAATTAACATTCAGCCTCTCATTCTTTCTCTTGTGAGGACATTGGATCAAAGCCATTGACGGGAATTAAAGAGACGCCACTCACCCCAGCTGCTGACACCACAGCCCTGGTGCCTCTGCTCTGTCCCACAGCTCACACATCGGGCCACCAGGAGCTGGCATCTGCTCCTTGCAGCTCTCACACACTGCGCTAAGGCCGGTAAGGAAGGATTTCAGGACAACACTGGGCAGGCTGTGGTGGCACTGGGCTTGGTCAGACCGGTGTTCTGCTCCAACCATGCTGCACAGCATCAAACCATTTCACACCTGTTTCCATCTCTTCCCCCTTTGCTCCTTCCCAGTCTCCACCCCTAAAAATAGAGGTTATGTAAAGTTCTTACTTAAAGGAATTTTAGTCCAATTTACTACAGTGGTTTTACTGGTAGGGATGAGGCATAGTCAGAAACGTTCTTCTGCGCCAAGTTAGCTTTTACCTGGGAGTCACTGCTGGGTGCAGATGTCTGTGTGTAATAAAGAAGAGCCCCGAAGCAACCATATAGGGAAGAATCTGGGTACTTTCCAGTGTTATATTTCGACGATAAATTGTGTAATTTGGTAGGTAGCCAAAACAGGTGCCAGAAAATAACGTTTAGGGTCAGGCGAGGCATACAGACCTCCTGGCAGAATCTTCTGCAGCGTTTCCCCGAGAGAACGACACAAGGAGCTGAACGGCTCCGACGAGACCCTCGGGGCTGCACTGACCGCCCCGGGACGGCCTCAGCCTCAGCCTCCCCCCTCCCTCCCGCCGCCGCCGTCGCCGCGGGTCCCGCCCGCCGGGAGGGGCGGTCCCGGCCCGGCCCAGCACCGCCCTCGCGGAGCAGCGCGGCGAGAGGCGCGGAGCGCAGAGCCCCGAGAGCCGCGGAGATGCTGAGCTCGCCCTGGGCGCGCTTCTACTCCAACAGCTGCTGCCTCTGCTGCCATGTCCGCACCGGCACCATCATTCTCGGCGTCTGGTACCTGGTAAGCGACCCCGCCGTGCCCGCGTCCCCTCGGGGCGGAGGGATCCTTCGGTCTCGTGGGCCGGCACGGCTGCGCTCCACCCGCTGCGTGTGGGGGGAAAGCCCTCTCCCCGTTACCAGCACCGTGGCGCTGGGTGAGCTCCGGTGCTTCCTCGCTGTTCCCTTTAACCCGGGGCTGTGACGCGGGCGCGCACCGGCTGGTGCTGAGCCTCTGGGAAATAAAATCCGTGTGTATTTAGGGTCGGGGGGGCAAGGTGGTCGCCAGGGTCTCAGACAACGAGCTGAGTTCACATCTTCACCCCGAGCTGGAGGTGAAGGTGTGACAGCTGGGGCCTCCGGCGTCAGGGCTTCGCCGGCTCCCCCAGCTCAGGCTGCGGTGCCAGGTGCGCTGGGGCCGGCTGCGGAGCCCGCCTGAAGGCTGCTGAAAATCGGCTACTGTCCTCTCTGATCGCTGCTTCGTGAGGAAGTCAGTGTCAGAGAAATGCTGGTCGTTGGAGCTTGGTCTGCCCGGCAGAGAGCTGAATGCTGTGGGCGGCAGGTGCCAGGAAGGCTGTAGGAAGGAAGGGAGTGAGGAATTGACCCTTGGGGCACAGCCTCAATGGGTCACCACCATCCATCCAAGAAATGGCTGGACACGGCTGTCCTGCCAGGAGAAGGCTCAGGAGAAGGCATGCAGAGCCTGCAGCCCCAATCCTGCCACTGAAAATCTTTTCTCAATCCCTTGGGTGGCAATGCCAGGAAAGCCGCTTTCCCAGAGCCAGCCCTGCTGTAGTCGCAGTGTTTGCAAACGTGTCACGGCAATAAGCAGCCGGTTCATCGCTCTAGGTTACGTAGATATACTTCAGCCTCTTTCTCCTTCCCTGCTTCTTGGTATGAGACATCCATCTCCATCAGATGCCAAGACCACCCAGAGCTGTTTGCCAAGCGTCATTTTTCAGATGGTTGCAGACGGAAGCGGATTAGACCCAGGCTTGTTTGCTAACTACTGACATTCCCTTCAGAAGGAAGTGAAAAGCGGAGGGCTGGCCTCCACTGTAGGACGGCTCATTAAATAAATTCAATCAGCTTAATTGAAAGGCTGGGTTGACATTTATGTCCCAGAAATCATATAAAATACCCCATGTCCTATAAAATGCATACTTCACTGTTTTAGAAAATGGTACATCAGTTGAGCTATTTCTTGCTCCTGATTAACACCTAAATGAGATATCCACACACTGTGGTATCTGTAATAGTTGCAGCATTGAAAAGATGCCCTTTTTACCCAGCCACAGCAGAGTTTCAGTAAGTTTGACTATGACCTGAAAGCCTTTGTGCGTTCCTTGCAGGATGCTTATTACTACTTTATGCCTTCAGCTGAATTCAAGTCGGCTCCACGAAGACAGGGACACTGATTTTTAGCTTTTCAGTGGACCTAAAAATATTTGAGGAAGAGGGAATTAAGTGCATCCGTTGGTCTTAGATACAAAGAAAAGCCTGAGAGCTCTTTAGACTTTGTTCATTACTGTGAACTAATGTTGAAAAGCCAGTGCCCCACTTTCACATACCATTTTTCTGCAAAATTTGTTTTAAAATACTATTATGTAACTATCAGCTATTTCCTGGTTTATACTTCTTCCTGCTTTGCTTCTTATTCTTTTATAATTTTTTTCAGAGCACGTATCTGAATGACTTCAAACTGACACTAACTCATAACATCCCAGTGCGCACGTTGCTTTCTGCCCTTTCTCCTATATCATAAATAATTTTATTTTTGAGGTAGACTGTTATGAATAGCATTTTTGAACTATATTGATAAGAAATACTAAACCTTTTTGCTTGCTTACTAAGTTAGGAGGTGAATTCCCTAACTTACTACCCTTACTCCTTACTAAGTTAGGAGGTAGTTCCCCAAGTAAATAGCTGCCCTGGTTGCAAAGTCTGGTTTACCACGTCATACAAGAAAATATTGTTTTATTTCCGAAAATCAACTGTGATTTGATACCATATACATAAAAATCAATGCCAGCCTGGTGGTAATTTTTTCTCTGCATTCATTTTGGTTGGTTGCATTACTCCAAACCACAAATGTGCTATGAGCATAAAGTCAGAAATTAAAACCCTTTGCTTTTTTCACCACACCAATATGTATTCTCTATACTGTTTGCCATTATGCTTCCAGGAAATTAATTCAGGAAAGGAATCCTCCTAGAGAAGAAAAAGTTAGGATAATTTCAGGAGGTAGAATTCCATCTCTGAGTAAATGTGGAAGAAAACAGTGCGTGTCTCTGGGATGATGTCTTAGCTCTTTGGTTTTAATTGGGATCCTACAAGTAGTGGAGGGCAAGGGGAGCTGAGTGCAGATAGAATCATTGGGGCTGTGTGGTCAGAGCACTTTCCCACGCAGATAAGGGAAGGAGCACTGTGTGCACTTCTAACGCGTGCATCCTGCAGTCACAAACACTATCAAGGATCTCATGAAGTATTGATAGTTAGGAAAGTATCAATAGTTAGAAAATAAATATTTAACTTTGCTTCATATTAGACTATAGTGGGTCTCTGAATACCAATGTTTCTATGACTACTGTGTTTCAGTAGTTTCTTCTTGGTATAGCCACAGTCTTCTTGGTATCATGTCTAGATTAATATAGTATAGCATTACATAATATTACACTACACACCATGCGCCATACCATATACATACTATCACAGAGCACTGAGTTACTTCAATGTAAAACATATCTTGTAAAGAATGGAGCAGCCAAGTATCAGCCAGAGGAAAGTTCCTGACATCTATGGCTTGTAGAGCTGCAGAATGCCCTGCACTTCAGGAACTGCTGTGCTGTGTTGGGGAGAAGAATTTCAGATGTGCTGTAATGCTGAAGATAAATATGATGATCATAAAAGCTGTCTGGGGTTAATATATATTTTAAAAGCTGGGAAACCAGTTCAGATGGCTGTTACCTTTGTTTTTCACCCCACTAACACAAACTTTATGCTTCTCTGTAACCTGTCAAGCATAAGGCCACAAGTAATAAAGCAGAAGACTTTTGGGCACAGAAGTCTTAATAGTGTTGTACTGGGGGGAAGGAAGGAAAATAAGAAAGTCACTTCCAGTTGCATAGTTCTGATCTAGATGTTTGTATCAGCATGCTGTTCAAAGCCGCTGAAATCGGCAACTTTGGTTCTGAACTCCCCTGGTACTAAAGTCCAAGGGAGAGCTGTTGGTTTGGTTAGCTCCAAGTGATCCATTCAGTATTGATGAGTCAGAATACTATCCCCTTTGGCAACAGCATTTATACATAGAGCATGTTGTCTTCCTGAGTGTAGAGACTCCATTTTCTTTACACATGAAAAAAAAAAAAAGTCAAAAAAGAAACACCAGTGTCATATGTGCTGATGGTGTCACAGAAGGATTTTCCACTAGCTCCACGCACAGCAATGGTGCTCGCTGCACACCCAGTGGCTCCACTGGCACCATCTGGGACAACAGCAATTATCTTCAGTTGACTTGCAGAGTGGAAAGATGAAACTTTTAGGGAAAAAAAAAATTGAAGGAGTTTAAAATAAAAAAAAAAAAAAAGGAAAAGAAACAACTTTGAAAGAAGGAGCGCTGCCAAGCAGCAGAAGGGGGTGGCCCGGACCCCTGGGGCTGCCTCGGGAGCTGTCCAGCACCGCAGGAGCTGAACCGCAGCTCCGCACCGCCTCTGGGGCCCTGAGAGGGAGCCTAAAAATAAAACCTAATGGAAGAGCAAGAACCTTTTATAACTGCGAGTTATTCAGATTGCTGAAGCACCCTCTGAAGGACATGTGGGAAGAATATAAATAGAGCAAGCCTAGGTTTTTAGCCAGGGTGGCTTCGACGTTTGAGCTGCTATTTGTGGAAGGCTCAGGATGGATTGCTAGTCGTGATGTTTCAGTGCTGGACTTTTTTCTTTGAGCATACAGTTTAATGGCTTCTGTCTGCATTCTAGTTTTCTAATAAAGGGACTGCATCCTAATGGATGAAATAATGTACCGATAGTAACCTTTTTATTCTGTAAATCAAAAGAAAAGTACTGCTTACTATAGCCTCATTGTACGATGGATTTACAGATTGAACGTTCTGCTGAGATCATTAGAATGCACTTGACCTGCTGTAAAAAAAATATCAAGAAACATATTTTGTGCCTAGGTCACATTTATTCCATTTTCTTTTTCAAGGCCTGTGTAAAACTGCGTGTATGGTGATGTGCTTAAATACCAGTTAGAAGATTACTGAAATCTAGGCTCAGTTGGCAGGGAGCAGAGGTCAGCACTAACTGTGCATGTAAACAAAATATACCTACGCCAAGGTCCTCTAAGCTGCTCTGTCCCCACACTTGCAACATTTAAACAGTCTAGGACTGCTCACATCAGCAAGGTGTTGTAAGTACATGTCACTTGAACAGGATGAAAAAGCCCTTTCAAGGAAGATAAAATGTAATAATAGTAATAATAAATTATTATTTTCAAGCTTGCAAGTATTGGGAGATTTTGAAAAATAAAAAAAAAAATTGAAAGTGTGAAAGGGGGAAAATGGCACCATTAGAAACCCTGATATTCAAGGTAGTGGGGAACTTTGTTATCCTGGGGCCAGGCTGTGGAATTTGCAGGAAAACAAGTTTGAGGTCCTGTGTTTTACTTAGAAATTTAGATTTGTTTATTTTTACATGGAATTAAATTGATTAACAATAAGAGATCTCCATCTACCTACAAATGGTCATACTGAAGCCCCTGTTCCTTCGTACCAGCCAAGGATGCCGCTTCCCATGCTGTGGCAGTGTCATGTTGCTGCGATGTTGTGCAGGTTACCCTGCAGGCACTGCTGCCTTTACCACTTCCTCTAACAGTCCGGTACTGGTGGCACAGTCTTGCAGAATGGAGCTTGCTGGTTCACCAGGTTACTGCAATTCTGTGGCCCAGACCTGGGCAGTACATTCACAGGGAAGAGCTGGGTGATGCCACTGACATGACTAATTCCCATCCCTTAGCAGGAGATGCAGTACTATCATCAGGTGAGAATTCTCCACTGACAGGTGAAGGGAGCATCACATAACCTGTAATGACTCAAGCTGCCCAATTCTTGTAGTGAAAATGGCTGTGATGACTGAATATTTACGTTTCAAGTTCCATGTCTATAAAAACATTGATATCTTTTTTTTTTATTGCCTGTACTTGCTTTCATAAAATAAACACTGAAATCTTAGGGAGACAAACAAACAGTAATATTCCCAAGTAACTTATGACGTCTTCCTGCTTTGTGTGCATGCTTGTTCTTGAGGAGAGTGGAGAGGAAAACTGGAATTCTTTATGAATAAAGAAGCATATGAATGCTACTTTCTCTGTGTCATTGATGCACACGTTGAGTATCCAGCTGACACTGGAATCAATGTATTTACTCTTAGAGTGAATCACATCCATTTCACTATCTTATTCAAGATGAGCATGAAATGTATTAGTGATTCTGCATGTAAATACCTACTCAGGACCTGCACAGTATTTTCTTAAGAAACTGAAAACATATGTCTGCATATAAGATATGAATAAAGCCCAGCACTGATCATCAGTACAGACAAGACATATCTGTTCTGGAGGACTGTTTATATTTCAAATATAACTGATATAAGGAAATGGTTTAAAATAATGTAATAGCTAATTGCTTTATGAATGTGTTCTGGAGAGCTCCTTAAATAAATCCTTCCCACCATGCACGATTCCAGGCTGCTTTCTACTGGGTAGGACCTTATCCCACCTTATCCCAATTCATTCAGGACCTCTTCAGTTAAATTAAAAAATAAAATCCACACTGTGAGAAATTTGTGTTGTACAATCAATAGAACAACTTGCAAAGACCCTAATCGCTCACCTATGGGTGACAGAATTAATCCATGAACAGGACAGAAAGTTTATCTGAAAAAAAGGATGGATTCATGGTACCTAGTATATTACATTACCCATATTTCTGTTCTTAGTGACAATAACCAATTTTGTGTGTTTGCTGTGTTGCGCACAGGAGCAGAAATAGCATTTTGTCAGTCTTCCCTTAGTCACACATCGGCATGTTTATTAATGTTCCTGTTTTAAAGTCTTTTTTAAGGTATTAGAGGGCTAAAATTCCTTGTAAGCATCTTTTGGACAGCCCTTGCATTTACTGAACTGTTTATTAGCCTGTAACACCACACAAGGATTTCTGAGCACTTCTTTAAGCTCTAATCACCTTGCGTGTGCAGGTTTTCTTATATCTCCAAATACCACAGTAGGATTCTTCACAGACGGTATGAATTATTGCAGGTAGAGCTGATAATCTGCATCAGTTGTCCAGGATAATCACGCAGCTGTTTTTTTCCAATTAAAAAAATCATGAAATGAAAAGTTTTGTAAATAGTTGTCTTCCTCCTATGAGAAAACAGATGGTTTTAAGAGGAATTAAATTTACATAAGAGTACAGTATGCTATTTTTGTTTAAATTAAACATGTAATACAAAAATCATGAAAGTAGTTACAGAAAGGAGAGGAAGTATTACATTAATCAAGTAAAATGTGTTTAGAAGTTCCGTTGAAGGTTAATATTTTCTAGTGAGTACACATTGCGCTTTGAAAACTGATTGCTGATTAGACTGACGTCAGTGGAAATGCAATTAGTCTTATATATTCCTGGACATATGGAACGGATGTTGCAAAATAGCCAGGAATTAATTTCCTCTATTGCTTTCTTCCTCTATCATGTTATTGTGATTTGACTGTCATGATTTGACTGCAAAACTATGGAAGTTCAAAGTGGCCAAGGCCTGAAAATGTACACGCAAGTTATTGTTATTAAGTTATATTAAGTTATTATTCAGCTCTGCAGCTGAACTTGAGGTTCAAAGCCCCAAATGTCTGAAGAGCAGAATAGGAAGCAAAGAACAATGCGCATTGCTGAAGGTGCTCCTGGTCCATCTGAGGCACTGAACCTGCCAGCAAGGCATCACTGAGGAAGCCATTTGGACTTGAGCCTAGTGCACTGTTCTGGACCTCCTGTGGGTCTGCTCTCTTTCATATGCCTGCAGTCAGCTCCAGCCCCTGTGATCTTAGTCCTCTGGCTTGGAGAGCTTTTCAGTGTGCTGTGGCTGTTTTCACTTCACTCCTGACTCATGCTGAGCAAGGTCTTGTTCCATCAGGAGGTACATTAATCTACTTAATACAGACGGGAGGAATGTTTTTGGCAGAAATGGAGGTTTGTGGGAGATTTTCACCACGTGGAGGTGCATTTTCCAGCCATGAAACAGTTGTGCCCAAGCAGATTGAATAAATGTGATCATGTTGTAGTAATTATCTGTGGTGTACTATCCTTTGGTGTATGCCCTCTTCTTTCTTATGTACCCAAACCTCTGCCTTAGCAGGTGTATGTGACTTGCTGCCAAAAGCTGGGCATGCTCCTCTCAGCAGTGCAGCAGCACATGTCTAGAGGAGCTGGAGGTCAGTCTGGGCTCAGGCAGCACTGTGGCTGGTATGGGTGACACTCCTGCCAGCCGCTGGGGCCAGCTGCCTCTGCCAACTCAGCCTGGGTGTACTGGGCCATCCTGTCACAATTCCAAATCAAAGTTCAGGCTCATGGATGTATCCAAGCTCACATCACTCGAAGGGCTGCCCTCAACCTCTTGTGGTCACCTGTAAGCTCAAAGGTCCATTTGTAGAAGTCAAGAACAAATGCAGAAACCCAGCCAATCCCAAATGACTATTTGAACAGCACTTATTCTAATGAGGCTTTAATGCATGCCAATTCTTTCCTAGCTCTCCATGGTATCCTGAACCAAGGTGCAATCTGTTGGAAAATGTGAGCTGGTCAATCCACACTGTAATTCAAATGTTTCCATGTGATCGTACTTTCCCAGTCCTGGGTAGAAGGCATCAGCGGTCATTTTCAGAACCTTGAGCAGACAGAGTTTCAACTTTCTTTAAATACAATGTAAAAGTAATAAAGAATCCACCAATAAATTTACATATAAATACCTTATTCCCTTAAACCACAAAAGGACTAAGATTAAGTATATAACAAATTAAACTCTATCTGTAGGGAGACAGAAATCTCTAGTGTGCATCATATACTGTCTACCCATCTATTTTTTCTTTTGTAAATTTAGTCATTACCATATTTCATTAGTGACAGGCCTCCTGTGGTTTGGGTTTTAGGGGTTGGCAGGCAGCAGTTGTTGAGTCATTTTTACAGAAGAGTGCTGATAAATTATGCTGGACTTCCTATATCAATTTAATCAGCACAGAATTTGAAGTGCAGTGCTTATTGTCCTTATAATAATAGAAGCTAAGATTGAATATAAAGTCTGATTAAAATACTTTTATGCAGATTTCTATTGTATTAAGTCCTTAATATGCATTCTGTACTAGACTAGTTTGAGCTTGCCTGGATCATTCTTTGACTTGTCATGAAGTAAGCAACAGGAATTGCAGACTTTACCCTAACTTCTCCAGATTAAAGGGAGACTTAATTGCTATTTCTGATCTGACTAATGTTCTCCCAATATCAGTGCAGCATTTCAGATAGCAGTTAGAAATGTACTTTAAGAAACCACATAAAGAAGTAAGAATGACTTGTGCAGGGAAGACATTTTATTTTATTCTTCTATTATTTTAAGTTTGGGCAATAACCTGAAGCTTATATTTCGTTTTTAAGATGCCTTGAAATATGACCAAGCACATACATTTCCTGAAAAAACCTCTCAGCTTCTCTGTATTCCTCCTTATATCTTCAGTAATAATGTCTGTTAACAAATTTCACTGGTGAAAGGTGTGAAGGATTTCCCTTTAACCCAACTTTACTTGGCCATCTTTCTGTTTCCCTTCAGGCTGTTACACTAGGTGAAAAGCCAGTCAAGTGCAGCTGAGTTTCCTTCCTTGAACCATTCATTATTTTGTGCATCACTAATGTAACTGCAGCTTTTCCCTACCTCCATAACTGGAGGGTTGATATACTTCAGTTAACATGAGGCAGAAGGCTTACATAGCAGAAAGAAGATGGAGAAGTAACTGCTCTGATAGCCAGAACTGTCCTGCTCTGCCATGTCTCAAGAGTTCAGGCTGCAGAGTGGCATATGCACAGATGTAGCTTCTGTTTCCCCTGTGCCCTGGGAGAGAAGGTGACTGAACCACTTGCATGAAATCCATAATGAAGCTGTTCACATACCAACCCTCTTTTCTTCTCACATCCTTTGACTGCTCTCCACAGCAGTCAGACATCCACAAAAACTTAATTTCCAAAATTGCCTCCTTGTTTACTCCTTAATCAGAATTCAGAAAAAAAATATATACGGTTTGCCTAATAGAGAGAGGACAAGAACATATAGAAAATTCTGCCTGTAAAGCACTATAGATCATAAACCTTCCTAAGTAATCATCAGTGCTAACATGGAAGTCTGGAAAAGGAACCCCAAATGGCACAAATCTTCCTTGAGCTGTTAAGATAAATCCTGAACTTGATTTTTTTTCTTTTCTAACATTCTTGTATTCTCTTGGTAAACAAAAGTTGTCTTGGTATTATCTTCTATGCTAAAAGAAAGGTGCGAGAAAAAGTGAAAAATATGTTCAGTGGGAAGGCAAAGGTAGATGGAGAAAATTAAAGATTGTCAAGGTAGCCTACCTAGACATTTTCTATACATTCTCTCTCTAATGGTAATACTGACTTCAGGTATTCAAGTATTATAAAATATTCACAGACCTGTCTTTGGTTTAGATTCAAGGTGCAAGAAAGATGTGGTTTTTGGCTTTTTGTTTGTTTGTTTGTTTGTTTTGTTTTTTCCCTCTAGAGAATGAGCACTATCGTGTTTGGCTTTCTAATAGTTTCGTGTTCTTTTTATACTGTGGTGCCCAAAACCGCACACAGTGCTTAAGGTGAGGCTGCTCCATTTGTGGAGTGGGAGTCCAGAGCAGAGGGGGAAAGAGACGCAGAATTAAAAGCACATGTACATCTTTCACCACATGGACTGTGTGCAGATAAGTACATGCATGGTTTCAGCCATAAATGGAATTCTCAATATAAATGCAGCTACTTTTCTTCTTACTTTTTCCTATAAATATGAGGGATTCTCTTCACTGCATTGGGAAGTCTTTGGAGAAGCCTGGTAGAATATTCGTGGAGCTGACCCTGTGGGGTTCCAGAAAAACATCAGCGTATTTTTAGCACAGTGTGCCAAATTAAATAAGCTTAGTATTTTCTCTTCTAAATTCCTTTACCAGAGCAACTGTAAACTGGATGAACTCCACTGCAACTCCTGACATCTCTTATAGTGTTTACAGTCATCTGTGTCACTCACTGGCTTGAACGTTTCCCTTTTGCTTGAGTTAGGTACTGGTAAAAGGTCTGTATGGATGGCATGCTCTTAGGAGATTCTGTTTTTATTTTAGGTAAGTGGGGATAGATACCATGCAGCCCACAGCCCTGTGAGGTGTCTGAAATTATAGCAGTATTCATGGCCTCATCACCTGCTGATACAGTGTCGATGCACAGTGATACACCTCTCTCTTCTCTGCATTTTATCTCCATGGGTCACTTCTCATCTTGGGAACAAACAGCATGGAAGAGAAGACAGCTAACTCATCAGTGGCAGAGGTCTCAAAGTTTAGTGCATTATGTAGTTTCCAAACTCTGGATGCTGGCTGTGGTAATTGTGAGGTTGATTCCTTGCATCCTAAAACACTGTTTGTTCCCTCTAGCAGACTTGCCTCATATCGCATCAAAGAACTGTAGGATTTAGTTTCTTGCTGAAACATTGCACAGTTAAATACTTTCTAAATACTGTTAATTAATTGTTACTTTATTTGTTCCTGAAGGAATGTAAAACCTTTTGAAGGAAATCTTGGCCTTATTGAGAGAGCAACAAAACCTCCTTTGCTTTCCTAGAACAGATTTCAACTTTCATAGCAGCCACATATGTCAACAGAGATTCGCCCTGTGCTCTTTTCCTTGATGATGTGCCCTTGGAAGAGGCTACATCAGTAAGTTTTTAGGTATATTAAACGTATGCATTAAAGCATTATTCAAAATTCAGTGATTGCTTCACATTCAAAAGAACAGAAAAAAACCCAAGAAATGCAATACATCCAACTGTGCACACATTTATTTTCTTGAGAAAGAGGTTGAGCAAATAAACACTTGTTGTACTTCACTTCCATTGCTGACAGCACAGTTGGAAGGTGCTCATAGATCATTATGAGGATCTGAATATAAAAACCCGATAAATCATAAAAGTGATGCACTGGAATGACTCCACTGACTGCACTAGGCTTTAGTTCAGACAAACACATCCTGTGTCTCCGTACACAGACTTAAAGACTATGCTGACCAACATGTAATCTGAATCTGGGCATATCCGCATGGAGAAAGCAGAATGCCTAGGTCAGTATTTCACAAATCTTCCTGTCTGTGTCTGCACAAAAGATTAAACTGGCATGTCTTTAAATAGCAACATGATACACATTTATAGTTTCTGATTACTTGCTTATTTTGAGCATTCTCTTTAAGTAACATTTATGTATTACCATCATCTGTCCTCTGGTTTTCCACAAAGAAGTATAAAGCAATAACTGGATTGCAATATAAAGTTATATGTAATACTGAAAATTGAGAAGGTCTGTAGATTAATTTGAATCTTAATGGTCATCTGGCCTGCCTTGAAAACCAACCAAGAATAAAAAGACAAGACAAGGCTATGTTAACAGCATTCCTAACACAAAGCTATCTAACTGTTCTGTGACAAAATGCAGCAATGAGAATTCCTGAACCCTTCTAGATGATCTCTTCTACTGCCTGATTGTTCTGACTGTTCAGCAAGTTGCACAACCTACATTCCCTTTTGCTGTAATTTAAATATGTTACTTTACCCATTTCCCAGCAGATGTGGAGTTTATTGCCCCCTTTTCCTTGTCTTTCTCTCTTCACTAGACTAAGCATCTTCAGCTCTTCCCTGCCAGTCACACCTTTTAGACATCTAATCACCCTCTGTTCTGTTGGAGGACCCTCCTCGGGGTTTTTACCAGTATGTTTTTGAAGGACTTTGGACTAGGCCCTTCCTGCAGAGTCTCTGTAGAGGACAAGTAGAAGGATAACTTGTGCTTCTGATGCCCAGGATCCTGCAGCACTGCCCACTGTCGTGCTGCTCCCAGGATGGTGCTGAGTCATGTTCAGTTTGTTCATTGTTGTTCTCAGCACAGGTTACTTGAAATACCAAGTATTTCAACAATCCTGGAGAACCCTATTCAAGAGACCTTCTGTGAATCCCCGAGAGCTGTTCTTTTATCACAGCCATCCAGCTGGCCATGCACTCACCTTCCTGCGCTTTCGGCCAGACCAGGTTTTCCCAACTCACTAATGAGAATCTCATCATGTCAAAAGGACTGCTAAGATGCAAAGAGATGATATCTACTGCTTTTCCCCTGTTCACAAAGCCCATTTGCCTGTAGAGAAGGTAAACAAGATGAATTAATGCAGCTTGTCATTGGCAAACCCATGGAAAATACTATGACCACACAAATTTTAAGTAAAGTTTTTTAACACCACTTTATTGTCTGGTTTTGGATTTATTTATTTTATTCTTGAATAACACACTAGTCAGAAATTCTTTTATGGCCTTTTTGCTTTGTGAAGGTATAAACTGTGCTTGTTCTTT
Organism: Numida meleagris; assembly: GCF_002078875.1. Lineage (NCBI taxonomy): Eukaryota > Metazoa > Chordata > Aves > Galliformes > Numididae > Numida > Numida meleagris. The sequence continues at coordinate 125,952,537 of NC_034410.1, forward strand.
CCTGTCTTGTGTGTCTAACCTAATAATAATTTTTTCAAAGAGCATTGCTAATAATTCTTGTATCAGCTAAACTCAACAGAATTTGCCCATCAAAAGAATTTATCTTTACCAAGAAATTCTCTAGCCTGTTCATGTCTTATTATAGCCTGTGTTCTTACACCTTTTTGTTGCTGTTAGTAATCTGTGATGAGATTGGGATGACTTCAAAGTGAGAACCAATGCAATAAAAACGCATCTTTTCCAGCACACTCTATTATCAGCTTTCTTTTCTTTATTTTTCTGTTGATCAGTTATCTTCCTACTTCCATAGAACAATTTTTTAGCCAGGCTGTGTTATTTCATGCTGAGTAATCTTCTTCTCTGCAATTAGTCCTCATCATTCAAAGTTATATAAACATTTTGTTCACATTAGTTTTAAAATACAGCTCTTCCCTCCCTTTACATTCCTCTCATACCTGGTCACTGGCTATCTGTTTCTACTGAATTTTTCAGTAAATACTGTATTCTTGCATTTAACTCACTTACCACATTTAATAGACCAAGTCTTCCTGGGTGTGAATTTCCCCCTATACATTTTGCCTCAAGATGTTCATCAGGCATTGGGTTCATGGTGCCACCTACTCCCATCCTTCTAAGGCCTTCTGATTTAACAGCTCATGTAAGCCAGCTCATCATTCACAGCCTCTTCTAAAACTCATGCTCTTCCAGCAAATGATCCACTCCTTGATCATCGAGCACTTTAACAGGACATGTCACCAATTCCAGCTCTGTCCTGCTAATAATCCTTCACTGCAGCAGTCATGTGTAGTAATCTCAAAGTTACTGTTTTTAACTGATATTCATTTTTCTGACAGAACAAACTGAAATGGCCATGTTAAGATGTTTCATGATGAAAGAGCAGTGGTAACTTGTCTGATGTTGTAGGAGAGAGTCCAAAGGAGAAGGAGTAACTCACACAAATCCAGAGAAAATAACTGTGATGTTAGTGAAATATTACAGTTCTGTGGTTGGAAAGCAGCCTGTGCCTCAGCCAGCAGAGCCAGTGGGAGACATCCTGTCCAGAGCTGTTTCATGGATTGTTTTCCTGACCCATTTCCCCTCTCCCTCTCCACAGATCATCAACTCGGTGGTACTGCTGATTCTGCTGAGCGCCCTGACCGACCCTGACCAATACCACCTCACCAGTGCCGAATTAGGGGGTGAATTTGAATTTATGGATGATGCTAGTAAGTACGGACCATCAGAACACGAACACTCATTGCTCCAGAAGTTAGGTAGCTGTCCTATCATTTCAGTAATTATTGTCATTTAGTTGTTTTATCCCCTTCCCTTGGTATCTTACAGATGCATTTTTATTGTGAATGCTGCATTTGTGGCACTGTTCAAGCTGGTTGCCTGCTAGTAGCCTTACAGCTACTTGTGCTGTTCCTTGACTTGGCAGGGCAGAGCCAGCCCTGGACATGCAGATGTTATCCCTCAGTGCAGTACTGAGAGCCCTGGGGGAATTTTGCAAGATTCAGGGAGCTTTGACCTCTGAGTCCCATGCTATGTAGTGCCTGCCAATGCATAAGAACATGTGCTGCTATTTCTGTAACCATGCGGATGTGTTGTCCAGATGTACCATCTAGATTCCTGTTGTACATCTTCGAACACCCTCCATGTCCACATGGCATGAGTTGCATCAACCTGTCATGATAGATGCAGGTGTAAACATTAACTGCATAGTCACAGAAGTATGGCAATAACACAGGGCTGCTCCTTCTCACACCTAAGGCCATAGCAAATCTTCAACACCGTTTTAGGGCACTGTGAGGCAGGCCATTTATTTCTGCTGCAAAAACCTCCTGTCCTTTGCAAATACTTCTTTCTTCCAGGACAGTTTCATTTCCAGGACAGTTATTTGGTGGTGTTTGGCCTCTTGGCTTGTTTTAACTGTTTAAGTAGTATTTGGAAATTTTTCCCCTGTATGTTTTTTTGATGAAAATATCTGTTTATTTGCATTTCTGCTCAGAAGATAGCTACATTCAGTAATTCCCACTGCAATCTGAAATAAGGGCTCCCACTACTTTCACTGGGGCCTTGCTGCTCACAACCACACATCTACAGCAAAAGGCTCCAACTCCATTCCTCATTCCTGCTGCAGTCAATAAAAGTATCAGCAGGAAAAGGAATAGCTCCACGCATGAGGAAAATAATTACAGCCATTGTGTGTTAGAGCTGCTGGGTTATTTGTTAAGGGATACTTATTTCCACAAGTTCTTTAGTGCAGATCAAAACCTCGAAGGCTTACATTTAATATTAGGGGGCAATTGCTACTTTACTGTGTCTTCACTGACAAAGCACCTACAACTTTGCACTAAAAATCTTTTTATATAACTGGATTTAAGAAAATAGGGACTGCCGTAGATACAGATGGACTCCTAGCTGATTCTGACATATTAAAACTGACTGCCTTGTCCTAATTCTCAGAGATTAACCTTGGTAATGACTGTCTGTCAGTGCGGTTTTATATAGCCGACATCTGAGGCCTGCCAGTGCCCAAGGCTTTAAAATAGTAATTCTCTTTTGTAATGCAATAGCTGTCAGATCAAGTACATTGGGGATTTCCATCTACACTTGAAAATTGCATTTTTTATATTTTTTATTGAGGCTTCTGAAGTGAACCCTGAAAGACTGTAAAAGGATGGCTTGTGGGCCAGGTGACCTCATTTCCATTCATTAAAGGGAACATTTCCCAGGCAGTTTAATTACAAACGAACATTTGAATTAAGGTCTCCTTTTCTTCTTTGACTCCCTCTGGTTTCATGCCTTACTGAGTAAGGCAGCTGAATCAGGCTGCAGGCTTTCACAGCCACTGGAAATAGCTGGCAATAATTTTTTTTTAATTATTATTTTTTTTAATATGACTGTATTTGTTCAAATTTGAGGAGACCTTTTCTTGTGAGATAAAACATCAGACAAACTGTCTCTTACCCTACTTTTATTTGCCTATTTTTGAGTAAATATTTCCTTGGTTAGCTGCATGTGCAGAAACACTTCAATAGGAAACCATGTGTAAAAATATAGTAAGATAAATCATTGTTTAATGCTAATGAAGGTCCCAACATTGTTATCTATATGTGCTTGTGCTGACAACTATAACAACGATGGAAATATTAGTAGCTTTTATTCTCACTGCTAGTTTTGTTGCTCTTATCAATAGCAAACAAACATGTAAAATTTGCATGTAAAATTGTCACACTCTTACCAACCCTCCTCAAGTAGGCTCAGTGTCAGCTTGAAATTATCTTATCAGCTGAATCATAATACTGGAGGCGAGGGGTTACCTGACATTGATGACAGATTCGTCCTTGACTTCCAAGAAACCAGGATTCCACCCAATATTTGTAATCGTATTTCTTTATGACTGCATTTGGGCATTGTTTATGGACAATTTTCAGTTTTCTGTTCCATAAGTGTCCTAGTTGTCTGTCACATTCAGAGCCAGAGCCAGTCAAGTGTGAAACATTTGAAAATGCCAGTGCAGCACCAGTTCTTATATGAATGGTTGCTCATCCTTAATTTCAGGACTTAGGCTTGCACATGATTCCCAGGGCATTGCCAGGGGCTCTGAACTAACTGGTCGATTAAGCCGAAGTACTTACCTGAACACTTCGAAAAATGCTGTAGGGCAGAGCTTTTTCCTTTTATTCTAGAAAAGGAAGCAATGGGGAAAAAGCACACCTGGAGGCCTTGCCGTGCAGCAGATGATGTGCTGGATGAAAGGGTGTGTGGTTTGGCTGCCTCCCCTAGACATCACCTGAGGGAGATGGAGGAAATGATTTCCAAGCCACTTTCCATCATTTATCAGCAGTTCTGGTCAACCAGGGAAGTCCCAGATGGCTGCAGACTTGCCAGTGTGACACCTATCTACAAGAAGGGTTGGAAGGAGAATCTGGGGATCTACAGGCCTGTCAGCCTGACCTGAGTATCAGGCAAAGTTATAGAGCAGATTATCTTGAGTCCAAGCACACAGCGTATGTGGGACAACCAAGGAATCAGGTCCAGCTAGCATGGTTCATGAAAGCCAGGTCTTACTTGACCAAACTCATCTCCTTCTATAACCACATGACCTGCCGAGTGGATCAGGGAAAGGCTGTGGAAGTAGTCTTCCTAGACTTTAGCAAAGAGACTGTTTCCTACAGCATTCTCCTGAATTCTTCTTCACTGGGTGAAAAACTGGCTGGGTGGCTGGGCCCAGAGACTGGTTGTGAATGGAGTTAAATCCAGCTGGTGACCAGTCACTAGTGGTATTCCCCAAGGGTCAGTAACAGGGCTGACCTCGTTTAATATCGTTATTGATGATCTGGATGAGGGGATTGAGTGCACTCCCAGTAAATTTGCAGATGACAGCAAGCTGGGAGGAAGTGTTGATCTGCCTGAGGGTAGGAAAGTCCTACAGAAGGATCTGGACAGCCTGGGGTCACTAGGCTGAGGCCAACTGTATGAGGTTCACAAGACCAAGTGACTGGTCCTGCACTTGGGCTTGGGGTAGAATGGCTAGAAAGCTGCACAGTGGAAAAGGATCTGGGGGTATTAGTCAACAGCCAGCTGAACATGAGCCAGCTGTGTGCCTAAGTGGCCAAGATGGCCAGCAGCATTCTGGCTTGTATCAGAAACAGTTCAGTCAGCAGAACCGGGGAAGTGATCCTGTACTCAGCATCAGTGAGGCCACACCTGTGCTCATTGTGGACTACAAAGCTGGTGGAGGGTCTGGAGCACAAATCTTATGGAAAGCAGCTGAAGGAACTGGGACTGTTTAGTCTGGAGAAGAGAAGGCTTAGAAGAGACTTTATCACTCTACAGCTAGCTGAAAGGTGGAGGTTGACTTCTCCCAGGTAACAGCAATAAGACAAGAGGGAATGGCCTTAAGTTGTTGCAGGGGAGGTTCAGGTTGGATGTCAGGAAAAATGTCTTCTCAGAAGGAGTGTTAATGCATTGGAACAGGCAGCCCAGGGAGGTGATAGACTCACCATCACTGGAGGTGTTCAAGGAAAGTGTAGATGTTTTACTGAGGGACACAGTTTAGTGGGCACAGTGGTGATGGGTCAACAATTGGACTAGATGATCTTAGAGATCTTTTCCAACCTTAATGATTCTATGATCTGGGAACCAGGGAATGCTTTGGGCTTCCTCCCCTAGTGGCTGTTTAGCTGAGCACATTTAGTCTCATCTTTGTTTTTATTATTTCTTTAGATCCTTGGGGAGTTTTCGTACTTGAAGTTGGACTAGAAAAAATGTGAAGAATTGTGTGAGCAGTTCAATGCAATGTTTTTGCCAGTAAAAGCCAAATAATCCCTGCATGGGAGATGAAAGAGCCCTGTAAATCAGTCTGTCTTCCCAGAAGGTTTTACCTAAGACTCCTGCTCAGCTTCTTCAGCTATGCAGGCTATTATTCTGGCATGTTAACAGCTCAAACAAGAAAGGAGCATTGCTAGTTTTCATTTACTGTCTTCATGCTATCACAGATTTGTGCGGTCCTTCCTAAGCCATATGAAACCTAGGACTGAAATCCTGCCTATGTACTGTAGAAACCTATGGGAACTTTGTCAAAATTAGCCAGTATCTCTGCCTGAGGATGTGCAAGTGAGATGAGCAGTGGTCTCTGTGCAGAGCTGAGGAGAACAGCAGGCAGAGTGTTGGGATACTCTCCCTGCAGAACATGATAGGCAACCCAGAGCACAAAAAGATTTAATTCAAATAGAAATATTTTTATAAGGAAACCTAGATAGCAGGCTTGAACTAGGGGGATAAAGGGGAGCATGTGCCTTTCCTGCCCCTCCCCATCAACATCACTGGTGTAGCATGAGCCCTATGTCAAAAGGAAGGGCAAAAGCTACATCAAGTACAAATCTTCTAGAGATGAGTGCCATGGGACATACAATACAGCTGGGAAAAAACTCACCACCCCCTGCCACTTATCATCTTGCTTAGTGTGCTGCGTATCTGTTTTCATTCTCACTAATTGACCCCAGTGCAGCAGCTCAAAAATCCTCATGAAGTCTTGAATGAGAAAGAACCATCTTGTTCCAAAGAGGGCTAGGCATGTCCATGCACAGCTAGAGAGGCAGCAGGGAGCACAAGTGTGTGGGACCAGAGCTCCAGTGTGAGGCTGGTGGTAGCTCTAATCTGGTGAGATCACACCTGGAGTACTGTGTCCAGATGTGGAGTCCTCAGTCCAGGAGAGATGTAGGCCTGTTAGAACACATCCAGAGGAGAGCCACAAAATGATCCAAGGGGTGGAACACCTCTCCTACAAGGACAGGCTGAGAGCTGGGGCTGTTCCACCTGGAGAAGAGAAGGTGCTGGAGAGACCCAATAGCGACCTTTCAGTATTTAAAGAGGGTGTAAGAAAGGAGACAGACTCTTTAACAAGGTCTTTTGTGACAGAACAAAGGGAAATGGTTTCAAATTATAAAAGGGAGAGCTAGATTGGACATAAGGAAGAAATCTTTTACAATAAGGGTGGTGAAGCACTGGAACAGGTTGCCTAGAGAGGTGGTGGATGCCGCATCCCTGAGACATTCAAGGTCAGGCTGGATGGGGCTCTGAGCAACCTGATCGAGCTGTAGGTGTCCCTGCTCACTGCAGGGGAGTTGGACTAGATGACCTTTATGGGTCCCTTCCAACTCAATCTATGATATTAGGAAGTAGCCTGCAGTAGTGTCTCTTCTGCTGCCCCTGTCCAGATCAGGCCATTTAGGGTCATCCTTGCAGGGAGGTGAAGGGACTGTCCCCTGCTGTAGGATGCTCCCTGGCGTGTGCTGGAATTAGGTGTCTTGAGAGCATTATGGTCAAAGGGAGGCATTGTCACACTTCAGATACCTCCAAAATCAGGCAGTGATGGGTAATGAACAGCTTGAACACAGTATTTGTGTTTCTCAAGTCCATCAAATACCTCCTTAAGGCAAGCAGTCCAAACGCACCTGGTTACAGCACGGTGGACTGCAGGCATCTCACAGATACTTTCAGTACTAGGACCTGAAAAAAATCATGTCCTAAATGCATGGCTTCCTATCTTATCTTTGGGCATAGCCTCTGAAATGTACTTGCAAAGTTCAGTTGCACTCCCAAAGTTACTGTAAGGGCAGGTTCAGAAATACAGTCTCTCATTTGTGGCATTCTGAAGAAGGCTGATGATGATGTATGGGAGGTATCTAGGAAAAGACCAAACGTATGTGATTTTTCCCCCCCAGGATCTCCTTCCAACGCTTCATGGCTTAGAAATTTCTTAAGTCTAATGAAAAGTTAATTGAAAGCTGAGCAGCAATAGAGGAAAAATATAGGATTCCTGTAATTACTCCAATCAAAACCTTAAAGAATATTTTGCTTCCTTTACCACTTTACCTTTCCTGGTAGATATACATCTTCATTAATAAACTGTGCATCTCTGTAATATTCGTGGTTGAAATGAAAGTTTCAAATACTTCATGTCTTTTGTAAGATGCCTCTAACAGCCTTGTCTAGTCTTTCTTTTAAATATATGTTTCTGCTTTGCTGAAGTATTTAGAGAGATGTGATCAATTGTTCATGTTAGCTATTACTGCAAAAACAAGCCGTACTGTGCATTCTCTCTTTGGTGTTTGTTGTTGTCTTTGTGTTGGTTTTTTTTGTTTGTTTTTCCAGATCCATGGCAGCTTGGTCATCCTTTAGGTTAGTTGCAAAATAGAACCGGCAATAATTAATAATGAATAATTTTAGACTAAAAGAGGGGAGATTTAGGTTAGATGTTAGATGAGCTGGCACAAGCTGCCCAGAGAAGCTTTGGATGTCCCATCCCTGGAGGCATTCAAGGCCAGGTCAGGTGGGGCCCTGGGCAGCCTAAAGTGGTGGGTTGGAACTGGGTAGACCCAAGCCATTCTATGATACTATGATAATGAGAACATCCTGATCTCCCCAAGATTAATCTGAACTTAGCTTTTTAGCTCAATACAGACCTCCTTTCTCAGCCTGTGATCTTCTCTCATCTGAGAGGCATGTCTGCAACCATGCGCAAAGATGTGACAGTGGTTCCTGCTGGTCCACGTGGAACAGACAGCCTTCAGCTGCATGTCCTGATGCCAAGAGCTGTCTCACTGCAGGCAGAGTTGGGTACAGAGTATAAAAGTAGCCAAAGGCCTGGTAACCGCCAGGCAGCCAGCTCCTGCTGAGCTCCAGTGTCTGGCAAGATCTGATTTATCCACAATGGTCACATTTTAAGTTCTGCACAGACACTTTTTGACTACTGATGTCATCACCACAGGCAAAATAGTCTTCTTGCCAATTATTCCCCAGATATTTGAAAATCCTTTGGAAAAAAAATGAAACTATTCACAGCCTTATCAAAGCTATGGAGGCTTGTGCAGAGTAATCACTGTCTTTGCATCTTGTATTTCGAAGGTTTCCCATAGGAGCTAGAGGTTTCCTTCAGCAATAGCTGGGCAATGTATCTGGCTCATCACCACCCACGCACATGTCCCATCCTGCCCTTCGGGATGCTCATCACTAAGCAAGTGGCAAAATAACTGAATCAAGCTCTGAATTTTTCTGCAATCACTCATATGTTTCTCTTTCAGATATGTGCATTGCCACAGCAATTTCTCTACTTATGATTCTGATTTGTGCAATGGCTACATATGGCGCGTATAAGGTAATTCATTATACTCCATAAAGATGTGAATTAAGCGAAGTATACAAGCCTATAGAAAACAAATTAAGAATGTTTTTAACAATGTCTTCTTTAGCAGAAAATTAAGAGAAAAAACAAAGAGGTGGCAGAGCTTGTTGCTTACATCAGTGGTATTACACGGCCCTGCTCTGAAGGCAGGACAGCTGCCCACTTGTATTTACTGTCTGCACTTTCAAACACAAGTAAGCTCTGGGCAAGCTGTGAATTCAGAGAACTGACTCTTGTTCCTACCAAAATTAACGGAATTTTTTCCCATTCACCTCTCATGCCTGTGGTTTGTCCCAGTACTAATCCTATTTATTAGGGAAAAAAAGAAATTCTCCTGTGGTTTTTAAATGTCCCAGTATAACAAGCTGTGGGACTTGCACCACACATACTGCAGCAGTTCAGCAGCCAAGCTGGCCTGGCCAACTCTTTTGGCTGAATATTGTATTTCCTTTAGCTGATTTTACAATGTATTTTCTTTTACAGCTTCATGAAATGTAACACTGCATTCTGTCAAATATTCCTTAGGTTTTAGTGCAGAAAGATATATATCCCTCCATTTTAGCTTGTAGCTGATGACTTTTTATTTCCTTTCCAGCAACATGCGGCTTGGATCATCCCTTTCTTCTGTTACCAGATCTTTGACTTTGCTCTCAACACGTTGGTTGCCATCAGTGTACTTGTCTATCCCAGCACAATTCAGGACTACCTTCACCAGCTGGTAAACAACCTGATATTCACAAGTCTCTTGGGGCTTAGGGGAGAACTGTGCTCAGTTTGTCCTGTATTTCTAGCCAATAGTTCACTGCTGACTTCCTAGGCAGTCCTTCAACAGTCCTCTCAGTTTGAGACTTTTCATCTATATTCAATATCCTTGCAAGTTACATTACTAACTTATTACAATGTTTGTGCCGAGTTCGGGAGTCTTAGAGTGCTGTGGAAGTTCTCAGCACCATTTCATTTAGAACGAGAATCATTGTAAGAGATAGGTAGTAAGTGATTGCTTCTGGATTCAAAGTTACTGTGTTCATATCCAGTGACTTATTTTTGGTGCTATATCAGGGATGTTTTGTTGCTCCTTTGAATGAATTTGGTGGCTTTAACACAGATTTCATTAAGCAGGAGTTTGATTCTAGACAGGTTTGTTTTTGCTAGGAAAAATTGTTGGTCTGTTTTAGGGACAAATAGAGGTATTCTTGTCATGTTCTACTTAAACCAGACATCCATAGTCAGCAGTGAGTGAACCTACAGGATGTGATTACTATCCCCTACAGCGAAGATAAGAACATCTTTTGTTTCAGGGCCATGCCCAGATGGGTTCAGATGGAGTTGCAGAGTTGTAGAACCTAACCCTGCAGCCATCTCTGAAAATCTGCCTTGAGAACTTGAATGCAGATTAGTTTGGCTGTGAACTTTGTTACGTGGATGTAAAACCAGCTTGAGCATTATAAATAACAGATAATGAGCAGCAGCTGGCAGATAAATGGCCACACAAATCTGTGGGAAGAGGCAGTGTGACAAGCCAGCAGGAGATGGGATACATCAGGGGCCTGTTATGATGCACCTTACTTAACACCCACCTGCCTTCACAGCCAGTGCTGCATTGGAATAGAAGCAAAGGAACAATTCAAAAGATGTTCAGAGAGAGGACTGGGAAAGAGCAAATTAAAGCAGGAGCCCTCCTGTTTACCTTTTGCCTGCAGTCCCTCACTTGGGTCAGTGCCAGCCCCACTTCTGTGGCAGCTGAGGGGCCATGTGGCTGCACAACCAGCTGCAGTTCTGCAGCTCACAGTCTCCATTCCAGGGGCTCGTTGTAACTGGGTTTTGCTTAATGTTGGTCCCTCTGGGAGAATGCAAGGGGGAAAGCAGCAGCCTTGGGAGCAGGCAGAGAGCTGCACATTGAAAAGATCCTGCTCTTCTTGCTGGGTGCCACATCTGGAGCTGGCTCACCAAGAAGGCAAAGGACAGCCAATTCCCTAAAAATCAGCAGGTCAGCACTGTCATTCCTGCTGCTAGGCCCTTCCATAAACAAAGCACAACAAGCAGGCCCCAGAGGATACTGGAAATTGTGCAGCAAATCACTTTGTGATCCATGTTGCTGTTTCAGCCTACATTCCTAACAGCTCCAATGCATTACTAATTACTCCAAGAAAGACACATTTTTCCCTTCTGTTCAGTGCAGCCACCATCTGCTGTGCACATATACTTGTGTTTTCTTCCATGACGCTTTTCCTGAGGTACACTGGGGCATGAAGCAGAGTCCTCCCGTGTGACTTCAAGAAAGCTGGAGACCTAATCTCCTGTGAAGAATTCTTCATGTTGTTGACGTGTTTTATTTTTGGATAACTCAAATTAATGAAACCTTCATTAAAAGTTACTGGAGGTTAAAAAATAACTTACAACCTCAGAGAAAAAAATCTGTAACTGGAAAGGGCAAAGGATTATTTATAAGTATATTAGAGATGAAAAAGAAAAAATTCTAGTGCAAGGAGAGGCCATTTGTTGGGCAGAGGTGATAAAAATACTGATGCAAAAAAGGAGGAAGTATTTACTAGCTATTTCTGCTCTGCATTTGGAAACAAGCAATATAATGTGTTTACATGGCCAGGGTTTTTGAAGTACTTTTATTTGCTGAGAGTCAGGAGAGTTTTCACTCTGAACACACAGTTTTTAAATGAATAAACCCAGCTAATTTGTACTCCAGTGTGTTAAACTATCTGGTTGCATGGATCTTTGTCTTGTGGTTGTGAATCATCTTGTGGATGAGCAGTGAGATTGTGCTTCATGAGCACTAAACTGTCTGTGTTCAGAAGGGCAAGGGGGATTTCCAGGATAATTACAGGCTGATTAGCCTGACATTGCTACCAAGCACAGTAACAGCAATACTGAGATGAGAGTCAATTGATAAAGGATTAAGACAGAGCAATATGATTAATGTCTGCCAGCACAGTTTCACGAGATATAATAGATTTTTGTAAGACATTTGACTTCACGGCATGATAGAGCATCAGTGAAACCCTTGATTAATAAAGGATGTATCAAATGGATTAGAACAGGTTAGCCGGCAGATGGGAAAGGGTTGTAGTCAAACGAAACATCTTCCAATGGGTTTTTATTTGGGGTTGAGCAAGGTCTCAACCCAACTTGACTTCTGTTAACAACCTTGGTGCCCAAAGGGCTGTTCACCAGGGCTAACACCAGCCATGGGAGAGAACTTCTCTAAGTCACTGTCTGGAGGGATCAAGTCCTTTATGGGAGGTTGAGAGCAGGAGCCTAATCTAGCTCTTGTTTGTCATGCTCTGAAATACTGTAGGTACACTGCATTGCCCAAAGTGAAAACATCTCTGCATTTCCCAGATGTGACTTTTCTCAGCAAAAATCATGTCTAATAAAACTTGTGGCTGACACAGAGACTAACTGAGATGTAAATTGACCTGGACAGACTGCATCCATGGGCCAAGGTAAACCATATGAGTTTCAACAGGGCCAAGTGTCGGGTCCTGCACTTTGGTCACAACAACCCCAGGCAACCCTACATACTTGGGGAGGAGTGGCTGGAAAGTGGCACACCTTGGTGTGCTGACGGACAGTCAGCTGAATATGAGCCAGCAGTGTGCCCAGGTGGCCAAGAAGGCCAATGGCATCCTGTCTTGTATCAGGAATGGTGTGGTGAGCAGGACTAGGGAAGTCATCCTGCCCCTGAACTCAGCATTGTTGAGGCCTCACCTCGAGTACTGTGTTCAGTTTTGGGCGCCTCAGTACAGAAAGGACGTTGAGGTGCTGGAGCAGGTCCAAAGAAGGGCAACAAGGCTTGTGAAGGGCTTGGAGAATACGCCCTATGAGGAGAGACTAAAGGAACTGGGGCTGTTTAATCTGGGGAAGAGGAGAATGAGGGGAGACCTCATTGCTCTCTTCAAATACCTGAAAGGTGATTGCAGTGAGAGCGGGGTTGGTCTCTTCTCAGTGGTGACAGGTGACAGGACAAGAGGAAATGGCCACAAGTTGCACCAAGGAAGGTTTAGGTTGGATATCAGGAAAAACTTCTTTACAGAAAGGGTTGTTAAGCACTGGAACAGGCTCCCCAGGGAGGTGGTTGAGTCACCATTCCTGAATGTGTTTAAAAACAGTTTGGATGTGGTGCTCGGGGACATGATTTAGTGGTGGGTTGTTAGAGCAGTATGGTTAGGTTGCGGTTGGACTTGGTGATCTTGAAGGTCCTTTCCAACCTGAGCAATTCTATGATTCTATGATTCTGTGATAAATAACCGTATGGACAGAGGCATTACCTTGTGATCCACACTGACTGGAGCCTGAGTTCATTCAGCAATATGTGCTACATTGCTAAATGTAAATACATTTTAAAAAAAAGGAATAGAAGGAATACAGATGAGCTTATGTTATAGCAACTGCACCTGGGATTCTGTAAATAAACTGGGGAACTAAATGACAAGTCTCCTTTTTTTTTTTTTTTTACTGCTCTGTTGTTGTCATTGGATGTGCCTAAATATTTCTTGTGTCTCTGATTTTTAACATGCAGAAAAGTTCCTCTGTAAGCCATTTAAAAGCTGGATATATTGCAGTATGATGACATATAACCAGCTTTTCCCACTTAATTTGTCAAGAAAGGAGATCAAAAGGTGATGCCATTATAGTTTTCATATGCAGAATAAGTAGATATTAAAAGGCTATTGAAATAATGATAATGATAATTATCAATAGCTAAAAGCTGGTCTGGTTAAGTTCAGTTAGAAACAAGGAATCATTTCTATTTTGTCATTCATAGCAGAGATTAGTGAATTTCAAAAGCTAGGTAGGGCCATGGTGAATTTTGTACAGTAATGCCAACTGTATAACGAAATTTTGAAGCTGTTTAACCCTCCTGTATCTGGGCCATGATCCTTAGCACAGGTATCTTAGCAGAAATCTCTGGGACCCTCACATGGAAGCCCATATCTGTTGGCAAAAGTTTGTCACATTTGGTGACGAATTTAGCAAATACACTCTTGAGTAGGAAGAAGCAAACATGTTCATTGAAGCTCAGATATCTAATGATAACAGAGTTGCTTTTGCAATATGTGGGATTTTAGTGGCAGAATAAGATGAAAGTAAAACCAAACTTTTCCAGTTTTTAGCAATAATGCTATCGGTGCAGTGTCAAATACTGTTATACAGGCTTGCACCCACAGACATGTTCCTCTACCTTTTAGTAATACTCCCAGTAGAGAAGTCTGTAGTCTTATACACCATGCTCAAAGTAAGATTGCAGTTAATACCTATATCCCCCCAGGTGAAATCTGAGTCATGCCAATTGCATGTGATCACTCCTGATGATTTATAAATAATGTTAGGAACATCTTGCCCTCTTTCTCTTTGCAGAGGCCTGCCAAGCAAGGCAAAAAAGCAAGGGAGTGGACTGTGTTTCTTCCTGGCAACCCTACTGTTTTTTTTTTTTTCCTCTAAAACTACTTTGAATACGGGGATTGATGTTGCAGAGAGCAGAGTTTCATAAGGGAAATGAGAAATCCCAATCATTCTTCAAATCCATGATTGAATATCTGGAAGAGCTTATTCCTTAAGTAATAGAATACATTTGGCAGCCATGGAAGAACATTACTTTCTTACCCTAAGGTCAAACCCCCGTATTTTTAATCACTTCTACTTCTCTATGTTATTATCTGTAATTATTCTATCTATTCATTATGGTGCACATGTATCAGATTTGAGTCTACCAGCAGTGAGTTAGAAGCTACTCTAAAACCCTCTATGTACTTTTAGAAAGAGGTTAAATAGGTATGTATCAATAGGGTAGGCAGAGCCCTAGCTAAAAGTGTTGCAATTGCCAAACATAGAGCACAGGCTGTTTTGTAACGTCAGCCTGCAAGGGCTGCAAGTGTCTTTGGAAACTTTGTGTTGGCTATTAGTACCCAGCTTCACACAGGTGTGCCACTCAAATCCTATACATTGCAAGAGCATGTTAGCGTGAAGGGTGATGTGAAATAAGTAGATGTTACAGCTATCATTTCAAATGTGCTGTGGAGATGACGTGTCTTGAAACCTTCTGAAGTTGTCTTGTTTGTTATCGGTGTCTCTAGAAAAGCAAAAAAAAAAAAAAAAATCTTCACATATCATAAATATTGCATATATAAAACAAAAATCTTTTCCATTCTTGGAGCAGTAGAGGCCTAAAGCAGTTTGACCTAAAGCACATTTTATTTCTTCACCTCAAATAACACTTTGATATATGTGCTTTCTAAAACCTTAAAACTAAACACTTCATCTTCTATCATCTGATATCAGTATACGTAATGAATTGAACAAGAGGTGCAGAACAGGCTAGTGTGCAACTGAGTTACACGACATTGTTTTTTTTATTAAAGTATAGATCTTTTTGAGGTCATCTAAAGAAAATTTTGAGGTATACTAAATGGCTGCAATGCTGATGTCTAACAGTTATGGTTGTATCAGCCATGCTTTTAAATCCTAAGGGAAAGGTCTAGAGAATATAAAAGATTAAACCTAGAGAAATGATTCCCATAAACTAAAGCTTAATAGAGGAATATTCTTTCTGACACTTTCTGACATTTTTAATACCATTTTATAATTCCAGAGAGGTACAATTAACTTCATAGCAGGGTTTCAAAGATTCTACAGACATATTACTGGTTTTTTCAGTTCTATAAGATATAATTATCTGAGGACTGTAACTGCTGATTGAGAATCCACACCATTTTTTACAACAGATTTTTTGAGATCCAAAAGGAAGGAAAGCATAGGAGATTGTACAAGAGGGAATTAGAAGGGACTTCATGCTTGGGCTTTCTGTTGTGCGTTTGTCCAATAATGACGCCAAATACTTGCTATGCAAATTTTAGCTTATTTTGAAGAATCTAATAGAGCTTTGCTATGTATAAGCAGTAATTATTTTTAATTGAAAGTTTACAGGTATATTATTATGTATGCAATGTGTTCAGTGTCTATGACAAGGTTATGAATGACACATTAGTTAAGACTACAGCATGCCAGTGCCACACCACTACAAGTACTTCTTGTTTGCGTAGGAATTTTCACAACATCTTGCTGCAAAATCCCTCCTGCATTTCCGATGATGGATTGTACATTTTCCCATCAAGCCATATGTCTCTTTTAGCTTCATCAGACCTTGCACAATGTTTGACACTGAGTTGTTCCCTGAAGTAAAGGTACCCGCGCATTTGCCAAACTTTTGGTCTGACCCTGGTGCCCAGGACCATCTCTGCAGCAAGATTTCAGCTCCTGGTTTCTCCATGGCTGAACAAGCCCCTTATACAGGAAAAGAATTTGTCTCTTCCAACTTCATACATCCATACTAGTGTTTGAGCTCATCACTGCAGCATCAGCAGAGGATAATGGGTTTTTGATTCATCTGATCCGCTTTTGGTACTGGAGCCAGCTGAGATGTTTCCAGTTATCTTTCCTGATTCTTTGCTAAACTCTGCGGGTTTTATAAATTATTCTTCCTACCACACTGAAGGGGTTTGTGGTTATGAGTCAAGATCAAGTGGTTCCTCAGCCTGTCTGGGCAAGCCAGTATTACATATCTTCTTGTTGGTAGGTGTAACCAGCCTCAGTAGCAAACAAAAGGAACTTCCGTGTTGACCCATGGCTCTGGGCCATTCATCCCAGCTCTGAAAGTTTTTCCTCTCACGCAGAAAGCAGGGAAGCCCCAGGAGGAATCACAAAATCACGGAATATTCCAGGTTGGAAGGGACCTACAAGAATCATCAAGTCCAACTTCTGGCTCCATGCAGGTCCGCCCAAAATTCAAACCCTATGTCTGAAAGCATTGTCCAAATGTTTCCTGAACTCCGGCAGCTTGCTGTGACCACTCCCTTTGAGAGCCTCTTCCACGTCCAGCCAGCCTCCTGTGCCCAAGAACCTGTCCCTAACCCCCACCCGCCCCTCCCCTGACACAGCTCCATGCCGTTCCCTCGGGCCCTGTCGCTGTCACAGAGAGCAGAGCTCAGCGCTGCCCCTCCACTCCCTGTGAGGAGCTGCAGCCGCCATGAGGCCTCCCCTCAGCTCCTCTGCTCTGGGCTGCACAAATCCAGGAGCCTCAGTCACTCCTCATGCATCTTGCCTTCTAGACCCTTCACCATCTTCATTATGCTCCTTTAGATCCTCTTTGCTAGGATCTGGCTTCATTTTTCACACTCTGCACCAAGACCTTATGGGTATCTGTTGATGGGGATAGCCCCCATGTGGGATTTGTTGTCACCTCACATCAGGAAAGATACCCAGATAGCTGAGTGTGGATGACACAAGCTGCAGTATTTGCTCTTCACATACTCTCCCAGCTTTCTGTGTTTATTTACTGTCCTTTCACCTGAAGCACCGCTGATGTAAGGGATGTGCTCTTCCCTGACTTGGCCAGGACTCACAGCTCTGGCAGATGTTCTTGCTCTTTGAGGTTTCAGGAGCTTCTTTGGTCATTTTCCCACCCTCCTCTTTCCCTCATGCAAATCTCAGTTGTGCTGATGTCTGGAAAGAACCCGTCGTGTTGTGGTCAAAATCCCAGCATTCAGTTGTCCCTCTTAGATGAGAGACTGGTTCCCAAAGCCAGAGCATCTGAGGAGGAAAGCCTCGCTAGGAGGTTTCTATTACACTCAGAAACTATTCTAACTAGTTTTTAATGGTAGGTCAGTTCTAAAATTAGCCTTTTCAGGCAGTTTTACTGGGACTGCCCCTGACTGACTGGGCTTTCTAACCTAGTGTATGGCCTCACTCCTGCAAACAGTAGAGTCAGCTGTGGCTGCAGTACTTAATTTTTCTGCATATAAGGTTTGGTTTTGCTTTTCAGTGCATCTTTTCTTGGCATACACTTTTGCTTTCTTGGTTTCTGGGTGTTGCGGTTTCAAGTGCAACAGGAAAAGGGGAGGGGAAGGCCCTTTTCAGCCTCCCATCCTCCTCTCAGGGAAAAGGAAAAAAAACAACCCAATTATGATAAGGAGAGATTTAAAAATTACTATAAATAGTAGAAGAATGTAAGATAATAATAAGAAAAAGAATTACAATTAATAAGACAAGTAAAATGGGAGAGAGGGAAGTTTTGACCATTCTGCTCGCTGTGCTGCCAGAAACTGGAAGGGCAGTTCACCCCACGACCCGGAATCGGAGATCATGTAGGGAACACTGGAGACTCCTGGGAATAGTAGTTTGTTCATCTCAATGTATCTTCCTCTTGGAGCTCACATGAAACTGCTAGAGAACACAGCTCCGCAGTGCACTGTGCCTCTGCACCCTTCTGCATGATGTCATGAAATGGAATACTGATAAAACCAGGATAATATTCACTCCTTATTCCATATCATTACATCATGCTTAAATTGTACAACACAATATATATGCACATACAAATCAAGTAGCAGTAATTAACATTACATACATGTATACATGTAACTACTGACTGTTTTCTCTCAGCGTCAAGTTACTCTGAGATATACGTTGATTATTCCCATTTTCTTGCATTATCCACCAAGTAAATACAGATTCCTGAGCAAAAGCAACCCCATGAACTGGCTTGCCCTTGCCCAAGGCTGGGATGACCCACAGTTTTCCCCAGTATGTTCTTGACGTATACTACAGGGACCTTATCCCCTTCTACAGTACGTACAAGGCTGGATTGGGCAGGGCTATCTTGACTGGCAGACCCTCAAGTATTGACTAACCAAATGGCTTCTGCTAGATGTTTATCCCAATGTTTGAATGTTCCGCCACCCATTGGTTTCAGCATGGTTTTCAACAGTCCAGTGTATCATTCAGTTTTCCCAGAAGCTGGTGCATGGTAGGGATATGATATATCCATTTAATGCCATGATTTTTGGCCCACGTGTTTATGAGGGTGTTTTTAAAATGAGTTCCATTATCTGAATCAATTCTGTTTGGGGTACCATGTTGTCCTGTTTTTCGAGACCTAACATAGTGTTATGGGCAGTGGCATGGGGGACAGGATATGTTTCAAGCCACCCAGTGGTTGTTTCCACCATACACTCTTGGCTTTCTTGGTTTGTGGGTGACCATATCCATTGTATATGTTGTGTGGAAAAAAAAAAAAAGTAACTTATTGAATTATAGCAAGCTGGTTTCCTACAAAAGCTGTACCTCAACAAAAAAAATAATGTGATAAAAAACTCCAGCCGTGGAATTCAGTACATTAACAGAAACATTTCTGTCAAGAGCGGAAAATGTGCTTATGTAACAGTTATCTGCAAATGGTTGCAGCCACTGTTGATGTTAATCACTCTGAACAGTTCATGGAAGCGCTAAATAAAGAGCTATTCTTACTAACAGCTGTCCAAAAAAAAAAAAAAAAAGAGAATTTCCTGAAGTGCTGGGCTGAGTTCTGGTACAAGGGGCATTATGGGATTATGTTGGATTTTCACCATCGTTGCCAAGAGTACAGTTGTAACTTGGTGTCTAGTTAATTGTCCTGACAAGGATGCAGAGCTGGCCTGCTTAAGTAATTTGGTCTGTAAGGAAGAAGGGGGTTGTGTGAAGAAGGAGCTAATGCATGCAGTTATGTATGCTGCTGCCACAGAGCTGTCTTGTGGAGAGAGCTCTATCTATCTGTGAACAATGGTTTATTCCATCTGGAACAGGAACTCATGTGTGGCGATATTTCAAAACAATTTGGAATGTTCAATTTAAAGAATGTTTTCTTTAAGCAATAGCAAATATAGCAAAGCATTTTTAGAGGTGGTTTTGCAGCCAGTGGTCCTGAAGTGTTACACAATCATAAATCATCTAAGGATGGATGTTGTTGCTTCCATTTCATAAACAAGATAACAGAAGTCTCTGGAGCTCATTCAGATTTATAATCACGAGTTGACTCCCCTGTAGGGCCCACACGTCCATTTCTACGGGGAAAGCATCAGGTCATATACTCAAACAGCAGCACTAACAAGTGCTCCTGGGGGAATTAGTCCAAATTTAGCTAAAAGAAGATGGAGTTGAATACAGACAGTGTCTTTTGATCAGATATTTAGGTGATAGGATTGTGCTGTCCAGTCTTTTCCTTTGATTTTTGGAAAGAGCTGCAACTGGTCTTTGGCAAGCACAGCCAGGACAAGATAGCCTGCACTTTGTAAGAGAAGAACTTGCCCACCATTGCTCAAGAGAAGAGATTTCTTGCTGCAAATCCTCCAGAGGGTTAATCTCTGTCTGTTACAAAACCATTGTGGGGAAAAAAAAAACACCCAAAACAGGAATAAAGCAAAAAGCAAATCCTCAGCGCTCTGGGGAACATTTGGCAAGCTGAGCCTTTGCAGCACCTGTCCCAACCAGACTTACTGAAGCTGGCTATTGGCACAGAGAGCTACTGATTTAGTAGATCACAGCAAGTTTTGTAAGCTATTAATTATAGACTGCAGTACTTGGATGTTTCTTAAGTGATTCATAAGATTAACTTACATTGTTTTGCTTACTTTTACTTCTGCAGCCCAGCAACTTTCCCTACAAGGAAGAGATCATGTCTGTGAACCCTACATGTCTGGTTGTGATTATACTCCTTTTCATAAGCATCATTTTAGCTTTTAAGGTAAGTTCATTACTTGTATAAATTCTACTTCTGGTCAAGGGTGAATTGTCCCCTCTGAGTGTCCTGGCTTCAAAGACACAGCCCAGGCAGTATGACAGCTGCACAAAACGAAGTAATAGACACTGAGGAAAAAAAGCAGAAAAAGTCACAGATAAACAGATGAAATACAAGCCAGAATGGGGAGGCATGATGCTTGTAGGGAGAGCTCATGACACATAAATTCATTGAAGGAGTTGACAAAGGAGAGACTACTGATACAAACTTCTTGGTTTTTCAAAAGGCGTTTGGCAGAGCCTCTCATCAAAGGCTTAAAAAAAGAAACAAACAAACAAAAACAACAAAAAAACCCACAACACCCTAAGATACGTGGGGATCCTCCCATATAATGTGGCTAGGAAATAAAGGGTAAATCATCAGTTTTTACAGTGGGAGACACATGCTTCAATACATTCATAAAATATTGGGGAAAGGGAATGAAGATCTAGTCACGTTTGTTTTTCAATGTCATTCACAATAGGGAAAAAATCAGCTGAGAAAGGTGCAGTTAAATAGATCCAAACAGACCCTCTGGGAGTGACAGCACAGAGGATTGGTGGATGAAGTTGCGAAGCCTCTATCCATATTTTAAAGGTCATGGCAGTCTGGTGAAGTTCCCACTGATTGGAAAAGGGGAAACATAACGCCCATTTTCAAGAAGGGAAACAAAGAAGATCCAGGGAACTACAGGCCAGTAACTCTCACTTCTGTGCCTGGCAAGATCATGGAACAGATCCTCCTGAAGGCCCTAGCAACGCACGTGGAAAATAAAGATGAGGTGATTGGTGGTAACCAACATGGCTTCACCAAGGGCAAGTCATGCCTGACAAACTTGGTGGCCATGGTCTTTTGTGATGGAGTTACAGCCTCAGTGGATAAAGGAAGAGCAACTGACATCTACTTGAGCTTGCGCTGTTTGACACTGTTCCACATGACATCCTAGTAGCTAAATTGGAGAAAAATGGATTTGATGGATGGACCATCGAGATGGATATCTACTGGATAAGAAATTGGCTGAATGGTCACACTCAGAGAGTTGCAGTCAACGACTCAATGTCCAAGTGGAGACCGGTGACAAGTGATGTTCCTGAGGGATCAGTGCTGGGACCGATGTTAGTTCACATCTTTGTAGGCGACATGGACAGTGGGATTGAGTGCACCCTCAGCAAGTTTTGAACTGACACTAAGCTGAGTGGTGCAGCCAACACGCTAGAGGGAAGGGATGCCATCCAGAGGGACCTGGACAGGCTTGAGAGGAGGGCCCATGCCAACCTCATGAAGTTCAGCAAGGCGAAGTGCAAGGTCCTGCACCTGGGTCAGGGCAATCCCAAGCACAGATACAGGCTGGGCAGAGAATGGCTTGAGAGCAGCCCTGAGGAGAAGGATTTGGGGGTGTTTCTGATGGCTGATGAAAGATTCAACATGAGCCAGCAATGTGCACTTGCAGCCCAGAAGGCCAACTGTATTGTGGGTTGCATCAAGAGAAGTGTGACCAGCAGACTGAGGGAAGTGATTCTGCCCCTCTGCTCTTGTGAGACCCCACATGGAGTACTGTGTCCAGTTCTGGGACCCCCAACACAAGGACATGGAGTGGTTGAGCAGAGGAGAGACACAAAGATGATCAGAGGGCTAGAGCACCTCCTCAGACAGGCTAAGAGAGCTGGGACTCTTCAGCCCGGAGAAGAGAAAGCTCCAAGGAGACCTTATAGTGGCCTTCCAGTACCTGAAGGGGTCTACAGGAAAGCTGGGGAGGGACTTTTTATAATGGCTGGTAGGGACAGGATGAGGAGAAATGGCTTTAAACTGGAAGAGGGTAGATTTAGACTAGATTTTAGGAAGAAATTCTTTACTGTGAAGGTGGTGAGACACTGGAACAGGTTGCCCAGTGAGGTTGTGGATGCCTCCTCCCTGGAAGCATTCAAGGCCAGGCTGGATGGGGCTTTGAGCAACCTGGTCTAGAGGGAGGTGTCCCTGCCTATAGCAGGGGGTTGAAACTAGGTGATCTTAAAGGTCTCTTCCAACCCAAACCATGCTATGATTCTATGATTGTCCCTGGGATGGCAAAAGGGAACAGGGAATGATGATGTAATTGCCGTTAGTTTCATGTCAGAGCAGCTCTTGATCTTCCTCTGCAGAGCAGCTACACATGAGGTTAGAGACATCCTGAAGAGCCGGGATGGGATGCTTCTTCCACACAGCACAAACAGGGAAAGTTATTGTGACCAAAAAAAAAATGGGGATTAAGATATTTTAATATAGCGTTGGAGGTAATATCTAGTTTTATTTTGTGATTTATAAATACAATTTAGCCTTTTGGCTTTGTCCATAATAAACATGTAGATCTTCTAGATTTCAAAAGGAATCTGCTCTTTAAAACTCTTGGATATGAATGTCATGTTTTTATCCCAGGTGGGTTGGGTGTTTCATTAAATAAGTATGACAAGGATATTTCAAACTCCTCAGATGTGGAGAAGGCTGAGGTACATAATGAGTACTTTGCCTTGATCTTCACTGCCTGTCAGGCTTCCCACCACTCTCATGTCCCTGAACTTCCAAGCCAGGATTGGAAGAGCGCAATCCCTCCCAGTGTAAAAGTGAAGCAAGTCCAAGACCACCTCATGAGGCTGAATGTATACAAATCTATGGGGGTGAACGATATGTATTCCAGGATCCTGAAGGAGCTGTTTGGTGTGGTTGCTAAGCCACCCTCCATCATATTTTAAAGTGGCTGTTGAGTGAAGTCTCCAGTGACTGGAAAAAGGGAAACTTCACTCCTATTTTTAAGAAAGGGAGAAAGGAAGACCTGGGGAACTACAGGCTGGTAAGCCTCATGTCTGTACCTGGGACTGATTTTTTACACAGGTAGGCAGTGATAGGACAAGAAGGAATGGATTTAAACTGAAAGAGGGAAGATTTAGTTTAGATGTTAGGAAGAAATTCTTCACTCTGAGGGTGGTGAGGCTCTGGTACAGGTTGCCCAGAGAAGCTGTGGATGCCCCATCCCTGGAGGCGTTCAAGGCCAGGCATGATGGGTTCTTGTGCAGTCTGATCTAGTGGTTGGTAACCCTGCCCATGGCAGGGCATTGGAACTAGATGATCCTTGAGGTCCCTTCCAACCCAAGCCATTCTATGATTCTATGATTATAGAAGAAATGCAAATAAAATTGGAATAGCAAAAAATAACTGCTATGCAAAAAAAGAAATCTTGAGAAATAAATAGTGCAAAAAAAGTTGTTCTATTTTAAAGTTGCTAACGTATCTTTTTCAAAGAGAATAAGTGGCTTTTTAGATTGAAATATTAGTTAATATTCCATTCTTGTATTAAAGCTCTTTGCGACCAGGAATATTACAGACTATTGCTTTTCTTAATGTTCATTCTAGCAATATGTTATTGTGCAAATGAGTCACAAATATATGACTCACACAGAAACACACACTAAATTCAAGTTAGCATTTTAATTTGAATTTCTTGTCTTTCCAGAAAAGCTGTTATGTAGATTTTTGGAGTCTGCTACATGAAAAGAAAGCTGGACACTATCACATGCATCACACTTTATCACTGATAGACTTAACAGATGGTACCAGGTTTTTATAGTGAAACTGAAAAGGTGCTGTGCATAAAAATATGCTTTTGCTCCCACTCCGTCTGGAGCTGGACTAGGAATAAAGAGAGAAACTAATATATTGTAACCTAGGAAAAGCTGCACTAGGAAAAGTTGCATTCAGCTGGTGGGGAATGTGAAACAGAATCAGATAATTCATCAGAAATATTTGGTATCAGAACACTGTCATTTGGGGTGCAGCTACATGTAAAGGAAAACATCCATGAGCAGAAATCAAAATATACACGTATTAGATAGTGGTTTTGTGCTTTGTGCATGAAACTGTGAAAAGGAGGGACAAAAGAGGATAGTAAGAATGAGAGACAGCCCACCACACACAGGCACTTGTCTTTACAGCTCTCAAGATTCACTTGGATCCCAAGCAGCTAACAGATATTTCAAATGGATGAATGGATGGATAGATGAATATTTCATGCCAAGGCAGAGTCTTTTGCAGAGCAGACCAAAATGTGTTATACCACTTACTGTCTGTTTAGAAACAGAATCGAAGTTACATACCATGAAACATAGATCTTTCCTATCTGGCTGAGGAAGGACATCCAGCAGTATAAAAGTATGTACACAGAACTTCAAATAGCATATTTGAAGCATATAAAGCACGGCAGCTTTTGGACTGCACCCCTCTCTGCAGCTGCTTTGGTGAATGGGGCCTTGGTTTCCCCTGACAGCCTCAGCTGCTGAGACAGAAACCCTGGGGTTTCAGCCTGCCTTCCCCAGCCAGGGCAAAGCCCCCAAGCCCAAGTCAGCCTGAGCCTGGTGAGCGCAAACACAGCCAAAATAAAGTCTTCCCCCAGGCTTCTCTGAGCACTCTGGGGCTGCAGAGGATGGCCTTTTCTCCTCCTCCTCGTTGGCCTTTCTTTTGCTTAAAGTAGGTAGGAATAGGCAGCCTAAAGGCGTTCCATTTCAGCGAGACAGTGTCAGCAAACAGAGTATTATCCTGGTCTCTGTGATACGCCCATAAGCTGTCTGTACAGACTGGTGAGACTGGGAATGGGACCATCCCTGGTGGACCTCAGCAGATGGGAAAGGGTAGTGCTCACCACATTTTGTGCTCAACAGGAGAGATCCGATGACCTTTACATAAGGCCAATTCTGAATGTGAACAGAAGTTTCCCAGGAGAAAACTGATAAGCTTCTATGTTACCAGCTCTGGGGTGCGTGCTGACTGACAGCATCTTCACTCTAAGAGCTAAAGTGGACCTCATCCTCTAAGAAACAGCCATGCATTCAGGTTGCAAGGCTAGAACTTGAGCTGGAAGCTGGAGCAGCTCTGTGTGTACATAATGAGGTAAAATATGGGTAAGACATATGAGGAGTGGCTGAGTCCCCTGGGTTTGTGCAGCCCAGAGCAGAGGAGCTGAGGGGAGGCCTCATGGTGGCTGCAGTTCCTCACAGGGAGTGGAGGGGCAGCGCTGAGCTCTGCTCTCTGTGACAGCGACAGGGCCCGAGGGAACGGCATGGAGCTGTGTCAGGGGAGGGGCGGGTGGGGGTTAGGGACAGGTTCTGCACCAGAGGGCGGTGGGCATGGAACAGGCTGCATAGGGCAGTGGGCATGGCCCTGAGTGCAAGAGTTCAGGGAGCATTTGGACACCACTCCCAGACCCTGGGTTTGAATTTTGGGTGGTCCCGTGTGAAGCCAGGAGCTGGACTCAGTGATCCTTGTGGGTTCCTTCCAACTCAGGATATCCTATGATGCTGTGATTCTATGATATGTTCACCACATATGACAGAATGAAAGAATTCAAAAATAAATCTCTTGATAGCTTTTCCCCAAGGAGACTGCATTATCTGAAATGGAGCTTCCCTCAGTTTGATTTTGAACAGAAGGAGCGTAGAGGTTGGTTTGCAAATAAGCAGCCTTACTGTGCACGTGTTTCTTGCAAAGATGTGCTGTGTCTCCACAGAAGTGTCTTGCATTCAGCGCTCTGCTCTCTACCAGCTCTTATGCCTTTCTCAGTGCAGGGTATCTGAGCACTGAAAGCCGCTGAAGGACTTCTTATTGTTTGTAAGTAGCAACAGTGGTATTGCTACTTAATTCTGGAAAGAGACACAGTTCTTCATTTACGTGTTCCTACACATCTTGTTGCAGTAGGCTGTGGCTCACGTAGCCCACAGCTCGGGCTGCAGAGCCTGCCTCACCTCCCCTCAGCACTCAGCTCACTCAGACATCTCTTGTCCTCCTCATTTGATGGTAGAAAGTAACACCCCCAAGTCATCTAGGGCCATAAAGAAGAGGAAGCAAACTTACTGGATTCCAGCCAGCTCAGTCCCACTGAAAAAAAAAAAAAAAAAACCTCTTCCTGATCTGCAGGCAAGTGATCTGTGAGTCATGTGGTATCCTAAAAAACAGCTCGTATGAAACAGCTCTGGAGGGGAAGGAAGCGCAGGGCAGCTGAAGAGGATAAGAAGGTTTTTGGAAGGTCATCAGTGCAAGTGAGTCACAAAATATGACTCACTCAAGAGAGATACACATGCAAATCCAATCAGTGCTGGCAGTTTAACTTGCATACACTAGGTTTCTGGAAGAACTAATACGCAGAACCTGCTAAGTAAAGATTTAAGATGGGCATTATCAAAACAGATTGTTTTCATCGCTGCTGTGTGTGGCTATCTGAGAAGCAGAAAGCTCCAGAGATAACTGCTTAGCCCGGCTCTACCAGGCTTGCTCCTGGCATGCCGAGGATCTGAGTCCAGCTGGTCCACATGTGTTCTTGTCTCCTCTCTCTTCCAGCCACTTTGCTCCTCTCTGCTGGCCAGACTGGAATTTCTCCTGCTGGCAGAGGAGCTGCTGGATGTGTGCACTTTTCCTAACCATTTTAAAAGGAGCTGAAGACTCCTAGTTCTTTGCCAGGCAGCAGTGTTATCCTGAGCCAAGTGAGCTCCAAGAACAAAAACAGCAAAAACAGGAGTTTATGATCCTGTGGTAGGATTATTGCTACCATAACTTCTTCTTGGGTTTTTTTTTTTTTGTTTGTTTGTTTGATACTGATATATTTCTAATAAAGGTTAAAAGGACAGTAATCATTTCAGATTTCAGAATATTTTTACACTGGCAATTTTCTCTGGTCGGGCAAGAATAAGAAGACTCTTGGCCCTTTCAGTTATATGTAATACATTGGTTTAATTTCAGATTAAGTGGAGTATTGAAAAAATGCACATGGTTTATGGGATCATCATGTAGTCACCAGCCAGGCTTCCACTTGCAAAACAGAGAGGGATTCCTGTAATTTGCTTGATGATGCTTCAGTCTCTAGTCTGCTTGCACTCTTTTTACTGGGGTTTGCTTCAACTTTCTAGTACCTCTAACACCCAGCAATGATGCTTAACAGCCTTACCACGGAGGAACCCGAAAGTGATTTCTGTTTAAATTTTACTACTGTCCATGAGGCATTCTGTATCTGCAACACCTGATCTCATGTGTACATTCATTTTATATTTTAAAACTCACCCCGGTAGTGTGCAGTATCTCATGCATAGTAATGAGGTGTCTAACTGAACTCACGTATCTCTGTATTTAGAGAGGCATAGGAAAGAAAGCCTGCATATGTGACCTGCTCATTTAAGTAAAGTGGGGGCTATGTACACAAAATGATGTTATTTTGCTTATATTCAAGCCCAAAGAAACTGATGTTTCTTTTCAAAAAAATCAGTCAATACTAAGTATGCTTTAATATTAAGTATCTGGAATAGTAAATTCCACTCGGATACATCTCGTCTGTGGTATCTCTGCCTAAATGGAGCAGCTCTCTCAGTCCAACCCAAGTCTCCATAAACTCCTGCCCACTATGAGGTTTGATATCAGATGACTTGCTGAATTCCTAGACATGCTTACAGCCACTGCAGCAAGCAGGCTCATATTCATATTTATATTAGTATTTTATTGTTTATCTGCCCTGCTTTGTAGATGGAGCTCTGAAGAGCCCAGCTCACTCCACACTGCTCTGCCTGTTCTTTCTGTGTCTGTTCCTTGTAATCACAAGACTAAGGCAAGCACACAACTTAAAAGAACATCATGGAAAGCTTCCTTTGTAATACGGCCTTTCATAAAGACACTGAACAAAGAGTCAGGAGGCTAAAATATCAGTACTAAAAGAAAGCTTGAGAATCACACCTACCTTTTTCTCCCTATTCATTTGCATGGAACTTGCAGTATTCATGCTCTCCTCCTGTTCTTAATGCCAAGCCAGGGCTTTTACTCAGTCCAGGTTAAAATTTGCACAAATCTATGGCATGAAAATATATGTGGTTTATTTTCTGTACATAATGATAAATCCCTTCTCTTTACAGGGTTACTTGATAAGCTGCGTGTGGAATTGTTATCGATACATTAATGGCAGGAACAACTCAGAAGTGTTGGTGTACATTACCACCAACGACACTGCGGTAAGGATGTTAGACCACAGAGAAAACCTTTGTCTAATATTGTGTTTGATATCTTCATTGTCTGTTTATTTCTGACTCCTCAGTTAACCATCTTAATTCTTTTGAGAGTCCTCATCCATTGGTTTCGTTTAGGCTTGTGATTTAACAGCCTGGTGCTCTGTGGTTGAAATGACACCTGTTGCTAAAATACCAGTTTTATGTATATAGTCTAAAGAATATGTGTTAAACATCAACTACGGCTGACTTCATCATCCCAGGAATGCTGCCAGCCCTGAGCTCTCCAGCTGTGTGATAATCCCTTATTAAGCTATGAGATGGCACAACCCCCCCATACACTGTGAGGAACACAACTGGGCCATTCAGCCTGGAAGACAATCCCATGGAATGTCCCAGCTGAAGCTATGATCTACACAGTGCAGGGCATGATTAGGAACCAGGCATGCCATTGTCTACACCTGCTGTGAAATGTGGATGTAGTTATAGAAACTGTGATTTAAGACACTCAGCACTTGGTGTCATTCTTAGCACCATCACAGAGTGTCTAAAAAGCAACACAAGTTCAGTGATCCATCTCTCAGTACATCATAGGTTTTGCATAGTAAGGAGACAGAATGAAGTGGCAGCATGAAAAAAGTTAAGAAATGAATTTTAACCACAAAGGATGGCAAATGTCAGTTCACTTTATAGCAGTTCAGTGCTCATGGATTATGTGCAGAATGCTACTGCTAAGTGATGTCTTGCTGGTTATAGAAGGCACTGAAGGAAAGGAGCAAGAAGGAAGAAGGAGTCCCCAGAAAGAGCTAGCTGTGTTTGCAGTGATCTCTATGGAGCTACCAGATGGTTCCACCCAAGCCACACATGGAGGGCACTGTGCCAAATCAGTCCCTGGGTGAATCCACTAGTTTATGTGCTGAAGGTCTTTGCGTAATTTGTAGAACACAATGACAGCAGCATGAGCTTGGTTCTTTGGATCACCTAGGTGGAATTTCAGGATTGTCTCCCTCAGGTTTTCTGGAAGCATGTGTGGTCTCCACACACTGAGACATTAGGTCAACAATTTAAAAGCATTAGAATGAGTGATTTTCTGTGCAGCCACAAAGGCTAGGAAACTACAACTGCTCGCGCATGAAAGCAGTAACTCTTGCATTTGTCTGCAGTATCTGGAGCTTTAATAAAAGTATAAGAAATTTTACAGGCTATGATCAGAGCTGGCAACTAGGACATTTAAGTTTAAAAATGGATTTATTGAAAACTAAGAAATATTATGACTTTTGTTAGGGGAATCTACTTTGAGTAAAACCAGGAGTTTTATGTGAAATGATTTTGATAACTCCTTTGTTCAGCCTATGGGTAGCTGTAACTCATCTTCAAACATTGCTAACTACACAAGCCACAGAGCTGGCAGGCTCACTGGTGGCAAAATGCCAGCTGAGCTATCTTAAAAAACTCAACCTACCAAGGCTTCTTAAAACCTGTGTTAAAACCACATATTCCACTGCTGCCTTTGCAAAGCAGAAGACTTTGGTTTTCAGAGATATGTGGTTACTACAACTTCTCTCAGTACTTCCGTAGTTACCCTGTAATTGTGCATATAACTACCAAAGGAATCTGAGCTTCCTTCTCATCTTTAAATTCCTTCTAAGTGTTTCTGTGAGGAAAGAAAGCCCTTTTATCCTTTTATACAGATAGCATATTCTTGCACTGAGATTTTAATTTAACTTTGCTTATCTTGATCTTACAAGACAGCTCTGGCAGAGGCAGGTTTTGGGAAAGGCTGCACACCCTTGGCTAGTGGCCTGACCACTGGACTCTTCGTCCTTCCTCAATATCTACATTTTATTCATGTGACTATGGTCAGAATTTCTTGCTGTCAGCTATGATGTATTTTTGTTCATTCCTTGTAAGTAAGCTCAATGCAACGACCTTAGATCAGGTCCTGTGGAAAGCACTGGTTGGGATTTCTCAGCTAACCATCACTTTCACCACAAAATTCTAGTTCAGGAGTACAGGAGTGCTGAAGAGCTGTGCTGCTGCTAGGGAACAGTTTCTCAGGCCCAGCCAAAGGAGCGAGAGGACAGAGAGTCACTATTTGCCTAGGTTTTGGGATGACAGCCAGACTCAGTCAAACCCGTGTCTGACTGCTTCTCTACAGTTCCTTCACCTCAAAGTTTCACGGTCTCTTTCCACCTTATGCACATCCTTCCCTGACAAACTCCATGGACACCTGCCAGTGCAGTGCTCTCAGGGATGTGATGGAAGAGGTGATGTGCTCCTGAGCAGACTTTTTCTCTTCTGTGTAGTGCTAAAATTCAGCAAAAAATAACAGAGTTTGTAGGGCTAAATCCTCTCCAATCTCCATTTTGAATCAGAAGATTCAAGATTATGTCCTCCCTCTATCCCTCAAATGGTGGACTGGAAAAGATTTTTTTTTCCGATGCATAGAGTGAAAGCAAAAATTCCATTTCATGTAATTTTTAAAAATGACCTTAAAACAGCTGGAAAAAAGAAATATCAAAATGAAGTGTGGAAGAATGGGGCTTGGAAAGTTGAGTGCTGAGGACTTTTGAGATTTTAGGATTCTTGAAGAAACCTCAAGAAATTTAGAAGTGTTCTGATAGGTCACTGTTGTCTGTTGAACTGTATAACATTCCTTCCACACTGAAGTGTATAAAACAATGCGTTTTTATTCTCTTTGATGCTGGGAGAATTCTTTTCACAGGGCCCCTCACCCTAACATGCCCTTAAATTATAAACTACAAGTTTCTTTAAAAATTTGGGTCCTTCTCTGCTCTCTGCTTCAGAGGAAATCTATAATTTTTTGACTCAAACCTGCCACCTGAATTCCGCCAGATCTGTAGGTTTTATCTATAGGGCATATTGTATTTGGTGATAGCTTTTTGTTTTCTGTTTATATATGTATATGCTTGTCATCTGCATTAGCTGAAACAGTAGCAATCTGTACAAACAGAAGTGAAAATCTAAGTTTAAATATGGGATTGGACTTGTTTCTCTCCCTCCTTTTTACTGTTTAATTCTCATGTAACTTAAAATGTGAAAACAAGCTAAATGTAGACTGATCTTAGGGGGAAATTCCTAGCACAGAAATTTCCAGTTAGTTTTCCCTGATCTTAAAAACAGCGCTCACAGATGTGAACTGTAACTAACCTGGTAGCTGCAGTTATTGGCTACCAGATAATCTGATTTTTGTCACACAGTGTTAAGTGGTTTAAGCCATACTTTTTGCAAGCTTCCATCTGGAACAAAGGCATGTCCTATCCACTGCTGGTTGTGAACAGGATATTCCTGTTAACTGCGTTAGGTGAGACACCCTTTTCCTGTGGCCCTTCATCTAAGCTTGACAACACAGGAGTGCACCCAGCTTGGCTCCATGCCAGCCAGCTCAGGGACCAGTGAGTGCTGGGCTGGGGACCCCAGCTGATGGGAAGACGTCACTTTATGTGCCAAGGGGTGATAATGATAGGTCCAGCTGTGGAGATAATGGAGATCCAGTGACTAAGTTCTGTAACTTAGTCACAGCAGCATCAGAGTTGCTCAGGAACATGTCATCATCTCCCTCCTCCAAGCTTTATTCCAATACTGCAAGAGATTTTGGCATGGCAGTAAGGTGGCTCCCACACAATGAACCACAGTAACCTGAAGACGTATTTTT
This sequence comes from Numida meleagris, assembly GCF_002078875.1. Classification (NCBI taxonomy): domain Eukaryota; kingdom Metazoa; phylum Chordata; class Aves; order Galliformes; family Numididae; genus Numida; species Numida meleagris. Next base: position 125,984,513 of record NC_034410.1, read on the forward strand.
CTCCTTTCTCAATCTGGGATTGCTTTTTCTGCCAACTGCTTTGAGCACACCACAGATGAAGATCTGTTTCTACACTAATTTAAACTGTGACAGCAGCGCCATGGAAATGATGGTCCAGTTTGGAGATACTGCCAATTTATGAGTGCAGAAGATTATACAAAGTTATTTGTTCTCTGTAGCATGAATAGCTCCTTTGTGCTCTTGGACAATCAGGGGATTTCATTTTGTTTGTTTTTAACCCTCACTGTAGCTAATCAATGGAAGTTTCATCTCCAGTCATGCTGCCAGTGAGCTGTAAAGGTGGAAATATCTCTCCTCAAACTGGGATTTAGTTCCTTACATACTTTACTGAATCACTCCAGTGAATCCTATCTGACACGCATTTATCTGCAATGGTTAATGAGCTATTTGCTTTTTTTTTCGCACAGACATATTCCTTCTGTTGACATGACATCAACCAAGTAGTCTGTAATTAATCTGCCAACACTTTCCTTTGTTCACCCTTTCCCAAAGCAATGGGAGACCTGTTTAAACAGTGCAGTTAGGTCTTTCTTTCCTGCTGGATGATTCCTCTCAGCAGGAGGTTGGAAGAGCCAGTCTTCATGTTATTGTGTAATGCATGTGTGGAAGGTGATTAGTTTATGTACAGAAGGAGAGAAGGACCCTTAGACTCATGCCAATTAAACAGGCAAAAGTGTGAGAGGGAGCCCAGAAACAGACATACCACACACAAGAATGTTTGTTTCTGAGAGGATCTTTGGGACCTGTGATTTCCAAATACTGACTCAGTTTTGAGAAGGTACTAGCCTGAATGGAAGGCGTCTTTAAGAAAATTGCTTCTTTAAAGTTTTTTTTCCATAACACATCATAAAAATCCCAGAAACATGGCAGCTCTCACTAGGTAGCTTGCCTTGCACAGTGGTTTGTATGCACGACGTTATGGCTGGGCCACTAGATCAGAGGCAGCTTTTTCCACTGAATAGCAACCACAAGCATACTTTAAAGTGAGCACACATCACAAATGCTGCTGGCATGACTGAGCCTCTGAGCCCTTCTCAGAGCCCCAGTTGAGTGCAAGCAGAGGAATTCGCATCTTTCCTGGTGGTAACTGATAAAACCTGCAAGAAGAAAGCAGGTAAAGAGGGAGGCAGAGAAGAAGAAGCGGAGGCAAGAAGAAGGAAATAAAAAGGATGCAAGCAGATCTGCCCAGCACTTGAAGTAAAACGGGTGATTAATTAATAGCCACATGTAATAGTCTATGTGAGACCTGAAAGTGTTTTCAAAGGCTGGATCTGTTCTGCAGAAGAACCTCAAATTGTACATTCCCACAGCAACGTCTTTAATCAGAGAATCTTCAAAGGGCTCAAGTCCCATGTGGATGCCAGCACTCACATCTCTCGAATGTGTGTGAGCACTTCTGCTTCTTCTGTTTGATTCTCAGTTGCAGAAAAGTATGAACAGTCTATTACTTCCCACAGACAGCTACTCGGCTGCTCCAGCATTTCACTTTCCACCTGCAGTGAAGTCTTATCCCTTGTCAGTTGTCCTTAAGCCTTAATGAAGAGATTGTGTTGCTTCTTCCTTTTTTTTTTTTCCGACATCCCCATCTTCTTATTATCTATAATCAGCTCTTTCTTCCAATACTTCCTTGTTTATGTAAGGATATTTTCTTAGAATCCAGCATTCTCTGCTGAATTGCTTCATGCTGTCTGTTTGCTCTGTTGCTTAGTGCTATTTGCTCATCGAACTTATTGTTATAGGTCTCACCTATTTCCAGGTGCCTGCTGTCAGAAGTCAGCTGTGCTGCTTGGAACTAGCTGTCAACAGTGTCAATATTAGGCAAATGCTTTCCTAAGATTAATAATAAGGCTTCCAAAACATTTTCATTTCTCTTTACAATCACTACATTTACATTTACTTGCAAGTAAAAATACAAGATAAAAAAACATGTTTATCTGTTTTTGTCAATATAGTCTTATTTCAATCAAACAAAATATATCTAGTGATATTTGCAGCTCAAATACTGGAATTACTCTAATGCATTAAAAAAAAAACATTATGAGGTTTGCATTAGAAAGAGATAGATCTGTTTTCATTGTTCATAATTAAAGAAAAATGCGAAGAGGAGATGTGTAATTTAGTTCTTCCACATTTTTTTGAATTCACTAATTCAGAGTGTTGCAATGTAGGGAAAAAAAAGTGTTTATAAAGTGACAGTGTTTCTTTACAGACCGTTTTTCTAGCAGGCTTGATTCACTGCCATCTGACAGCTGCTTTTTTGTAGGCTTCAGAAAATGAGTCCAAGTCTTCATTATAATTCTGAGGATAAGTATCAGTGTGGAGAAAAAATGGTGACAGCTTAAATCCTTATTGCCAACAATACATGGACATACAATTTTTCAGGTCAGGCTCAATCCTGTGTAGTTACACAGTGTAACGAAGCACGGAGGAAGCCTGACTACACCCCAGCAAATACAGTTCAAACTGGGAAGAGTAGTGGGGCCACTGGGTTGGCCCTAGAAGCCCTACCCTTCTGTGAGGCAGCCTTCAGCTCCAAAGCCATCTCACCCTGCTAGATTTGCATCACATCCCCTTGCTCAGAGCGAGCCGAGCCATTGCCAAGTGGGCAAGCAGCTCCCTGCATGTCCCACTTGTTCTAGCTCTGAGCCCCTGTGCTCCAACTTACTCAACACCATAAGCTATGCAGAGGCAGAAATAACATCAGCTGTAAGCTGGGTGGGAGGGAGATGCTGTTGCTGGTGGTTCAGTAGGTGGCATTGTTCTCCTAGAGATTGCACTAAAGTTCAGCTATCATGGAGGAGTATGCAGCTGCCATTGTTTTGCTGAGGGTGTGACAGTTATCTGGAAGACTGACTTCCTGCAGTGAGCAGCTTCTGGTGAATTCTGGACCGTTTGTCCAGTCTGTATTCATTTTCCATAAAGGCGAGAGCTTCCAGTAGAGCAACTGCGTTCTTGCCAAGCCTCCCTCAGGACTCTTTATGGACACAGGGCTTCCTTCCTCCACTGCAGCCTGTCTGGGGCTGCACAGCACTCACGGTCTCAGTCTTCTGTCTTATGAGCAGTGAGGAAAGTGAGATCTGATTTAAATGAACGCTGTAGCGAACCCTCCTTAACTCCAGAATGGCTGAACTATCAGTCATGTGCCAGATTTTAAAAAAATTTAAAAAAATTCATGAGAGCTTCTGGTTGACAGGTGCTTTACAAATGTGATTTACTAATATTAACAGATTTCTACATAAACTAAGACTTTTCCTTCAAGCTGTCATTTCATCACCTTTCGTGACACAGGTGATTTGTAGTCTTAATGCGGTATTACAGTAATTCTGTTATAAACAAGGACTTTCCTTCTGCTTTCACTAGGAAATGCCTAAGCACATTGTACAAGACAAATCGTATTTTGTATGGCAATATTATTAGTGCCACAAAAAGAATGTGCTTGTATAAAAATAGTAATTAGTGAGAAATACTTATGGAAGACAGAACTGGACATCTCAAACTCCCACATCTTACTGCTCCCAAATGTTATGAGATTTCAAAATCTACCTCCAAATTTTACAATTGGCCTATCTCTCTGTTGTGGTGTCCAAAGATGAGTGTTGGATCACCCCACATCCCTAGGCAGATAGAGAAAGAAAAACGGTCCATCTGGTGTGATAAACAGAAGATGGAAGCCTTTCCAGCAGTATCTGTAGTGCATGCATATCTGATAACAACACTCCTGGGAGATGACCATTGCTATTAAACAATTTGGCTGCCCCTTGAGAGCTATCCATAGGTTAACTTTATCTTGTAAACTCTTGAGTGGGAGCAAATGTAATCATAAGAGGGCACAAGATTGGAGGTGGATGTTAGTAATAAAAATGTCCATTGAAAGATTAGTGTGCTCTCACAGCCTGTGCACTCAGGACAGCACATCAACCATTTGTTACACTGAGCCATAATGTACTTCTCCAAGTCATCAGTACTGGTGACATGCAATGCAGTACCCCCTTAGGAATCACATGCTCATCCAGTAAATGCATTTTGAAAGCATGAATGATGAGCTCTGTCCACACGAGATCATGACGCACAACGGGAGATGCGGCAGCAGAGGGCTGGCCAAGATGCAGAAAGGCTTTTGTGTCCTGAGGTACTCTATTGCTCCATGCTTTGAACAGAGAGGATAATTACATCATTATTCTGGATGACTTTTATGAGGTTGTGCATGATGAAAAAATAGACAATATCTTCCTCAATCCAATTTTCTTCCCATGCAAGAGCAATCACAATCTGTTTCTAAATATTGCCGTGCCCTAGTAATACATACATTTATTCATCTATCTGCAGTGCTGAAAACACTGCTTTGTTTCATTGTAGAAATACATAAACTCATGTAAAGTTTCTCAGACAGTGTCTTGGAGAGCTGGTGGCTTAAATAATAATAAATTATAAATAAATAAGCAGTTTTGTGAAAAGTAAAAAACTATCAACTCTAACTCCATACAGAGGATTTTGCAGCACTGAGGCCTACTTTTTCACTGACTGGAGTTATAAGTTGTCTCCAAGCTAGTCTGCTTCCAGTTATTCCATCTGCAACCGTTCTAGTGTGGTTTCCAATGGAAATGCATACATATAAACATGACAATACTTCCTCCATGCTGAGAGGAAGGTTTCCTGGGATTTGACAGACAGTGAATCATGAAACACTTAGACCAATAGTAATTAACTAGAACATTTTGGGCAAACTTTTCAAGCAAGCACATCCGTGAATACAGCAAAGTAAAACATTTCTCATTTGATATTAAATGCTATCTGGCACTGATATTAAACTCTGACTCTGTATCCAGAGATCCTTAATGCTGTCTGGCACTGATATGAAACTCTGGCTCCGTATCCAGAGATCATTCATCTGGAGTCAGAGGAAGGAGAAATAGGCAGATGGGAAGATTTTTGTAAACAGCACTCTCTATGCTCCTCAGAAGGGGTTCCTTTGATTGCACTCATGTGACCAGAGCAGCCGTTTACACTGTAAACAGCCAACTCAGACGCAGATATTTATAAGCAGCAAAGAATTGCTTCCATGGTGTAGTTGATCTCAACTGGAAGAGCAGAAGTCAGGTAGGGGAAAATGCCTGGCAGTCTCCTGAGTGTGAAGGGAACTTCATTCAGATCGAGGTCACCTCCCTCTCGAGCACCTTTCCTGCTACTCTAATGTGCCTGATCTTGGAAATCTCCTTCATCCTGGACTCAAAACTGCCAAGTAAGTTACTTAGTATTACAGAATTAAGTGAAGACTGCCCTGCAGGGGAGTGAGGGTCCTCAGTTGGAAGAGAAACAGAACAAGACAAGAATGTGACAGAGGTCTTTAAAATCACAAATGGCAAAGAGGGTAAAAGAGGAAAAATGTCTCTCTGCCTTAGCAAAAGAAGTAGGGGAAATTCAATAAAATATCAAGTGGCAGATTTCATAGCAAACCAAAAAGGTATTTTTTTATATAGCACCTAGATTACAGAATCCCAGGATGGCTGAGGCTGGCAGGGCCCTCTGGGCCATCTGGCCCACCCCTGCTCCAGCAGGGACACCCAGAGCAGGAGGCCCAGGCCCATGACCAGGCCGCTTCTGAAGGTTTCCAGGGAGGAGACCCCACAGCCTCTGGGCAACCTGTGCCAGTGCTCCAGCACTGCACAGCACAGCAGTGATGTCTGGTGCTCAGAGGGAGCCCCTGTGCTCCAGTTTGTGCCCATGGCCTCTGGTCCTGGCACTGGGCACTACTGAAAGGAGCCTGGCTCCATCCTCTTGGCACTCTTCCTTCAGATACAGACATCGATGAGATCCCCCTGAGCCTCCTTTTCTCCAGACTGAGCAGTTCCAGCTCTCTCAGCCTCTCCTAACAGGAGAGGTGCTCTGGAATCTGCAGCATGTTGGTGGACTTGCATTGGACATTTTCCAGTATGTCCACATCACTCTGGATGGGCCCAGAACTAGACAAAGCACTCCAGGTGTGGTCTCCACCAGTGCTGAGTAGATAGGATCACTTCTTTTGACCTGCTGGCAAAACTTTGCCTAATGCAGCCCAGAATACCATTGGCCTTCTTAGCAGCAAGGGCATGTTGCTGGCTCGTGTTCAACTTGGTGTCCACCAGGACCCCCAGCTCTTTTCTGCAGAGCTGCTCCCAGCTAGGTGCTCCCTGCATGTTCTAGTGCCTGTGGCTGTTCCTCCACAGCTGCAGGGCTTTGTGCTGTTTGTAGACTGCTTGCTTGCTTCCCTGAAGCTGAAAGTGATCTAGGCTGCAGTTAATGGCTTCTCATGGCACCACAGCTGTGGAAGGAAATCCCTCTCCTCTTGACTGGGTGAATCACAGGAAAGCAGAGAAGTCAACATGAAATTAGAAAATGTGATTAGGCAACATTTTCTGGTCTGAAAATTCCATCAGACCACAGAACAGTAACACATGTACATTTATCAGCCTGTACTTTTACATCCTTGGACTGGTACAGATAGGTGATGGGATCACTTAGTTGAAATGAAGCCAGAGTGGAGGACAAGTGCAACTGGGCTTGTGCTGCTTGAAGCTTCAGATCACACTAAAGTTATCCCTGAACCTGATGCATCAGCCCCGTACCATTCTGAGGAGAAACTTCATCCTGAATTCAGGAAGGAAATGGCTAAAAGGCCAGCCATAGCCAAGAAGACATGCAGTAATGCTTTATGTCAGCCTGCAGCCTGTGCCAGCTCTCCTCCCATTGCTGTGCTGGGACTGCATGCTGGACAGAGGTTCCTGGACGAGGAAATTCCTGTGGTTCAGCACTTTTACCCCACAGCACTTTGTGATTCCTGCTCTGGCACTGCCATACTCTCTGTCTGGCTACCACTATTCACTTTGTGGTTACTCTCCCTCCCTAATTAAACAGGAAGGAAGGCCTGTACCTACTGATACTTTTTACATCAGCTGTGTGAGACAGTTATTTACTATTGTCATGAAATTTGCATGAGCCTCTGGTAGAGATTCCTGGTTATGGCCTGGGTGTCTGGGAAGCAGAGGCCACTGCTGCAGGAGGATGAGATGTACTGCAGTGTACGGTGGCTGTGATGAGGCGGTGGGGGTAAACATTTCCAAGTACAGGTCAAATTATCTCTAAATATATATACTTACATTGTAAGTATATCCATAGTTCAGTCCCTGTCTCATACTGTTTTATGCAAGTTTCACCCAAGAGGGTTTTAAATTGACTTAGTGGTCCTGATGGATGAAAAGCTGGACATGAGACAGCAGTGTGCTCTTGCAGCCCAGAAGGCTGACAGTATCCTGGGCTGCATCAAAAGAGGGGTGGACAGCAGGGAGAGAGAGGGGATTGTCCCTTCTGCGCTGCCCTTGTGAGGCCCCTTCTGGAGTACTGTGTCCAGGCCTGGGACCCCTAGCACAGAAAAGATATGGAGCTGTTGGAGCAGGTCCAGAGGAGGGCCACAAAGATGATCAGAGGGCTGGAGCACCTCTCCTACAAAGAAAGGTTGGGGGCTTTTTTAGCTTCGAGAAGAGACAGCTCCAGGGAGACCACACTGTGATCTTCCAATACTTGAAGGAAGCATACGAGCAGGAGGGGGACCAACTTTTTACACAGGTAGATAGTGATAGGACAAGGGGGAATGGATTTAAACTGAAAGAGGGAAGATTTAGTTTAGACATTAAGAAGAAATTTTTTACTCTTGAGGGTGGTGAGGCACTGACACAGGCTGCCCAGAGAAGTTGTGGGTGCTCCACCCCTGGAGGCATTCAAGGCCAGTTTGAATGGGGCCCTTGGCAGGCTGGACTGGTGGGTGGCAGCTCTGCTTATGGCACAGGGCTGGAACTAGATGATCTTTAATGTCCTTTCCAATCCCTTCCCAAGTGATTCTATGAAATCTGTCTTAAGATTTGCAATACCTTTCAAGATGTTTCAAATAATATTCTTGCTTTACAAATGGGAAATCTTTCTATGAGAAAGTCAAATTATTTGTTAAAACTCAAAAGTTCCAAGACAGGGTCAGGACTGGATTGCTGTAGCGATTACCTTAATTCTACTCAATCGTGCATTGTCATATGTTCCTGTTTATGTATTGTGTATTGATGTAGTGTGAAGTCCTTTCGCATGAAGGATTGGACTTTTACTGAATAGCTTTTAGGTATTGTTTGCTGTGAGCCCCTGAAATGTATTCACATTGCCTCACAGGCTCTTTAACAGTAAATCTGGAAGTTGCTGTGCCATGGAAGTGCTCCCCTGGGTGATAGAGAACTGGAAGATAATCACTTGTTTATGAAGTAGAATCCAAGCACGTATTCCTCACAGATTTGTGAGGAAGTGATACTCTGCATTTCACAGCACAGTTCTTGAAGCGCAGAGGATTCATAGGGCCAGTCCCAGAACACATCACTCATCTCAGTAAGTAGGGGTGGGTCTTGTTCATGCTGCAGGAAGAATTCTCAAACACTGGACAGCAGCTGGCTCCATTTCCTTTCATATATTAAAAATCAGAATTTAAATTATTTTACAGTAAATTTGTATGTGTTACAATTTTTTCATCTATCCTGGTTGATACACAGAAGATTGTTTTCCAAATTTATTCAATATTTTATATAATAATCCTGGGTTTACGGACTGGAGATTGAAGGGCTAATGTGTCTGGAAGCTAAAGTTTGAGAAAACATCTGGAATGCTGAGTACCACCATCAGCACTTACCACAGAAATTTTTAATCTATAGCTTTTTTGGCATATTCGAGCACATATATATCTGTTCTAGAAAGTGTCTGAGAAAAGTATTGTAGAGCTGTCTCTAACAGTGTTTGTTTCTAACAAGACACCAGCAAGGTATTTTGCTGTGGGGACTCACAAAGGTTTCACGTAGTTGCCAGCCCAAATACAGTTCAAACCAGAAGCTGTTTTGTGATAACTGTACCCTTCCACTCAGAGAAGAATACACATGGCTTTGGCGAAAATGTGATCCAAAGATTTCTATCGAGTTCAATGAGTTGTGGGTCAGGCTCTCAAGAATGCAGAAATAATTGATTACTCAAATATTTAAGTTTACTCACACAGGACTAAGCACATTTTGTCCTCTACAAATGTACTAGACGCCAAACAGATCCAAGATCTTGAGTTAAAACTGGAATACATGTAGCAATATGAGAGAACTTGCACAAATGCTGAAGAAAGAAAACTGCCTAGTGAAAGTTCAGGTTAATGGGGAAACAGCTGCAAAAAATATGGAAGGATTATTGAAATGATGCAATTCCCTCCCCTCAAAAGACTTTGGGCAAAGATTAATTCCAAACCATTTGAATCTACAAATATTTGCCTCTGTTTTTTTTTAGGCATGTTTCTAAGTAATGACTTTAAAAACTTATTCTCCCCAAACAGATTAACTAGGATGTAAAAAATAAGAAATGACATATGATTATATTAACTGAATGTGCTATAGCTATTGGGAAACTCGTATGGTAATTATTTCTTCCAGTGAAGGTCATGTTCTTTATAACAGAGAGAAGCTTATGTAATACAATTATCCAAATAAGTAGGATGACACCAGCTAAGTAAGGACCAGGATTTCTTATGAGTTACTTCTGGATTACTTCTGCATACTATAAAGCAAGACTGCTTATTACCAAATGCTTAAATGGCACTGGGAGCAAAGCCCAGCACTCAGGACTCTCCATCTCACCTAAGTACTAACTATGGGGCTACAGAGCCACGCTTTCTCTTATTTCCTTCCTTTCCCATGGATTCTTTCATACTTGGCTTTGCTGTGACAACAGAAGGGTGGGAAATGGCCTTTCCAGCCTAAATGATAACCTTGTGTCTGAGAAATTCATCTGAGAAACGGGAGATGTGAGTTTGAATCCTGTTGGTCTGGGAGCCCTTACAGTTCCGATCTTACAGTCTCTGGGCAATGTTTTTGTCACATTATACAAACAGCGAGTAATGTCACCTCCTTTTCTGGCTGCATATTAAAGGATGATATTACAACCCTATGTGCTTCTTAAATACAGTTATAGGTGTTGTGAAAGAAGTTAGGAGCTTTTTTCCTCTAGGTTTTAGGCATCCAATGGGACCGAAGCCTAACCTTACAAATGTGCTAGCTGGTCCAGCCATTAAAGTCCAGGGTTTTGCTTCACAGGAATCACTGAGTTCCATAAAATGGGAGGCCTCTGTATTTCCTCATTTTAGTAACTTTCAAGTGACAACCTCAAATATTCTGTAAACATTAGTTCCAGAGCAATGAACAGGCAATGAAATGCTCAAATGTAGGAAGCAAAATGCTTCAGATGCCTTAGTGCATATTCTGCCTTGGGGATACCATGGACCTAAAGTATGCTTATACGTTTGTCATTCATTAATTATTTTAGGCTAGGTGCCCATTCTAATTAGGTTCTCAGATAAGGCTGAATAGAGAGTTTCCGTATACTTCTCCAGCTTCTGAATTCACCCCTTCACTCAATTTCTGGCTTCCATTTTAGGTCTTTGGAGAGCACGTTTTGCTGGAATAACCAAGCAGTTTATGACCAAGGCACCTACCTGCTTCCATTATACAACACTGAGATTTAAAATTAAGATAAGACATGAGAAAAATGTCAAGATCCAGATTTTCATTTTATCTAGTTTGGTATAAATTAAAACATTAAAATTTGAATGGAATTCTCTTTTCATTGGGATTTTTGTAACCATTTCAAGAGTAAGTAATTAAAAGATGAGATAATACAGCTTTTATATTCATTCAGCTGGCAAATGATTAAGTAACAGTAACAAAAACATATTGACTGAAAGTAAAACAGTTAAATTATGTTTAAAAACCTTTACTATTCTAACAAAGTGGTATACTTGGGGTCCCAGATGGTGCCATGTATTCCGTAAACTGTCTGCTCTCCTCCAAGTTTTGTCCATCATGTTCATTCATATTAAACATTATTAAACATCCCATACATTTTTTTTTAATAACTCAAATACTGCTAGCAAAGGCAAAGGAAGTAATTTTGAATTCTGCTTATTCTACAGTCATTCTTTTTTATAGCTCACGATTCTGTTCATGTCAAAGAAATGCAAGGTTGTGGTATTTGAATAGTTAAACGCAAAAACCTGTGGGGAGTAAGCCTGTAAATTCATCACTGGTGGAACACTTAAGATAAATAACCCTTACCAGCAATGAAGTGACTATAAGCCTTACAGACATTTGCAAACACTCTTTAGCCTTACACTGTAGATAATTTAATGCAAAACTTCTGGATCTCTTTAGTAGCCTCCCCAGTTAATAGCCTGTACGCCTTGAATATTCCTATAGAAGTTCAGATGCCTTAGGATATGGCCAATGGCTTCTCCAAAGTGGCTCCTGTAGGTGCTCCTATCTCCTCTCACTTCTTACAAAACTGTCGAGAAAGCATTTGATACAGCTGCTTGGGGTCAGTGACATACGTATGAGTTATGGGTCCATAGAACAAAGCAGAACACTCATCTCCCCAGAGAATGGTAAAAAGCCTTGCTAGGAAGCTCTTCTCCTACCTGATGGATTTCATTTTGTACAAGAGAGAAGGGAGTGAAAAAGCAAGTCCTTCAGGAAACCTATTGCAAATTACAGTAATCATGTTGGTAGAGTACTGATTTTGATGTAACCACAGATGTTTTAGCTTTAACAAGACCAAGTGCCAGGTCCTGCAGCTTGGCCACAACCCCATGCACTGCTAGAGGCCTGACGCAGAGTGGCTGGAAAGCTGCATGGAGAAAAAGGACCTGGGAGTGTTAGTTGACAGCCCGCTGAACATGAGCCAACAGTGTGCCCAGGTGGCCAAGAAGGCCAACGGCATCATGGCTTGTGTCAGAAATAGTGCAGCCAGCAGGAGCAGGGAGGTGATCACCCCTCTGTACTCTGCACTGGTGGGGCCACACCTCAAGTGCTGGGTTGTTTTGGGCCCCTCACTACAAGAAAGACATCAAGGCCCTGGAGAGTGTCCGGAGAAGGGCAGCAAAGTTAGTGAGGTGTCTGGAGCTCAAGATTTATGGGGACCAGCTGAGGGAACTGGGATTGTTCAGTCTGGAGAAGAGGAGGCTCAGGGGGACCTTATCGCTCCCTACAGCTGCCTGAAAGGAGGCTGTGGTGAGGTGGGGGTCAGCCTCTTCTCCTAGGTGACGAGAGGTAATGGCTTTAAGTTGCACCAGGGGAGGTTCAGGTTGGATATTAGGAAGAATTTCTTCTCAGAAAGTGTGGTGAGGTATTGGAATAGGCTGCCCAGGAAAGTGTTCAAGAAGAGGGCAGATGTCACACTGAGTGGCATGGTCTAGAGCGCTCACAGCCATGGGTTGATTGTTGGACTAGATGATCTTAGTGGTCTTTCCAACCTTAATTATTTTACGATTCTATAACTGATCAGAAAGAGAGAGGATTGGGGCACAGGGAGAGGTATTGTTCTTTATTAATTAACTAACAGATCTGGAAAATTGACAACTTTTTGGAATGAATCTGCTGTAATTTCTTATTATGTCTGGTGAAATGGATGCTGAACTTGAAAGAAATAGACAACAGTTTGGGGCAGAGCATTACAGAAGTACAGAGAAAGGTAACTCATCTCAAAGTGAACTTGATTAAATTTAATTACAAATTACATTGTTTCATAATGCTAATGAATATGCTTCTGTACATTTTAGAAATGGTGCCTTTTTTTAGAAACAAAAGGATTTTACCAGAGACCTAAGACTATTAAACTAATGGTCAGCACTAGGGAGAAGAACTCAGTTTAAGTGTTCTTCATGGTTTACGTGTTCTAGCAGGGTGATTTACTGAGGTTACACTGTAATATATACTTAGGATTTTTATCACAATATTTATATAAAGTTCTATATGTTGTTATAATATAATTAGATAAGTGGTCTGCCATAAATTGTTTACACCCTTTCAACTTGACATTATTTATTAAATGCTTTATAATACAGAGCTTTTTAGATGTAGTAGTTGATGTATGCATCATATATCACATTTAGAGGCTCAAACATATGGTATTAATAAAGAGCAATGGCTGACAATTTCCTTTTCTAAATAGTGAAACTTTTTTGTTAAGAGCAGAAGATGCCAAGGTGTCTGTTTTGTAACCCAGTGAACATGTGCACAGATGTACTTGAACACTGTCATCAGTGCGTGTTTGTAAACTCACATAAGTATTATATGAATCACGCTTGGAACCATCCTACAAATAACAGATCCAAAGTCTATTTAAATCTATAGAAAGATTCCCACTGATTTTAATATGCTGTGGATGATGTCCAAGCTAAGTGACTGTGAATGTTTCTTTGAAGAAAGCAGATTATCAACTTATTTAAAAGCTGAAGAAATCCTCTTGTGGCAAAATTTCCTTTGACTTTAGTGGAGTCAGGTTTTTCCCTGTGCATGTTTAGACATTTAGCTTCATGTGCCCTTTAATGACCAAGAAGGGATGTTGATAAATTTGGAAATTCCATTACAAATAATTGATCTTCAACTGTGTAAAGTATCTCTGCCAGTGCACCATGACTTGTTTTTACACACTATTGATATATTTTAGGGAATGCAAACTATATCTTTGTTTAGACATCTATTTTACCCTCAGTTCCTACTGGGATTCACAGACCAAGTGCTCTGTCACTTTTTTACATGCAAGCTACTTACTGTCAGTGCTCATGTCATTAAAAGTTGCACGATAGCTAGCATACTGGCTTAAAGAAGCAGAAACCTTGGTTCAAATTCCTCATCTGCCCTGTGTGGTTTGAACTTGCATCTCCCACGTCCTAGGGAGCTGCCTGGCCTCCTGGCTGATGGGCTGATATATGATTAAAGCTGCCTTAATTTCTATCAGATGTTGAAGTATTTACTGGAGGGGCTTATGGGAATGCACATCTTCCCTCTCACAGCTGAGAGCCCCTGAAGCACAAAAGTGGAGATTTATTGAGACATTGGGTAACTTGTTTTCAATTTTCTTTCCTTCTCACCACCCCAAAGTAATTCTTAGCTATTCCAGTGAGTTTTCAGAGAGGCTCGGGGGACTTTTCGCACTCTGGCTTAGGAGCCTGAGCACTCTTCCAAGAGATGTGGTTCAAGCTCTCCAGACAGAGGGCAGCTGCAGAATAAGCAGCTACTGTCACTGATACATTGAAGAAAATCCTTTTTTGACAATATAACCTTTTTCTCCTTTCCTGCAGGTGCTGTTGCCACCATATGATGATCCTGCAAACGGAGCTGCTAAAGATCCACCACCACCTTATGTGTCAGCATAAGCAAGAGGGAGTTGTATACCTAGGGAGGATAGCTTTACTTTTCAGATATTGGAGCAATAGTTTGATAATTTCACTTCTATGTTTCAACATCTATGGGTTATACATTGCTGTTCCGCTGACATATTGAAACCTAAATTGTACGATTAAAATTCTGTAGATAGTTTTAATAATTTGCTGCAACTACAGTTGTGTGCTGAACTAGTTTCAGAACAATTCTGGGTAGCGATAAGGTTACAGTAGTCACTGAATAGCTTTGACCACCATGTCTGACATACAGTCATAGAGAATGCAGGACTTTGCATTATCAAACAGATCAAACAGGTTCAGAGAGTAATTTCCTTTTTTTTTTTTTTTTTAATTTATAAAAATTCCAAAGCATTGCACGTTTTTCTCAGATGCCCAATTTGACCTTCAGAATACAGATCAAGTCCGAAAAGTGACAATCAGCTTCATTCCTGTTCTGCAAAAAATTATTATTATCCTATGAAAGGTGATGATTGCAAGGAGTTTTGCACACTATTGTCACCTGGCTAGAGAGAAGCCAATCTATTAGGGAAAAATAGGTATAGGAAATCAGAGTACACAAAGTACTCTGTGATGTCTAACAAGTCAGAACTTGTCCAGCAGGACTCACCTTGTCCCATCCTGCAACTATTCTAATGTTCAAAACAGAAGTTCTTACCAACTGGTGATTTTCTCTTCCTGCCTATACACCCTTTTCCTCTCTAGAAACTTCTCAGATAGCATTTTGAGGTCACAAGATCCCTGTTTTTAAAGCCCCATGGTTAGGTGACAAAGCTGCATCTTTCACACTCGATATGCAAATGTTTTCCTATTGGAATGTGCCTGTAAATATCGCAGCGTTGTGTTGAGTGTGAAGTAAATTATGCAGATTCTAAGATATATGCTCCCAACCGATGGGAAACTTATGCATGTAATTTCACTGAGCATTAGCAGATATTTTTAGCGTATTTCTCATGTATACCAACATAGGGGTTTTAGATTCCTTTTGTAACTGAACTGGTAATGCTGAGAGTTCTTCTCACGGGACTCATCCATCCATGAATGCTTGTGTGAGGTATTTTTTTGCTCCCCAGAGAAGTGCCTCCTGCACATGTAACTTTTTTGTTGTTGATGAAGGTTATCCTTTTAATTGAAAAGCATCAGGGCAAGGAAATAAAATGCGTGTCTCTACCTCTCATCACTCCTCCCTCTGGTGCCTCCTCTCCTTTCGGGGTGATCAAACAGGCTGATGCCACTGCGCACAGGGAAAGGGCAGTGCAGAGGTGGACCACAGTTGGGAGGGGTACCAGAAGGACCCAAGCTGCCCTCTCCCTGTGACTGGGCTGGCATGGGAGTCCGTGCCCTTTCCAAGGAGGACACCTGTTCTCGCCCTCAGTGCATTGACACTATTCTGCAGCCCAAAGGAGAGTGGAGCTTTTCCTGCCTTTTTCTGGAAAAGAGCTTTCCAGGGGAATGCAGGACCAACTTCTTTTCACAGAGGTTCTCACTGTGACCTATCCTTGCGTAGGCCATGGAAGGAAGAATCAGACTCTTCTACCACACCTCTGGGAAAATGCAGGTCCCAATCTGCCTTTTGGCATTTTACACTGTAGTTCGTTCACTCTGGGATCAAAATAAGCAATGATTTTGACCAAACCCATCCTGAAGTCCATCCATCGATCTCTGTCACAACCCTATTGCTTCCTTCAGAATAACTCCATTATCTCCTACCTAGATGCAGTTATCTTTGGGAATTTATCTGAATTTGAGGGTTGGGCTGGCTGGTTGGGCTTCTGACCTTCATTTTCTTTCATTCTTGACAGATTTGTGAAGGATTTTAAATAACCATCTGTTTGAGAAAAGCTGGTTGTAAATACATCACATCTGTGTATACAAACTTCTCTACAATAAAGGGGCGTTTCCTCATGAGTGTGGAAATCATTTTTGCTGGACTTCCAAGAACAAACCTACACGAATTCCTCTCCAATCAATCTGACATGTTTTGCTCTGACATTTGCTCTGTAAATGAGCTAAACAACCACCTTTTCCTCTGTACTGTATAAGCAGAGAAAAGAACAGGAAGTTTATCAGATAATTTATTGTACAATAAAAACAAGAGATAATTGAAGCTTTTGGTTTGTTGTCCAGAACTGCAGGCAGTTTTCCAAGTCTGATGAAGTGTGTTATACAGAACAGGGCTATACTGAGCTATACTGAAAGCTGTGGCTTCCTTTTCTGCACATTGTTATGGGGATAATGTTGTGCTAATTCACATGAAATTTCTGTAGATGTTAGCTTGTCTGACTGAAAAAACAAGACCTCTTCATTTACACCATACATGCATGAGTGTGACTGAATGTGTATGTACTCCTGTCATTTCTCCTTGTATCATTCAGATTTGGGCCGATTTGAGTTAAAGGGGTCACAGGTTATGGTGTCAAAACCATGACATTTCAGCACATAGTGTAGACAGACAGGTAGGAGGGAGCAGATAATGCAGCGTAAGTTCAGCTCTGCTGATATATCGGAGGACACGTATAGGAGATGAGTTACCCCACTCCCAAGGAAAAGCTGGATTCTCAGGGTCATAGGAAGAGATGTGAACCCCAGCTGAAGGTTTTTTGTCCTCAGTTGTTGAAATCATTCTCCATTTCTGAGTCTAAGCCTGGGGAATTCACACCACAGCTTGTCTGTAATTCATTTTTAATAGTCATCTGTGATCACAAACCCATTAAAAACCTAGCTTGTTAGGATTCTGGGAGCTTTGGGAACTGCTTGTTTCTAACAGCGCTTTTCTTACCATTCCATGCACTTGTCCCCATCCCCTAGATATTAGGAATACACATTTACTCAAAGTGTCTCCTATTTTCTTACCTTAAACTCTAGTATAGCAGTTTATTAATGATAACATCTGGTAACTGAGGAAAGGTAAGAAGATTTTTTCAGGGTATGTTGATATGGAACACCATATATAAGAAGCCAAAGCCAGAAAATAACAATCTAAACTTTGACAATAGCAGAAATGTAAGTAGATCTTTTGCTGAAATCTTTAATTTTTTTTAAAGTTCAGTTTCAAAGCATCGTAGGCTTCACAAAGTTGACACATGCTAAACCATAAATTCCATTTCTCTCATCTGTGCCTGACGCTCTTATTCCTAATGGAACAGTGTAGCTTGCCTTTCTCAAACACACATCTGTGCATCATACTGGGGAAAGTAAAGGGGAATTCATTCATAATGGTGACCCAGTAGCGTGACACTTGTAAGTACACGATATTTTCTAAGAATTAACAACCATTGTTTTAGATGTTAACCTATCTGTATTCCTTTGGGAAAACCTTCGGTCTCTGAAAACAGTCCAGAATTGATATCTTACCAAAGGCCATATCAGACTGATTTACAGCCAGAGAAATGCTTGGCAAGGAAGCAGAGGGAAAAAAAAAAGTATACTCTTTAAACAGCACAGAGGGAAGGTGTTGTTGCATTGAGAGATTCACTGCTACAAACCTGGTTGGTTGATGCGCTCTCTTTCTCCTATGGTCAGGGGGAAATAAATATAATTGCTCCTGTATCCTTTCATGTAGGCTGTTATACCAGCTCTGTTGCAAATTTTCATCACTGGAATGGATAATATCTTCGTCTTAGTTGTAACGTGAAGACATCTACAGATGTCTTTTGCTAAATCTAAGGGAACATTGATTAAATTCCTACCAAACTGTCTAGTTTGACAGAAGACTCCAAGCATTTATTTAGTGGCTGCTACTCTGGAGCTAAGTTATATCCTCCCCATTTATATGTTTATAGTAGGTGCAGAATTTGCAGTCAGGTATCATGAAAAAATATTTCTTGCAAGATGTTGGCTCCTGTGGCTAGGGAGATGTTCCCGCACTGTCTCATTTCACAGCTCAGAGAAATCTAAACAGCAGCCACAGCTATCTAAAGAGAGGCTGGGCTCTGATAAATCAGGATTAGAATCCTTTCAGGGAAGGACTCTGGTATTTGTAAGCGATGGCCCCACACCCATGGATTTGACCCAAAATGGTTCTGCAACGTGGCCAGTTTTTCAGCGGAATAGCTCAACAGGGTGTGGAAGGCAGATCTGTGACCTTCTGCCTGCAGCCTGCCTACCTCCAGCAGAACAAGGTGCCGGAGCAACAGGAGTGCAGCCCCATTGCCACTTAGCCAGCATATACTAAGTCATTTCAAAGCAAAAAGGCTGTTCTACAAAAAAAAAAAAAAAAAAAAAATCCTAGACAATGAGCTACAGCAGTAGTTTAAGTGAAGAAATAACATGATATTCAGTGTGTATCTTACTTTGTTTACTTTCAGTTTATTCAAACCTTTCAATCAAGAGTGTTCTGAAAAAGTCACGAAATGTCTCTGTCCTTAGTAGCCAAAACTGGACTTAAGTAATTGGCCTGAGATGAGAACAGCGGGTGGCTTGGAAGGCTGACTGAGCAGCGAGGAGATGAGTCAGGGATGTGGCAGGGCTAGCCAGCAGAGGAGCTGCGGGGCTGCCCTGGGAGAGGGAGCTGCAGCCATTCCAGAGGGCTCCGCTTGCTCTTTCAGGTCAGCGTGACCAGGAGTAGCAGGGACGAGCCACACAGTTTTTCAGCCCAGAATCTGGGCATCATTCCAGTACCTAAATGCATCCTGCTTATAGTTCTATCTATTCTCTTTTCATGTAGACTATGTCTGGGTATATAAAAAAAATCTTTTTTTTTTTTTTTTTGTGGGCTTGAAAGATTTTTTGAGACTTCTTTTGCTTCGTCAGTAGGAACTCTGAGGAGATCGTCTCCCTCCAAAGTGCCCCATTTCAGATTCATTCATGACAACGGGGGCAAGGATGCAACTGGAGACAGAGGTCCAGCACTGGCAGACTTAGCACCAATCCCCTGAGACATTCAGTATCAGGGTGGGTTAGGTGCTCTCAGATACAGATACCATCCCAATCAGACAGGCACATTCTGCCTTATGGATGGCAGATCTTTTGGCCTGCACAAACAGATGTCCTGTGTCTTACAGCTTTTCAGTCATATTTTGTAACATTTACAGTTATGTTTTGCATATCACCCATACACCAGTCTAAGACTGATAGATAAACAACAAATTGGTGGGGCATTCTGGAGATTGGTCCTATTTATATTGATGAGGTCATTCTTGGCAGTATCAGAAGTGCTCGCCTGAGGACAGCGAGGGCAATAGAAGTTCAGGACCAAAGGTGAGAGCTGGCAACTAGTTGTAAATATTTACCTTTTGTGAGTTCATGAATTTTTCTCCTCATCAAATTGTTACAAAATTGGAATTGGTTTCATTTCCTTCGCTGTATTAGAACCAAGGATGAAATTAAGTTTATCAGTTACACAGGCTAGCCTAAGTTTCTTCCTATAGTGTGATCCTGCTTCTTCGTTTTTCATAAAGAAAAAGTAACTTAAGAAAAAGTTCAAAATGCTTTTAATGAAGGAAACTAGTAGGTACAGCAATTTGTTGTTCTTTTTCCCCCAAAATACAGAATTCTGCTTCTTTTTTTCTAATGGAAATGTTTTCCTTTTAACAAATATTTATAGCCAGATTTTCATCCTAGGAACACTAGTTGGTTTCCATTTCAAAAGTATACTTTATTTATGGTTATTACTATCATTATTGTTGTTGTTGTTATTAATCTTGTGAATTAGCAGGGGAAAAAAAAGGCCCATAGCACAACATAATACATAATTGACTGTGAACTTCTGATTGCTCTTTCCTCTCTTTGCAATTCAATTTTTCAACCTGGATATAAAACCTGACATGGTACTTCGCAAAAATAAAGACCAATACAGGTGATGTATCATTATGCTGAACAGACACTATGAGTGCTCCAGGGGTCAAGAAGAGCAGATCTTGCAAAACATGGATATCAGAAAAACTTGGCTGTAACTGCTGTATTCCTATTAGCACCAATCGGTACGACACACAGTACAAGAGTCTCCAGGGCAGCAGAGGCCATGCGATTCGAGCTGGGACCAGCTCATTTTGCACAAGCAGTCTGAGGATGGGTTACAAACACTGGCATTTGGAAAAAGGAGAGAGGTGGAGGAAGAACAGCTTCACCTTCACCAGGTAGAATTACAAGCTGGGAAATTTTTGTGATACAATTCTTTATCACGTGTTTGTGATGTCTACATACAATCAACACACAGTGTCTTTTCTGGACGTTTTTTAGTTTATATCTTGCTTTTCTCCATTATATGTATCACAGACTGCAAAGTCTATAGTTGATTCTACTTTGCTTTTGAAGCAAAAAGAGTTTATCCATTTTACTGTGAGTCTGTAACTTTTCCTTTGAGTTGGAATGGGTTTGGGTTGGATTCAGTTTACTACCCAAACAGGTTTACCACAACTACAAGCTACACTAAGAGGTTACTACAGAGCTTTGGCATCACACAGTTTTTCTTTTACTGTGATTTAGCTTTTTCTCTGAAATCTAATCTTGCATTTGGACGGATTTTCCAGATATTTGGGGGCAGGGAGCTTGAGGAATTTTTTTACATCACTAGGAAGACATGACATTATTTAAGATATGCTATAGCTTCAGTCACAGAGTAGTATTTTCAAGTAATCTTTCATCTTCTGTGCTTTCACCACAACAAAGTTATCTTTCTCTTCAGTCTTTAAAAGCACAGTGGCCTGGTGCAAAGCCAAAATATTGGCAAATGCCACTGTCAATAGTGGTATTCAAAAAGCACATTTTGGAGAGTTTCTGAATTAGAACTTTTAGACTACATGCATAATAGAATATCCATCATACAAAGTTGTAACCTAAAGAGGCTGAATACCGTCCCTGGGGATTTTTTAGGTCATCTCCTCTATAACTTTTTCTATAATTCCGTGATTTGGTGCACTCTGAAAACTGATAATGGAACACAGGACTGCTTGGGAAAACAGACCTTCTCAAACTTTCTTTTTTAATGGAGCTATGGAATGGTTCAGTGTGGGTCTGAGTGCAAACATTATACACTTGGTCATTTCTTAGGCACTTCACCTGATACAGTATAATATTTTGACTAGAGAACTAGAATGATGTAGGGACGGCATTTCACAGATGAGATAGATTGCAAAACAGCTGATAAATCTCAGCTACATATAAGCAAAGAATTCTCAGCATTTCAAGAGAAATTCTGCAAGGATCAGTTTTTGATGACATGGTGCTTAAAATTCTTAATCCGTTACCTTAAAGAGCATAAATCATCAATAAAAAGGCAAAAAAAGGTCAGGTTATGTCTTGCCCATAACTTAGGGCTGTAAGTAATTCAAGAAAAATGTTAAAAAAGATTGGAGTGAATTAGTGAAGACCTGAAAGAGTCATTAGAGAGTTGGAAAATATGCCACCAAGCAAAAAAATTCAGAAAATGCAATGGCTTTAATAACTCGGATTTAAGAGGTGACTTAAGGACACCATATAAGTAAGTACATACATAGGGAACAAACCTTTAATAAAAGGTGTCTTCCATGTAACCAACAAAAGTTAACAGAACTCAGTGGCAGAAACCTGAAGTTAGAAAAATCAGATAGAAACAAGCTGACTTCCTGCGATCCTGCATCCCTTTCACATTTGATAAAGTCTTGTAAGGGTTTTTTTTCTTGCTGGCAATATTTTGAGTAACAAAGGAATGCTCTTGCAAAGCAATTCATAAATGTATTCAGGAATGAATTAGTGTAGGAAAATTCTGCCTCTTTTGGTATGTAGAAGCTTTAAAAAAAAATCTAGATATTTTATTCCCAAACTGGTGTCTAGACATGTTCAGTCGTTGCCTACCCTTATAGAAGCTTGAACAGCACTCGGGGTCCTCTGCACAGCCTGGCAAGTACAGGAACAGCCTGGGCTGTAAGGACCTGCCTTACTCTCTTCTCTTACCTTGAATCAGGTCTGGCAACCATGGGAACAAACACTCACTCACATTTCTTCATGCTCTCTATAAGGCACCAAGTCCTCCAGGAACTGCTGTCACAAGTCCAGGTATTGTAGGGCCAGTCTTTCAGGAGTCAAATCTGTTTGAAGGGGATGATATTCTTAGGAAAGCACCAAAACTTCTGAACGCATATTTAACTCAAATCTCCTTTACATCTAAGCTCGGGGTAGGCTTTGGTGCCTCCTGAACAAACCCCTTTATCTTCTTGAGGTGATTGACAAGTCAGATTTATCTGGGGACCAGGATGAGAGCAGTGCCACAGCTGGAAGAAAATATGTTTTCAATCTGCAACATTTAATCAACACCAAACTGGTTCATAATAGCTACAGTCTTTACCACAACAGCCTTTCAACAGAATATATTTCTCCTGGGTCACTTTATATCTTTATATCATTTACAAGACAGCCTGCTTCAATTTAATAGTAGCAATACCGTCAATTAATTTCATTGAAGATGAAATCAGAGTAAATCTCAAGTCAGGAGCACTCAGGGCATGGCTTAAATTACCTCTGGAAGTGCTGCAAATACCATTGTATTGTACATATGTTGAAAGTTACAGGCAAAACTAAAGTGTGTGAATATAGTTGGCAGAGTAGCAATCCCAGTATGATGTTTCAGCTACTTAAAGTAGCTGAGTGGGTTCTGCAGATAAATTCAGTACACTTTTGAGCTACTGCAGTCATTTGAATATCTCTCTGCAACTAGAAGGAATTTATGTTGCATCTTTTTTAAGATACCAATTACCCGCAGATCTAGCACTTCGAGAATCAGTGGAGATTGCTTAATTTCATTGAGCACTGAACCCAAGAAAGAGATCTCATCTAATTAAGGCTGGTGCTTCCAATGATGGACTTCAATTTGCCTATGCATTGTAAATTGTGCTTGATTAATGGCAGTGCAATCTGGCTTATAAACTCTCAGTTACTAGTACGCATACATTTTCACATTTCCAATCATTGAGCTGTCAGATACAAGCTTTCAGTGACTTGAAAACACAGACTGATTTCCCTAGAGATTAATAAAGACACTTACTTAATAGTATAGCATCTTTATTATGTTACTTATGAGCATTTCAGACCTTGCATGTGAATAAAAGAAAATGGAGTTACTCCACTGATGAAAGCTATAAACTTTTTATTGCACTGGCAACCATTTTAAAGTACTTATTTCAACCTTTTTTTCTTTTTTTTTTTACTATGGTCTAATATTTTCTTGTTTGTGATAGAACCTAACAAACCTTTGATCTAGGCCTTTGAGAAACATGACTTGCTAAAAACTTTGCTGTCTGCAAATACTTTATTATAGTCAACACAAAGGCAGTAGAATAAGCAAGAATGGCAGCAGCTGCTAGTAAGGGAGACATGAACTTTAAAACACATTCACATCAAGGGCAGCTGACAATTTCTATCCAAATGACAGCACGGGTATAATGCCAGATTTTCTTAAGAGTTCTATTGAATCAGAAATGGTGCCCAATTAAAAGCAATCAGTAGCTAGGAGGCTCTTAATTTGTGTAAAGGAGTAATTTAATTTGTACAAATGCATTCTTGGTTTCAGAAAAAAAGGAAAAATAGAAAAAGCAAACAATAAATAAAAATGCTGCAAAACATGGACAAGTGATAAAGGCAGGTCTGGTTTCTCATCATTAGGCTGTGCTCATCTAACCTGCTACTTTTGGGAAAAGGAAATGCAGTAGATCTCATCTACCTGAACTTCAGTATAGCATTCCCACAGGGGAAATTACTAGTTTAAATAGGAACTAGGAGAAAGACTGTGAGGTAAGTATGAACTTAGTTAATAATAGGAGAAGGGATGAGGGAGTGTTCAAAGTGAAAAGTTATTAGTGATTTTTGGAAGGGCAGTTTGGGAATCTTATTAACATTTATTTTTTTCAGTCATTAAATTAACAAAAGTGAAAGTTTTCTGACAAAACATAAAAGAGTCAATTGGTATTGTAAATGGAAAGGCAAAGGAGGATCTCATTTGGAAATGACTGAATTATCTGAAGAAAGAAAGAATTAAAAGTGAGGTTAAATGTCATACTATTAAAAGAAAGATCATGTATTACCTAGTATCCATCCACTAGAAAACAGGCACAGCTGCCTGTATCAAGGATGCAAGGAAAACAGTGGATGTTATGTACCTTGAGTTCAGCAAAGCTTTTGACACTGTCTCCCATGACATCTTTGTAGGGAAGCTTAGGAAATGTGAGATAGATGAGTGGACAGCGAGGTGCATTGAGAACTGGCTGACTGACAGTGCTCAGTTGTGATAAGAGTTACGGAGTCTAGCTGGAGGCCTTAAGTAGTATTGTTCCTCAGGGGTTAGCACTGGGTCTAGTTTTGTTCAACATCTTCAAAAATGATCTGGGTGAAGGGATAGAGTCCACCCTCTGCAAGTTTGCTGATGATACAGTGCTGGGAGGAGTGGCTGACACACCAGAAGGCTTCGTTACCATTCAGCAAGACCTGGACAGGCTGGAGAGTTGGGTGGAGAGGAACGTAATGAGGTTCAACAAGGACATGTAGAGTTTTGCACATGGGAAGGAATAAGTACATGCTTGTTCCCCTTTTTCCATGCTTAAGTACAGGTTAAGGGCTGACCTGCTGGAAAGGAGCTCTGCGGAGAAAGACCTGAGTGTCCTAGTGGACAACATGTTTGCCACGAACCAGCAGTGTTCTCTTGTGGCCAAGAATGCCAATAGTATCCTGGGGTGCATTCGAAAGAGCGTGGCCAGCAGGTTGAGGGAGTTGATCCTCCCCCTCTCCTCTGCCCTGGTGAGGCCACATCTAGAGTTCTGTGTCCAATTCTGGGCTCCTCAGTTCAAGAAAGACAGGGAACTTCTAGAAAGGATCCAGTAGAGGATCACAAAGATAATTAGGGGCCTGGAGCATCTCCCTTATGAGGAAAGGCCAAGACACCTGGCACTGTTCAGCCTGGATAAGATTGAAGGGTGATCTTATCAGTGCTTACAAATATCTAAAGGACGCCTGTCAAGTGGATGGGTCCTGGTTCTTTTCAGCAGTGCACAGCAAGAAGAAAAGGGAAAATGGTCACAAACTGGAATGAACATGAGGAAACATTTCTCCTGTAAGTAGAAATAACATGGTGGGAGTGGAGAAGTGTAGCTTATCACTCAAGGAAGGACAAGTAGCAAAGAGATGGTGAGAATTTGTAACGAGAATACACAAAACATTTGATACCTTATTTTATACATAGAAAAGTTGATAGATAATATTAAATAAAAATCTAGAGAATAAAATGCCTTTTTATATGGAACAGAGACCACAGAGATATTCTTGCTCATGGCTTGTCCAGCAACAGCACAGTAAAATCTTTGGGATACAGATTCTGCATTTGGAGCTTACATGAATGGTGTCAGGGCTGGGGCCTCTTTTTATGCCACATTACAGAACGTGCGAACTGTATTTGGCTTTGCTGGGTTTCTCATGTTTATCAGCAGGACTGCTAGTTTGTATTTTCATTTTTTCCCTTCCCCCTAGCTACAGGAGAGTCTCAGGAGCTCAACAGGATAGATGGGGTGAATCCAGCCCCTCTCAGTTTGAGATACACTTGTCATCCGCACCTCTCTTCCCAGGGATCAGATTTTGTATACTATTCCTTGTGCTTTGCCAAACTCACCAAAGTTACTTCTGCTGATTTCCAAGTCTGCCCATCATTTGAGCGGCACTGGGAGGCACAAACCACATCTGACTTGTCTGGCACTCCATGCAACATGGTTCTTGGAGTTGCAAGGCTTAGTGATTTTAGGGCCATAAAACTACTGATACAAACGCCACTCTCTGCTTTCTCCATCTGGACGGTGAAGCTGCGGGGCCAGCTCAGCAGCGGTGTCCCCCTGCACCCGACTCGCTTATTCCACCGCTTATTGCAGCATTTTCCCTGAGGGGACTCCTCCAAGCTCGGGCAGGGGCGGACACACCGCATGATTCACCGGGGACTGTTTGCCTTGGCCCCGGAGGCCCAGCGTGCGGGGAATGGGATTTCCATTCCCCAACGTGTCCCTTGGTAGGCTTCCCTGGAAGGCAGCGCGGACCCACACTCTGCCGGCGGAGGCTCCGCGTTCTCGTGCTGCGGGGAGAGCCCCTCGGCTGGGGCAGGGCCAGGTCTGACGGCGGCGGGCGAGGGGCTGGCGGAGGGATGAGACGGGGACACCGCGGCCGGGAGCTCGCGTCCCTCAGCGGAGAGGCGGGAAGGACGGGGTCGACGTGAGCGCTGCTGGCCCCGCTCCGTCCCTCGCGTCAGGCGGGAGGGCAGCCCCGTGCCTGGCGGGGCGGGCGGGCAGGAGCGGGACCGCGTCCCTCAGGGCGCTGGGAGCCCCGGCCCTCACGAGACGGGCGGGAAAGAGCAAGAGTTGCCTGAGGGGAGCGGGCCGCGCCTCCCGGCGCAGCCTTTCGCCAGCCAGGCTGCTCCCTCCCCTGGGGCTTCCTCCGCTCGGGGCTGCCCGGGAGGCGGCGGCTCCCCTCAGCCCGCGGCGCTCCCGGGGGGGCGGGAGGGGGAGCGCTGTCCGGGGCCGCGCTGAGGGGAGGAGGCTCCCGCGCTTGCTGCTGGTCGCTGCCCGCCGCCCGGGAGAGCGGCCCCGCAGCCCGCAGGTAAGGTCCGCGCTGCCCTGCCCTGCCCTGGCGCTCCGGGGAGCGGCACAGCAGCTGCTACCCCCGGCCCGGGGCCCCGCGCCGCGGAGGGACGGTCCTGCCCTGGGGCCCCGCCGGGTGAGGGCGGTCGAGCCGGGGGCTGCGGCGGCGGGCCGAGGGAGGCAGGGGGCCTTGCGGGGTGCGGGTGGCTCGAAGAGCAGGTCCTTCGGAGAGCCGCGCTGGAGGGTTTCCCTTCGGAGTGCGTGGGGCTGAGGAAATTTTCCGGATGCCCTGTTCCCCGTGCATGTTTCGCTAGCTCGTATAGCATGTGCTGTAAGAGGAAAAAGTGTATTTTACAATCAGTGCAGACTTGGGGCCAGACTTTACCTCGGAAGGTTTGCAGTGAGCAGCCCGCAGGTGCTTTGCTGGCCTGCAGCAGGACCAGCGGCGTGCAGCCCCGCAGGTAGGGCCGGGAGCACTGCTCGGGGGCAGTGTGACTGGACGGAAAGGGCAGCGGGGCTCGATGCGTGCCATGGACCTGCCCTGGAGACCCAGCCCGGGTGGTGCTCTGCAGCCTCACAGAGGTTGTTGTGGCATCTTTAACGAGCACATATGGCTGTTTTAGAAGACACTACTTTGAGTGTCAGACTGACCTGTGCCGTGATGCTTGATAGTGCTGGCTCAGAGGGAAGACTGCAACCTCCTGATCTATGGAATACCTCATAGAATCACAGAATGGTTTGGGTTGGAAGGGACCTTTAAGATCATCTAGTTCCAACCCCCTGCAATAGGCAGGGACCCCTCCCTCTAGATCACGTTTCTCAGAGCCCCATCCAGCCTGGCCTTGAATGCCTCCAGGGAGGGGACATCCACAACTTCTCTGGGCAACCTGTTCTGGTGTCTCACCACCCTCACAGTAAAGAATTTCTTCCTAATATCTAGTCCAAATCTATCCTCTTCCAGTTTAAAGCCATTTCCCCTTGTTATTTTGCTACCTGCCCTTATAAAAAGTCCCTCTCTAGCTTTCCTGTGGGCCCCCTTTAGGTACTGGAAGGCCACTATAAGGTCTCCTTGGAGCTTTCTCTTCTGCAGGCTGGAGAGCCCCATCTCTCTCAGCCTGTCCTCCTATGGACCCGCTCAGCAGCTCCATGTCCTTCTTGTGTTGGGGTCCCCAGAACTGGACATAGAACTCCAGGTGGGGTCTCACAAAAGCAGAGTAGAGGGGCAGAATCACCTCTGTTGACCTGCTGGTCGCACTTCTCTTGATGCAACCCAGGATACAGTTGGCCTTCTGGGCTGCAAGCACACATTGCTGGCTCATGTTGAATCTTTCATCAGTCAGCACCTCCAAATCCTTCTCCTCAGGGCTGCTCTCAAGCCATTCTCCTCCCAACCAGTACCTGTGATAAATGCCCAACCTGTATCTCTTCCTAAATGCCTGGGTTTTCTTTTCCTGCTGTTGTTCATGGGGTCAGTGATCCTGACTGAGATCTGGAAAGGTGGCATGCTGTGTTATTGCAGTGCTACTGTCAGGCAGCTGACAATGTGAGAAGAAATTGTCATACAGGATCCCATCATAAATTTGTAGATCTAGAACTTAATGAAATACACACGGCATTTTTAGCAAAGTCCTGAAACTTGATCTATTCACATAGATATGGCAGCTTTAAATAACAGACTTTTAAGCTTTTTCTCATGGGCTATACATTAATATAGGTATATCTTTGAATCATAGAATCATAGAACGGCTTAAGCTGGAAGGGACCTTAAAGGTCATTCAGTTCCAACACCCCTGCCACGAGCAGGGCTTCCCACCACTAGATCATACTGCCCAGGACCGCATCCAACCTGGCCTTGAACACCTCCAGCAATGAGGCATCTGCAGGTTCTGCATGCAACCTGTGCCAGTGCCTCACTGCCCTCTGGGTAAAGAATTTCTTACTAACAACTAACCTAAATGTCCATTCTTTTAGTTTAAAGCCATTCCCTCTTGTCCTGTCTCTATTATACCGTGTAAAAAGTTGGTCCCCTTCCAACTTATAAGCTCCCTTCAAGTACTGGAATTAAATTTGATTTATTTTATATCGTAAGGAAAGGTAGCACTTAATTACATAAGGCTGAGAGCCTACACCCTGCAGACAATATTCATACAATTACTTTACGTGAATCTTTCCATTGACTTCACTGGGATTTCTCACAAACAAACCCACACGCACTTTAGGGCTTATGAGCTGGGACCCAGCTGTAACCATAAAGATGTTTTAATCAGTGCATGTGAACGAGGGAAAGGCTAATCAGATCTAAATACTCTCTTATGACTTTTAAACTGTCTCCATGGGAGGGTAAAGCACTATCCTCTGCTATGTAATTATAATCTGGACATCATTAACAAACTCTTTTTATATAGTGTACTCATTGTTAGGTTGTGTGTTCATTGCAAGTAAGGAGTATTGGGAACGGAGTGTTTTCTATCCCCAAATTACTGTTTTACACTAGTGCTGGTACTGAGGTCAGTGTGGGTTTGCAAATATTTTTTAGAACTATGGTGTCTTTTCTTTTAATAAGAAAAACTTTCTGTTTGCAGTTAGTCACACTCCATTATGGTCTTCACAGAGACAAAATTCAGCAGCTCACATACATATTGTATGTCATATAATGTATGGTTTCATATAAGTACCTACTCAGAGTTGTAAAAGTGAAATTTCTCAGTTTTGCCACACTGCTCATCTGCAAACTTAGTGGAAACTCTGATGTCTAGATATGATTCAGAACCAGAAAGTACAAGTAAGTCTGCCCCTAAAGAACATGATAATGAAAAGGTCTATTGTCCAAGTGGCAGCTGAAGGAATTGTAACGCAGAGATTGATGCTGTCATAAAGTGAAAATTCCCAGTGCTAAAGCTTTCTGTCTGACCACTGGAAACTCTGCGGAGTAAACCATACTGTGGGGGCACTGTTTTACAACGTCATTGTTAACTTTTGTATGGCAAGTTTCTGGAATTATTGAAATGATCTTTAGCTCTGAGCAGGGGTCGGATCTGATGACCTCAGTGTTCCCTTCTTACCTCAATTATTCTTTGACTCTGTGATTTGATACTTACTACTTTTACCTCAGTGATATCAATAAGCCTATATGTGATTTAGATGAAAGAGTTAAAAAAATAACTAATAGATCCCCTGGTGTTCCTTATTTCGTTAGTTGTAGCAAATTAATTTATACATGAAGCAAAAGTACTCTAAGCTCTGTAGATAATAAAACCCATTGTGTAGAAGTCCTACTATAATAATTGCACCTCACTGTAAAATGTAATGTAGAATCAGTGTGCTGATCTTTGCTTTTCCTGATATGCTGTATGTTTTGGTCTGCACACTCATTAAGATGTGTGCGTGTGTCTGACTTCAGTGCTTGAATAGGCAAGCTGTTCTCTCCCACCCACAGCGCTCCTCTGACAGCTTCCAGAATGTGGTCTCCTTTATGTATTCTGCAGCACTTGAGCCACACTGCATACGGGAACTCCTGCACAATGCTGGGTTTGTGGCAAGATTTGGCTGACCACCTGATGTCATTCACCTCCCTTCTAGAAACTGCCCTGTTCTGGATCTTCCCTTTACTGTTTACAAATGTGATGTATTTAAGCCCCCTGCCATTTTGGTTTTATTATTTATTATTCTGGTTTTATTGTAGCAGCAGTCGGAATAATTAGGTACACAACTTTTGGTCTGAACCCACCGCAGACTTGGGTTACTCTTATTGTCTGGACGCTCATTATCTTAGATGGGTAAAGGACTTGATGTTGCCAAATCAGCAGTTTTGTCATTGTGGTGGCTTGCAGTGCTGTTATGAAAGCTACTTGCATTTGGATTTTTTTGTCTGAGAATACACCTCATTTACTAATGTACTTTTAGATAATGGATTTCCCAAATTCTTTGATGCTATTGACAGCACAAATGGCCTAAGTTAACCACCTAGAAGGAGCTAATGAATGTGTTAACAAGGGAGTGCTGCTTTCCAGGGCTTGGTGCCATCCTGGGTAGGTTCTCACACTCTTGTATTCGTGGTGGTGCCTGCCATCAGGATTGGGGAGGAGAGAAATTTGCAAACTTAGAGCACCTGTAGCCTTGTTCCCTCTTAATAATTTAACTGTGTCAGCGATTTGTGTTTTACAACCATGGTTTTAGGGGAGTTCTACCTGTGCTATTCTCCTGAGCCTAGCGAAGACCTGCTTGTGCTGTAAAGAGTCATGGAAAATCCAGCTTATCTTTAATGGAACGGGATGACAGTAATGTGCTCCTTTGTAGGGGTGAAGGCAAGAATGTTCTTCTGCTTATGTGATAAATATCCTCCAGCTGCCTCCATGCAACACCTGCATAGCTAGGGCAGAAATTTTCCTATGCTCTGAGGGATTCTATAACTATTTCTCAGACTGGAAAATGCCTGTGTCAGCAGTCCGGTCCAGAAAGATGGAGGAAACTATTAATAACGTGTCCTGACATCTATGCCACACACAGTGATTTTAATGAGTAATGGACTGGTAATGCATGTGCTGGCTTGTGGTAGGGAAATACCTTGGAACATGTTCTAACTGATAGTTAACGGGGCTGTAAAGTGTCTGCTGACTTTTTTGTTGTTGTTTTTTTATTTTTTTTAAAGATCTGAGGCAATGGGGATCGAGCATTAGATGTTTTGCGGCTTGCATGTTATTAGGGCTGATTGGTTTTCCAAGTAGCTCACTGTGCTTCCCAGATTGAGAATGGGGACTCTGATTTTATTGGCTTACATTGATCGCTTGCAGTTTCTTTAACTTCAGTACAAGTTCTTTCTTTAATCACAGTTTGCTGTTATCTTAAAAATGGGTGGATAATGAATACTGAAAGAACTTGAGAGCGTTTTCCCTTTTATGCATTTATGGTCTTTATAACATAAAGTGGAAGTGGGAACAGGTAACCTGGGAGAAGCATAGGGATGCTGCTGGGCTGTGTAGGGATAGGGTCAGGAAGGCCAATGCCCAGCTGGAACTGAACTTTGCAAGGGGCACAAAGAAGGATGATAAAGGCTTCTATAGATACATCAACTGGAAAAGGAAAGTCCAGGTGGGCATGCCCTCCCTAGTGAGCAGCGCAGGTGGGCTAGTAACAATGGACAAAGAGAAGGCTGAGGTATTCAACAGCTTCTTTCCCTCAGTCTTCACCAGTGACTGCTCTACACACAGCCCTCGGGTAGATGGTTCAGAAGGTGGGAACTGGGGGAGCATTGCCCCTTCCACTGTAAGCAAAGATCAGATTTATGTCTGCCTGTGGAACGTGAACATCCAGTCTGTGGGTCTTGATGAGATGCATCCCAGAGTCCTGAGGGAATTTGCTAACATAGTTGCCAAGCTGCACTAGATCGTATTTGAAAAGTCATGGCAGTCAGATGAAGTCCCTGGTGACTGGAAAAAAGGCAATATAGCACCCATTTTTAAGAAGGGTAGAAAGGATGACCCAGGGAGCTGCTGACCTGTTAGCCTCACCTCTGTGTCAGGGAAGAGCATGGAGCAGACCCTTGGGAATATATGCTAAGGCACAGGGAAGAGAGGATGTGATAGGAGATAACCAGCACGGCTTCACCAGGGGCAGGTCCGGCCTGATCAACCTTGTACTTTTTTATGATGATGTAACTGCATCAGTGGCTAAGGGAAGAGCCACTTTTAACCCCCTTCCCTATAACATCCTTCTCTCCAAATTGGAAAGTATGGATTTGCTGAGTGGACTCTTCAGTGAACAAGAAACTGGTTGCATTGTTGGAACATTGTACCCATAGAGTGGTGGTCAGTGGCTCAATGTCTGGATGGAGATCGGTGACAAGTGGTGTCCCTTAGGGAGCAGTACTGGAGCCAGTGCTCTTTAATATCTTCATCAGTGACATCAACAGTGGGATAGAGTGCATCCTCAGCAATTTTGAGGATGACATCAAGCTGCATGGTGTGGTTGACACACCTGAGGGATGGTATGTCATCCAGAGAGACCCAGACAGGCTTGAACAGTGGGCCCAGGTGAGCCTCATGAGGTTCAATCAAGCAAAGTGCAAGGTCTTTAACCTGGGTCATGGCAACCCCTGCTATCAGTACAAGCTGGAGGCTGTAAGGATGGGGCACAGCCTTGCTGAGAAGGACTTGGAAGTACTGGTGGATGTCAAGCTGGTCATGAGCCAGCAATGTGCCCTTGCAGCCCAGAAAGCCAACCAAGGGCTGTATCAAAAGAAGCATGGCCAGCAGGGTAAGGGAGGTGGTCCTGCCCCTCTACTCTGTGCTGGTGAGGCCTTACCTGGAGTACTGCATCCAGATGTGGAGTTCTCAGTGCCAGAGAGAGATAGACCTGTCAGAGCACGTCCAGAGGAGGGCTACAAAAATGATCAAAGGGGTGGAACAACTTCCCTATGGGACAGGCTGAGAGAGCTGGGACTGTTCAGCCTGAGAGAAGAGAAGGCTCTGGGGAGACCTGAGAGCGGCCTTTCAGTATTTAAAGGGGGCTATAGGAAAGAAGGAGACAGACTCTTTAGCAGGGTATGTTGTGATAGTACAAGGGGAAATGGTTTCAAACTAAAAGAGGGGAGATTTAGATTGGATGTAAGGAAGAAGGTTTTTTTACATTAAGGGTGATGAGGCACTGGAACAGGTTGCCCAGAGATGTGATTGATGCCCTGTCCCTGAAGGCATTCAAGGTCAGGCTGGATGGGGCTCTGAGCAACCTGATCTAATTGTAGGTGTCCCTGCTCATTGCAGGGGAGTTGGACTAGATGACTTTTGAAGGTTCCTTCCAACTCAAATAATTGTATGATTCTATGATTCTAAAAATACTGAAGTTAAATATCCTGGTGGCTTGATGAAAGTAAGTGTATCTTAACTATCGAACAATGAAAGCTGAAGGCAACCTCTGTAGCAATAATTGCTACCTGTGGTCCCTTTTTGTCTTCCTTTTCCTTCTCAGCAATGATGAAAAGCTATAAAAGGTTCAAGAGAGGGGGTGCTTTCTGCAATTAATAAAGGTGTTAAAGTCCTGGGTCACTGCTGAGAATTAATTGCTCCTGTGAATTGAGCCAGTTCTGGTAGCAGCTGGAGAAGGTGGAGAGGTAAGGGTCTGTGGACTTGTGTCTGATTCAGCCTTGGAAAGGAACTTGTACCACAAGGTGAGGATTGAGACTCCCCAGAGGAGCAAGAAGCATGAGCTTCTTTTTATTACATTTTACTACCCTGCTTTCCTAGTTTGTTTTTCAGCATGATCTGACCAGTGAAGAACTAAATGAAAAGGGTACCCAAGTGAAAAAGTTGTAGCCTTTGTGGCTTTCAAGATCAGAGGAAGGGTTTCCTAATTATTTGTGTGAAATAAATTTCCCTAAAGTGGTGTAAGAGATGGAAGAACACTGACTGACTGAAGAACACTGACATGAACCACAGAGCATCTCTTCTCTTGTTAAGAGTTAACACAGGAAAGAGAACAAACATTTATAACATGCACCATGCAATAGAGAAGGTCATTGATACATCGCTCCTGGCACTGAAAAGTTAGTAGCATCTCTGTTCAAAACACAGCCATTAATTGGTTCTGAGAAGACTTCCACAGAAAGGTATTTTGAACGATAGAAACAGGCTTGTATTGATTGAGTGTTGTCCATTGAAGGAAATATGCATCTGAAGGATGAAGTCACAATTTCATTTTTCAACATTCTTGCACTGTAATTCATGAAATTTGAAAACGTATTAGAGAGTATCAAAAATCATTCAGTAGCATTGGCATATGGCTGAGTAAGCACAGATAAAATTGATAAGAAAATGCCTTGGAAATGTTGAGCTCTTACCTAGCAGCCAGTTGGAGAACAAGGCAAACCTGAAAAGGAGAATGAATGCTGCTTCTTGATGTCTTTTGCTTTAGAGGTTTTTGGGATGTTTGTCATACAACAGCTTGGTTTGGGGTCAGCCAAACTGAGTTGTCTCCTGATAAATATTTTTTATTCCAGCTGAGCCAGCAGCTGGAAATGAAGCGCTTGAAACATATTTTCCAGGTAGCTACTAAAAGTAAGTGTTTGTAGCTACAGGAGCTTGCTCTTAGCTTGGGAGAGCATGGGTTAGTCAGCTACGTGATGCTGCAAAGGGTTGTGCCAGCAGTCTGGCTTAGCCTGCTGGGAAGATGAGGTGTTAAATACCAAGTGTGGTGCAGCAAACGCCATCCAGCATCTCAAGTGAAGACAGCAGACTTTGCAGAAAACCCAGAAAATAAACAGAACCGTGGGAGGGCTGTGGGCAAAGGAGCTGTACAACCACAATGCAAACTGGTCATGTAAAAATGCAGGCAGGACAGACACAAGAATGTACCTGGAACTTGAGCAAAGCACCCGAGTCAAGGCTGCCATCGCCTCTGGAAAACAGCATAGATGTTTTCAGTTTGGGTTAAAGGGTGGAAAAAAGATGAACGTAGGCTTGGATCAGTGGTGCCTTCTATCACATACACAGCTTTTGGATTTGGGAATTTTTTTTTATTATTTTTAAGTTGAAAATTGATGTAATTTCCCGTTAATTTCTATTTTAGATTATCCATGTATATCAATGCTTGTTGGATGTGGCAAATAAAGGGTGGCTGAGCACGGGAACAGGTTGCCCAGAGAGGTTGTAGAGTCTCCTATGGAGTTATTCACGGCCCGTCTGGATGCCTACCTGTGCCACCTATTGTAGGGTACCTGCTTTAGCAGGGGGGTTGGACTCAATGATCTCTTGAGGTCCCTTCCAACCCCTGCAGTTCCATGCTTCTGTGAAAGCTCTCCTCTGTAAAAAATCGCTTTCTTTTGAAACAGTTTAAAACTGCTTGTGAGGGTAGGAGTACTTTGATAATAGGACATTTATTATTTCTTTTCTTTATGAGATTTGGATCTTTTGTGGTGGAGCCGTAAGAAAGCTTGCTTTCTGATTATCAGACTAGTAAGGGTATTGAGATCTAGGGATCTACATTTTCTAAAGTAAAGTGACATACTATTGAGCGATAGAAGTTATGCTGTTTGAATTAAAAGATCCCCAGAAAACTAGGTACTGCTATTCAGTTCTTCCCTTTAGTTCTTCTGTTTCTGTGGTGCCCCTAGCTTTCCACAAGTGATTGATTGAAATCATGCAAAATTGAACATTTTCTGCTTTTTTAATACCTTTCAGAATTCAGTGACAGCTAATGAGTGATTAGTTAGGCATTTTGGTTTATCTAGTCAGTGAATCATGCGATATTGGCATGCCATATTAAGATTTTTCTAATAGAATTCAAATGTTCAAAGCACACACATTCTTTTTCTGATTTCTGAAGTCACTTGTGGACAGAGGTGGATTTGAAATTGTTATGAAATGTAAAAAAAAAAAGAAGAAGAAGATGGAAAGGTGTAAACTCTCTTAGGTGGCAAAATGGCAGAGTTCAGCTGGGGGTACTTTGCAGAGCTGGTACAATGTCCTTACTGATTCCTTTGTCATAGTTTCCTTTACTTTCAGGATGGTTGAGCAATGCACTGTGAAGGTACTCTGCCACAGCATTGTTGCTCCTCCATTAACGTGCCTTCAGGAACAGGTGAAATGGCTTTACTTAGAGATTAGCCTGGGCTCCACAACTGTTCAGGCTGGATAGGAAGGCGATACGAAGCGGGGATGAGTTATGCCACTAATAATTAAAAGCCCCATAGCCCTTTTGAATGAGTTGTTCATGCCTGGTTCCTGTGAAAGCCTTGCAAGTAGTTATGAGAAGCATTAATCTACTTTTCTTGGCTTTCTGAGCGTGGCTTATGTGTTTCTAAAACAATGTACTAGAACTGGCGTGTATCCTTGAAGCTAATTGCCTCGTGTCCTTAAACAATGTACCAGAAGACAGGAGGCTCTCTTGCAGAGCTCTGTTTGTTGCTGGTGTCCTGCAGAATGAAAGGACAACCTGGGAGAAGGTTTCAGCAGTCATCTCCAGCAGTAAATACTGTTGCTTCCAAGTGGATGTTGTCCCGTTTTGAAAGGTGCGTGCTGTTCGCAGTGTCCATCTGTTTCTGCCTAGAGCACTGGAATTGCTCTACCAGTAACACTGTCCAGCTGCCCATGCTGCTAGGGCTCCAAATGCTTGCAGTTTTGTGGCAACTATTACAAGTGACTGCTATTTACATAAACCTCTTCCCTATTTTGAAAGTTCTTACAGTATGTATTTCCTGTTACTGAGTTTTATGAATATTTAAGCACAGTTGGGCATTTTGAGGGTAAAGGCTTCCTTTATATTGCTCTGTGGCGTATACACCATTGTGTTCATATTTGGGAATGCTGAGTAGGATACACAAAAGGAAAAATAGATTGATACACAGAAAAATAGCTCAATGTGTAATGGTTATGAGAGATAGACTTAAGAATCTTGCATAAAAATCTTTTTATTAGAAAATGTTTACACAGCATTGTGTATTCTGTCAAGGAATACCTCATGGAAAAAAAATCTAATTCTCTTGTGGAACCAGGGCATTTAGTTGTTTTCTGTTGTGGATGGGTAGCTTAGTATCATTCTGCTTATTGAGCTTAGGACTCTATTAAAACTGTTTTCAGCATCTTAGTTACTTGACCAAGACCTGCTATAAAAATATACACTATTTTTAAAGTTGCCACTCAGTTTTATGTGGAGCCATCCTGGTTTTTACGAATATGAGTGCTTTTATCCATCTTTTGCATACCTAGAGCAGCTTTTGACCAAACTTCATCATATCACCATTCCAGGGCAAACCTAGATCCTGTGAGATGTTCTCTTCACAACACATGACAACAATGATTTAGGGGAAAGCAAAACATCTCATGATGTCAGCTACAGGGGACATGGCTAGAAAGTGAATCTTAGCTCTCTGCTCATGGGCAGAGTCAGCCGTGGCTTTTGATGGTGCCCCTAGCAAACTTCTTTTCTTGTAAAAAAATTTGTTGTTCTGTATGAAAAAACATCTTAATTGGCAAGCTCATCACCAGTCTTATTCTTCTCCTGGAATAATGAGGTTCCATCTGCACACTTATCTTCACAGAATCACAGAATTGTAGGGGCTGGAAGGGACCTCTAGAGATCGTTGAGTCCAACCCCGCTGCAAAGCAGGCTCCCTAGACCAGATTGCACTGGTAGGCGTCCGGGCGGGTCTTGAATATCTCCATAGGAGACTCCACAACCTCTCTGGGCAGCCTGTTCCAGTGCTCCCATCACCCTCACTGTGAAGAAGTTCTTCCACACATTTGTGTGGAACTTCCTATGCTTCAGTTTGTGGCCATTTCCCCTTGTCCCACTGAGAAGAGTCTGGCCTCATCCCTTTGCCTCCCGCACCTTAGATATTTATAGACATTAATCAGGTCTCCCCTGAGTTGTCTTTTCTCAAGGCTGAACAGACCCAGATCGCTCAGCCTTTCCTTATGTGAGAGGTGCTCCAGGCCCTCTATCATCTTTGTGGCCCTCCGCTTGACTCTCTCCAGGAGATTCCTGTCTTTTTTGTACCGGGGAGCCCAGAACTAGACACAGTACTCCAGGTGAAGCCTGACCAGGGCAGAGTAGAGGGAGAAGATCACCTCCCTTGACCTGCTGGCCACGCTCTTTTTAATGCACCCCAGGATGCCATTGGCCTTCTTGGCCACCAGGGCACACTGCTGGCAGTAAAGGACAGTCTTCTGGAAGAGAAGTGTGAGCGGTCACCAGTTCGCATTCATAGTTGCTGTTTCTGGAATATATTCCTTTCTCTTGTTTTATGTTCTGAAATTTTCTGAAGCATGGATCTCTCAGGCTACAAGAACTTGAAAAAAATACATACTGCATGGACTGCCAAGTAGAATAATGAATATATTTGAATGATATTTGAATAATGAATATATATAATGAATAATGAATACATTTGTGTCCTCAAGTCCATTTAGGCTGACAAGCTCACTGAAAGTTCTTTCCTTGCTTTAGAAATTATTTTTACCAATGATTGTGTGAGTTAATAAACTTAAAATGTTAATTACAAACTTGAATTAACAACATTAATAAGCACTATGCGAGTTCTGCTAACTGCTACTTTGTAGATCTGGTTTCTTGAAAGTGGGGGTATGTCTGTATATGTGTGTGTTGGCACGTGATGAGAGGGAAGCAATGCAGCTGGATGGTTGAAATGGTTACAGTATATCTTTTTGTCTAATTACAGAGCCCATCTCCTCTATTGCAGTTTTGCATCCTTGAATGTCCCTCTACTTCTTGAAAATGAAGACAATGATTGCATGCTGCTTTGTGCTGTTTGGGCACACTCTGCTTTCCACTGTCGCTGTCATGGCAAAAGATCTCCCCAGAGGACATTTTACCCGAAGAAGGGATGTTAACTCTCAATCTCTACTAGGTAAGTTGCAAAAAGCGCAAAAAACAACAACAAAGAAGCCACCACCACCGCTAAAAGCAATTTCAATTACAGAGATAATAAAAAGTACGAGCAGTTGGCTAAACCTTGGCTGAGTTAGTTCATAATAAAAAAGAAGACTGTCATTTGCAGGCAGGAATGAATATGAGAGTTTGTTGATTTAGCAGCTCTTGAAAGAAGGTGTTTACTTTTGGGATACTAGATTTTCTTTATGTAGCTGCCATGAAATAAGTGTTTGCTTTATGATTCTTGTACTGGATAAAAATGGTGTCTGAATTGAAATCAGTAGCTGTTGAAATGGGGCTTCTTACTAAATTACTTAATGTTAATCCCTTCATTCTGTCAGGTTAATTTTGTTTATAAGGAGTAGCTCATTTTTACTGTTTTGCCAGAAAGCTGACAACGGGATCTGACAGTTAGTTTGTGGCTGTCGTATTTTAAAACACTCATTATCTGTACTTCAGGAGGTTTGCTGGGTCAATTTTTTCATCTGCAGACTGTTCATGACTTAGAATCATTTTCCTTTGCTCACTGTTTTAAGTGAGTGGGTAAATCACAAACTCAGATTATAGAAAAATAGCATGGAGTTAACTTCAGACAAGGGCCATCATTAGGGCTTCATGATGCATGTTAGTAGTAGATCTCACTAAATATCTCTCTCCAGCCAGGAGATGTTAAGTGGTCTGCCTCCTTATGCCTGTCACCTAACCTAGGTGAACATCAGGAATGTGAAATGTCCTGGGAAGAAAGAAGAAACAATGGCAGAACATGGAAGAACGTGTGACAGGGAGGAGAGCAGTAGGTTTTGCCAGAGTTAAACTCTTCTTCAGACAAAATGTGATCCTTTAAACGTGTGAAGTTATGTAAAGTACCATTCACAATTTGGCATGACTTAACTTAAACCCAGAGGTTTTCAATTCCTGTAGAACGAATTTAAGCCAAATGACAACAGGTTTCTTACTGTCTCAGAACTAGTTGATGTGGTCTTGAGACACTTGGAGTTCTGCAACTGGGTGCTGAAAAGCACAGCTCTGGAGACGTAGCCCATCAGAAGGCACGGATGTGGAACAGCAAGAGAAACACCTCCATTCGCACCTTATTCAGCAAGATCTTTCTAGGATCCTAAACTCAAAAACGAGATTAAATGGCAGCCCTTCCTGAAACTTTCAGAGTCTTCAGCAAATATCCTAAGTTAACTTATTATTTTAAGAAATGAATCACCTATTTCCCAAGAAAATGAATGCAATAGTAAGGTGCTGTGTGGAGAAAATGAAAAGTATAATGTTTCTCAACTTCCTTTATTTTTTTCCCTGATTTTATAAGATTACTTTTATAGTCCCTTTTTCATATTTTGAATTGTGGAAAAGAATGGAAAGAACTAGCTCTTGATATTAAATCAAAATGCATAGATTAAATTACTTCTTTCTTCTTTTAAAAGTCAAGTAATTTTGTGGTCCCTACAAAATTGTGGATCCCTGTTCAGTTTGGCATATGCAGGATGCAAACAGTTCTGGCAGATCTTGCTGAAAGAACTGTTTCTAGACACTAAATGATGCAAGAGACTTGGGACAGTCTCTGGTCCAGCTCATAAAAGTACGTGGCAGTTTGGAATCAGACTCTTGGGCATTGCATTCTGTTACAGTAAATTAGGTCACCTGCTTCAAATTCAGCAGTTGCATATAAACAGTGGCAAAGTCAAAACGTGCCTCTCTGCAAAGAACAGAATGTGTAAAATGCGTGCCACTGTGCTCGAAAGCTGCAGCGTTCTTTAAACGACATGAGAAAGAACGGGGCCAAATCATGATCTCAGTGACATCACTCAATAAAATCACTCCAGACTTCAAGTAATTTAGCAGGGATTAAAAGCCATACCATTCTGCGTAACATGCATATAGTAAATAGTAGTGGCAATGGCAATTGCTGCAGTTGTGGAAAGACTTGGTTAGCAGGCAAAAATGAGCAATGTAGCTGCAAAGAACCAACAGATACATGGAAAAGCAATAAAAGTTCAGGAGTTTGGGATTTTTTTGTTGGGTGGAGCTCTCTGTGTTTTTAGGACTAAAATGCGGGATTATGCCATGTGAGTATTAAGTAGCATCAAAATAATTTTATTCGGTTTTATTTTAACAGTTTTTAAAACTGAAGTATAATGCTATGGCAGGTATTTATTGGTAGAGTATGGGTAGTGGCTATGTACAGAAGTAAAAGTCCTTGCTGCGGGAGACTTGGGATATAAATAAGCAAAATGGAACAGACTAAAAGTCCTGTGGGATTGTCCAAATATGTGTACTAGTCCTTTGGGATCAAGCAAAACTGAGATCAATTTGACTTTTGGCAGCCGTACACTTATACTTCGTAGACTACTTAATTATCTTGTTAGGGCTAATAGGTTACGTTTTAAGGAAACTTTCAGAAGAATTGAGCTATGTCTTTTCTGTGTTTTTCTTATCGTCTTTCTGCTAAACCTCAGTGTGTATGGTTCTCATTTTTCTAGATCTTAACATTGGTTATCATTGTTCAAAATTATTACCGTAGCTAGTGATTTCCATTAAAATTTGATATCTTGTTTAGGCATCAATTGGACATAAAGCATTTGGAACACTCAGTGTGGCCTTTGAAAGCCAATCTGCTTTGGATAGGTTTGACTTTTCACTCCTTTCTTTAAATCCTGAAGCAAACCCCTGCGTATTTAAAACTTGTCAACTGTGCTGATTGAATTTACTTTGTTGATATTGTCTTAAATCTTCCTTGCAGCGTGTTAGCTCTAGAATAAGTGTAATTGGTTTAGGGTTAGAAAATATATGTGTATTTCTTGTATTCACAGAATGTGTATTAAGTTGATGCAGATCAGTATTTTAATGCAAGGTATTTGTGTTTTAAAGGATCGTTTCCGTGGTCCTGCACGTCCTTGTGAAATAACAGAAAGAGAAGGGGTGGCCCATGGAATCTGTCTTTCCTGAAGCAGAGGGCAATCCCCTCTCAAGCGATACATAAACTAAAATTTGTGTTCTCTTTCCTCTCATCAGTAATTTGATCCTGAGTATTGGATATTTTGGCTTATCCTGGTACCTTAAAGGAAATTAATCTTTTTGCTTTAGAATCTTCTCTTTCAAGGGTTTTGTTAGAGCTCTGAAGAGTTTTTACTGAGCTGTCTGACGAAATTGTTGTTCCTGCTGAGTGCAGCTGCTTTGTTAGATTACACACAGATCAGTGAAAGCACAGTTTGCCAGCTTAGCTTTGCTTTTGGATACTGAAGAAAAGCAGTAATGTAAATACACTTGGCTACATGTTTTTGAATATAAAATGCTGTCTATTGCATTTCCTTCAGGTGTAACTGAGATGGACCTCTGCACTTACATGGACTGATTGACCAAGATCTGTATCACTTGCCCAGAGTGGTGGTTACCATTCTGTGATTTCTGGGCCACAGCAGCTGGCCACAGCATCTTTCAGCAGGTTGTGTGTTCAGAAGTGACAAATGCCCAGTCCTTGCAAGATATGCTTGATGTTGTGTATTAGGGGAGGATGGAGAGGGTTGGAGGGAGGCACCGAGATGTTCCTACCACATTTTAGGCATTTATTGTAAAAGAAGGCAAAGCTTCAAAAAACTTCGAAACTGTGCAGAACCCACAAGTGTGGGGTTTTTTTTGTGAACTCTGATCTTGTAAACTTTAAACTGATCATATATTTCATGTCACATGGACATGTTTCTTTGGAGAGCTCTGAAGTGGACGCATGGGAATAATTTAATAAGTTACGGAATAATATTCTAAGCAATTACATTCTATCTGATCTTTAGGAATTTACACCTAAAACATGCACCTACCGGTTTTTGAAAATTATTACATGAGTGAGTGATAAAGCTAATCCAGGAAGCATTCCTATATGGTACTAGAAGAAAGAAACTACAAGAGATTTACTGATACTGCAAAAAAACTGAAAGGGAGGGGAAAGGAGGCCAGGAGGGAAATGTACTTGGCCCCTGTTCAGTAGAAACTGCTGCTGAGCTCAAGTGTCTCTATGTTGAATTACATTTTGCAGCAAAATATATAATGATTTATCTTTTGGTTGTGTGTATGTGGTTTCAGTAATGATACGAAGGGAAGTAATGAATTACACAGTGCTCTCTAAATTTATGAATCACTGCTACAGTCTGTAAAAATTATTCCAAGCATCCTTATATCCAA
Organism: Numida meleagris; assembly: GCF_002078875.1. Lineage (NCBI taxonomy): Eukaryota > Metazoa > Chordata > Aves > Galliformes > Numididae > Numida > Numida meleagris. The sequence continues at coordinate 126,027,887 of NC_034410.1, forward strand.
CCGAGTTCTTAAGCTTGTGTGTATGTAGCTTTAGGGCTCTAGAGCATTGTCAGGTTAACCTTACAGGTTTAAATTTTAGCCACAAATAAGAAGGGAAAATATATGATGAAAGTGAGTGCAGTCTGTAATGCTTCTGTGCAGTGCAGAAAAGATTTGTTTAGTTTTGATTGAGTTCATTGTACATTTATACTCTAAGGGCTGTCCAGAGATCTCTAAATCCTGCTAATGTGGGCTTCTGAACCACATGACAGCTGCTGTAGGAATCTTATTTACAGCCTCAGCGTGTGTTCATGTTATTTCTTCATAACTGCAGTTCTTCCAAGTTTTTTTTTTTTTATCCTCACAGACATCAAGTAGAGTCATTGCAACTGAAGTCTGCATTGCAGTTGAAGTCAGAATAGTGTCATGACAACTGCATCATGTTTTTGACATGATATGCTGGTGTTATATTTGAGGAGATTAAAGCTATTTCAGGCAGTAGGTAAAGGCCGGAAGCAGTTGCAAATTGCATCTTTTGAATTATCACATATTTAGTTAAAATATAACTGAAATCCTTTTCTAATTAAGAGTTAACCAAACTTTTATAAGGTTACAAGGTAATCAAATTCTTATAAGTTTAGACTCTCACTAATCAAAACATAAAATTGCCATATAAATATAGATATATTATATTTGGAAAGAGAGAGCGAAGCATTTTACAGTCTGTGAAATCACCAGTTTCTTCCCTCTGAGATGTTCAGGTGCAGTCATTGTGTCATAGTGGAGTATTGGCAATTGCGTGCTTTGCTTTCCGGCAGTGATAGCTGAGAGGTCTCTCATGTCCTTTATGCCAAGGCTTCAAGCTTCAGCTTTTATCTTAATATCTCAGCTGTCAACCTCTTCCCTGCAATAGCTGGTGTCCTTAACGTACCTGGCTGGGTCTGAAGCACTAGCAGGAGTGGCACTTGCCCAGATTCCCCCACCCTCTTAGGCTTCTGGGTTTGGTTGGAGGTAAAAGACCCTTTCTCTGTAGCTCTGAGGCTCGGTAATGTAACTGGTACTAAGGCTGTGCCTCCTCTTAGTAGGGGACCTGGAGGATGAGAAGCAAGATGTGAGTGGAGGCCGGATCCCTGCCCAGTCAGCTGTTCCCTGCGGAAGCTGTTACCCCTTAAACAGGCCCAGCTTGTGAGACTTGTGGGACAGCGACAGACTTCAGGGATTTGTGTCCTATTCTGAAGACACTCATATGCAGCCAGCTGTTACAGGGATCGGAAAGTTTGGGGTTTTATTCGGATTAGCAATTTCTAGCCACATAACACTGTTATGCTTGCCAACTGTTGTATTTAGATTTCATTATTAATTTTCAAGTCTTGCATCAAAATAGCATTCACATTTCAGCCACTTAAAGTGCAATTCAGTAATTAATGTTATATATGGTATCATATTTCTAGCAGTACAAGGAATTTTCTATTTGTGCATAACTTTGGTATTGCATGAGTGTAATGTATAAGTATTTCCTCTGTATAATTATTTCCTGTAACAAAGCCTTTATGTTACTGTCTTTTCTTTCTCTTTCTTCCTTTTGCCTTTCTCCTTCTTCCTCCCTTCTCTCTTTTTTTTGTTTCATTTTCTTATGCTCTTTTTTCCCTCTTTTTTCCTTTTCCTTTGTTTTTTAAAGTGATGTATAAGTTTTCCACATGGAGAAAAGAATATCTGTTGCTCCAGAAAAAAACTGAGTCATGTACCAAACTGCAAATGCTTTGTGTTTCTGAAATTGTTTGTTACAACCCCCACAAGTTACTGTGAATTGCCACTTCTGTGTGAAAAACTAACGTGTCTTGACACATGCTAAGTAAAATTACAAGCTCCATTTTGTATGTGTATTCTCAGAGAGCTCAAAACCAAAGCTTCCCCTGAGTATTTTATCTTGAAGGAAGATTAGGCCGAAAAAAGAACATAAACACAGAATGTTCAGAAGTATGGTGTTTTTGGCTACATCGTAAGCATATCAGCTTAACCATTAAAAAAAGCAAATATGCAAGATTACGTGGAAAATCTTGGAAACAGCATTTTCATAACGTAAGGGACAATTCATTTTATAGGGGTGAGTGGATCATCGGACAGTATTAGGTAAACAGACATGCTTTTTAGATTGCTTTGAAATCTGAAGATTTTCTACTTACGTAAGTACTGCTGAACTGATAGAACTATGGTTTGCCAGCGGGTATGATGTCCCATGCATTTTTGGGGGCAGCGGGAGATGGTGTATGGCAGTGACCCACGGTGCTGTTTCTGAAACTATTCTAGGAAGGAGTATAGTACTTAAACTGTTACCAATGGATAGAAATATGTGGTTTCAAGTCAGCTGATCAGTGAGTAATGTTGAGGTTGCTAACAGCTTTCCCTATAAACAAAGACACGGACGGCTTTAAAAAAAAGTACGGATAGGAGTTTTTAAAACATTATGCTAGTGTCCTGAAAGGAAAAGAGTACAAACTCTTTGGTCACTTTGTTTCATTCCATTTTCTACACTCCTGCTAGCGGCTTATTTACTTTTTCTAGCTGTTCTTGCCCTAATAACTTCTGTGTCCCTCAGTGTCTGAGGCAAGATAGAAGTTTCACATATTCAAGGAGAAAGAGAATGCTTCATCTTTCTGTCCTGGTGTTCCCCTGCCTGCAAGAGAAAGCAACCCCCCCCAATCCTCAGTCCTCCTGACTATGAAAGCAGGGAACCAACAGTTTCTGTCTCAGAACAGATGAAATGTGCAAGAAGAACTGAGAAAGTTGAAAGTTGAGAGCATCCCAGCAACACTGGCTTCATACCAGAGACAACACCAGTCTCAGTAAAGAAATGGAGAAGTATTAGGAGTCACTTTGGGACCCTGGGATTAGATGAAACTTTATAGTAATAATGACTTTGTTATTTTGGAAAAGGCGACAGGGAAGTAATAGAAATAGTGAGCAAGGTAAGGCACCTCCTCATGTGATGAATAATGGAGCACTTGCATGTAGGAGAAATGGAAATTTGTGGATAAGAGCCTACTGCTGTACAGTTCTCCCAGAAATTCTAGAAGTTCAAAAAAGATTTTGTCAGAGTCAATAAAGAGATGTCTAGAGGCTGCGTTGTATCTGGAGAATGTTCCCAGATGAAGAAATTTGTAAGGAGGAGTGGGTGAATTGCCAAACTCATAATGAATCTTTGGGCTAGTGCCAGAGGCTTGTGAGTTTGGGAAACAGCTCAGAGCAAGAATGGGGCCAGGGAGTATGAGAGCAGGTCTTGGACTCACGGTCTATTCCACAGCTGGAAAGAAGTGGAGTCACCTGAACAACCAAGTTCAGGACATACGTGTGCCAGATGAGAGGGTACTCAGCAGTTCCTAACACCAACTTCAGGAGGTAGGTAAGATCGTATCTGAAACCTACCACAAAGCAAAGTGTGGAAGTTACTTGCAAAAAAAATCTCACCAGAGCCAGGAAGTGTTTGGAATTATTGGTATTTTTCATCTATTCCTGGCAACAGCCACAAAATGTGTTTTCCAAACAGGAACAATGTTTACTGCTGTGTACTTCATGCCTGGACCTTGTAAATGAAGCTACTGCGGTTTCTTAGAAGGTATATGTAGGTAATATGTACATATGTCTTTCTTCCCATCAGAGTGCTTTGCTCTTGATATATTTATGAATGAATTGCAAATTTGAGTATTGTTTACATATATGATTGTACAGCAAGAAGGTCAAACCTTCTTGTTGAACTGAGAAAGCTTTTGGAAATATCTGAGTCACCTGTCAAACCCAATCTTTCTGGCTGGATGTTTAGCCACGTATAACCAGAATTCTGGAATTTTAAGAATATTCAATACCAACAAGTTCTTAAGTTTACAACAAATTTGCTAAGAGTCATACCAAAGTTTATAAAGAATAAAGTTGTGAAGAAAAGAAGTGCAAGCAAGGCTGAGAGGAAAATGAAATAATAAAATGACAAAGAAGTGAAATGTACAAAGAAGTTTTATAATATGCTAGCTGGGAGAATAGTTATCTCCTCTTTTATTGAAGTGAAGACCTTTGTTCTGTTACTCAGACAAAGATAAAAGTCTAAAAATAAATGTGGTGTTATTGCTGGCAGTCTCACATGCGGTGTAATTTTTGTATTTCTTACCTCACTCCACAGTGATGTAGATACAATATACCGAGTCTTCAAATTGTCATTAATGCATTGCCTACTTAGGCAATAATTTTTCTATGATCTCATTTTTTCTTAACTGATCTCATCTTTCCTTTTTTTTGCTTAAGTTGTCTTAGTTTATAGCAAAAGTCTTCATGGAACTAGTATTTACGTGTTATAAATTAGTTTTTTTATTGTCTAAATATCTTAAAGTTGCTGTAGTGTTTACCAAATGGAGCTAACCTCTTTTTGCTTTTCATGCAGCATTAGCTGTCTTTGACAGTTATCTGTCTCATTTGTTAGTATAAAGGTCCACATTATCAAATAAGTTCTATCCATATTATAAAATACATTAAAGCATCACAGATCTATAGGACAGCAATAGGAAATAAATAACTCCATTCTCAACAAACTTTTCAAGAGAGTTGGCCTGCAAAAAACTTTGAAAAATCAGCATCTGAAACTTGGGGCCTTTGAATATGTTCAGCTTGAATGTCCCAAAATGGAAATGTTTGAGGATGCTGATGAATGAAACAGTGCCAGAGGACATTCTTGGGCATTGGGATTCCTCTGTTGTTGTTCAGTTGCTAGAGCAGACTCTGGCCCATGTTGATCAGCACTCCCCAAACAGTCCCTGTGCGTGATGCAAAGGTTACGGGGGACTGGGGTTTATTCCCAGCAGGGATGTGGCCACTGCTTTAGTGAGAAAGTGAATTTAATGCTGTGAGTACAGCTTAGCATGTGTCATAGTCTGCTCTCTGGCACTGAGACCAGTGGGATAACACAGCCTGCACCGATACTATTGACTGATAGATCCTAACCTTGCAGAGTGCTTGTATCCATATGGCCTGTTAGGATGGGACCCTGGCTCATGCTTATTCCCATATCATGCCTGAGTGTTATTTGAAAAAATGTTAATTCTCCTAGGCCAAACAATACCAGGAACCATTCTAATCTTTCAACAGCATAGAAGATTCAGTTCTTATGCCCAGGAATACTCCCTCACGCTGGAGTGGATCCCAGCTGGATTAATTAAGGGAGAACCATTGTTCATTTTGCAGAGGTGACATGACAGTAACTCATTTCTAGATAAACTGTATATTGAGTGGAGGAGAACACATTTACTCTTGACCTGACCTTTAGTTTGCTGCCCTTGTCTTTCCAAAAGCCTTGGAGTTTTGGATAATATAATTCACACTTCTAGGGTTTTTTTTTAACTTCTGCATTGTCAACTCAAAATCTGTGCTAACTTTGTCAGTTTCTGGATGAGTAGCTCTTTTCAATGAATGTGTCACTTCTCATAAGAAGAGTGGAAAGGAATTTCATTGGGACTTGAGGACATTTGCCAAAGTTGTGAAAAAGTTTTGTTTAAACATAAAAGCTGGTAGGAGGAAGAGGTTATAGTTTACAGGGCAAGTGCAAATCTGTGGAACTTCTTAAAAGGTAGCATGGAAAGTTTGTCTGAGGGAGTTAGTGTTCATCTCTGTTAGCCATTACTGATTGCCACTCCTTAAAGTACCACCCAGCTGGAGTTTTGCTTGGTGAAAGATTTACACTGAGTTTTATGAACCTGGGTCATCTGAATCACAATTAATAATTACAAGGTTATTAAAAATCCCTAGAAGAAGACTGTGACTTTAAAGATTTTTTTTTTATTTTGAAATGTTTCACATTTCTATAGGCAGGATTTTTCTAGTGAAAGTAGTTCAGAAATATACAAGGGATGCTCCGAAAGTAATACCTCCTATTTTATTGTGTTGGCCCACAGTATCAGAGGCAGATGTTGATCGTATTGCAGTAGAGATTGAACCTTCCCGTCAGTATTCTGTTACATGTTGTTGCTGTGTGACAAATGTCAGCAGAGGGGCAGTCTGACAGAATGGCATCTGATGTGGAAGTGTATGTGAAGTAAAGGTGATTGAATTCCTCTTTGCAGAAAAAAAATTGCACTCATTGACATTTATTGCCATTTGATGAACATTTATTGAGAAGATCAAGAAGTTGATGTGGGCACAGTGAGGCGGTGGGTGGTGAATTTCAGCAGTGGTGACAGCAATGTGAAAGACAAGCCGTGTTCTGGATGGCCATGTACAGCTGTCACACTACTAAATGAAGTTTGTCTTGATCAGCTCATCTGCACGAATAGGCTAATGGTGGTGGCTATGTTGAAAAATAGTGTTTGTAGCTGAGACTTTGCTGTATTAAATAGTCTTATTATGCTGTTTGCACCTGTTGTAGTTTCCATGGGACTAAATAGGAGGCATTACTTTCAGAGCAACCCACTTACTATATTCTTCTGCATAAGTAATTTAGCAAAATGGGCTTTATTTCTTGTAGTACTGTACAAAAATGCTATCCAGATTTTTTCCCTCCCTTTTTCATGTGCCACTTCAAATTAAGGAGCTGAGTCTCCTCAGACTGGGATCCAAATCTATATATTGAAATAAAAAATCCTCCCTGAAATTCAAAAGTATTCAACAGGAAGGCTTTCATTTTTATGGGAAGTAAAATAACAGTGATTTTACCCTTCTCCCTCCTCTATTTCCCTTCATAGACAGCCTTCTTTCTGTAATTAACTTTTTCACCCTTCCTGCTCCCTTAAATCTTATTTTAGTGTTTATATTATAACTGTGCTGGAATATTAGTAAGAGTAATTAATACTCAGATACGAAATTGACATCGTAAGATGGAAGACAGCATGTCAGGATATCTGTATCCCATTAAAACTGGAGTTTTATTCTGCTCAGTTTGGCTTGCGCTCAACATCCTCTGATTTTGAAAGAATAAGCAACTTGAGCATATTCCTACGCTTATGAATAAAGCCATACTGTAGACTGCATATGAATAAATCCAAGCGGCCATTTTTATTGTCAGCAAAGAGCATTTTTATTCTATGCCCACAAATGTTCTCGGTAATCTATGAAAGAGGCTTCTGAGTTAGCAAGTGAAAAATAGGCATCTTTCTCACCCCTTGCCTTGGCAGGAATACATGGTTAGCATTCATCAGCAGTCACAAGCGAGCTCATGTAAAGGCTTGTCTGCAGACAGATGTTGTTCCAATCGAGTCTTTGATTGGCCCACTTGTACTTGTGCTGTATGACATGACCTTTAATTATACAATCAAACAACTGCTTTTTTTCCACAGGGCAATTGCCTTATTTAATGCACAAGTTGGCTAAGAGTGCTCTGGGAACTAAATTGGGTTGTACAGAAAGGGAGATTTCTGGTTAGAGTTACTTTAATGAGAGGAGGTTGCTACTCTAGTTTGATGAGGATTCTTACTACCTTTAATTGTTCTATTAAACCTCAGTTGATTTCTCATCAACAGCATCCCATTAAGTCCTTCAGATTCCTTTTAAACTTTTACCATACACAGCCTTCTGTGGCAAGGCTCAGAGCTCACATCCCCCTGCTTGCTTCAAGCCTACCATGTGCTGGCTTTCTCTGCAGGAAAAGCCAGTGAATGGTCAATCCTTATCCATCCTCATGATGCAACTTGCGTGTATCTGCATTGGATGCTGAGCAGGAGCCAGTTAGTGTATCTAGGGCTTCCAAAAGCTTGTAGCAAGCTCAGAAGGCAGCCATGATTGTTGTTAGCCATGGCAGCTTGGTCTGCCTGTCTATGCAGTTTTCAGATACAGCCATACTCTGTGGTATCTCTGTGGCTCTTGGAAAAAAAAAAAGGCCTTGTTGATGATTGAAACAGAAAATGACAGGAAGTGTATGGGCGGTCTTTTTTTCCGAATTGAACGCCATTGTAGAAAAGTGGATTTTATCTCTGATGCAGCCCCAGAATTTGTGTGATGCTGAGCTAGTCCAATAGACTCGAGTTTTCCCAGATGGCCATTAATTATGTGTTTGAAATCATGGGGTATGATTTGCAGAAGTGCTGAGCACTCACAGCTGCAGTTGACGTCATTGAGAGCTGTACTTTGTACATGCAAAGTGCTCTTTCATGCCAAGTTCCATGAAAAATCAGTTCCTTCGTATCTCATTCACTCCAATTACCAGATACTTTTGACCTGTATTTCTCTGTGACTGTTTCCTTGTTTGTAATGAAGGACTAATACTACCTAATGTCATCAGAGTGTTATCTGATTAGGATTTCTGAATTTGTAGGCCCCACAACAAAAAGCATTAAGGTGCAGCCCACTGAAGTAATAGCCATGTAATTCTGAGAGGATTTCCATCACATGTGGGGTATGAGTTCAGAATCTCAACAGTGCCCATTCTGAGCACTGATCTCATAAAAAACTAATCTGCTGATCATGTAACAGGCAGATACTCTCATTAACCAGAGACCAAATTCAGATTAGCCAAGTAGCATTAATTCTAGCATTTCCTGTTTTTCCTGTATTTGTCCAACTCTTGGCACGGTGTTTACTTAGCATCTTTCACAGACTTATAGAATGGCTTGGGTTGGAAGATACCTCAAGGATCATCAGGTTCCAATCCCTCTGCCGCAGGTTGCCAACTGCTAGATCAACTACTGGATCAGGTTGCCCAGAACCCCACCTGGTCTTGAACACCTCCATGCACGGGGCATCCCCAACGTTTCTGGGCAACCTATTTCAGCACCTCACCATCCTCTCAGTGAAAAACTTCCCCCTGACATCTAATCTAAATCTTCCCTCCTTTAAAACCATTTCCCCTTGTCCTATTACTATCTACCTGTGTAAAAAGTTGATTTCCTTCCTGTTTATAATTTCTCTTTAAATACTGTAAGGCTATCACGATGTCTCCTCGTAGCCTTCTGTTCTCCAGACTGTATGAGCCCACCTCTCTCAGCCTGTCTTCATAGGAGAGGTGCTCCAGCCCCATGATCATCTTTGTGGCCCTCCTCTGGGCCCTCTTGAAAAATTCTGTACCTTTCCTGTGCTGGGGGCCCCAGACCTGTGCTCAGTACTCCAGATGAGGCCTCACAAGGACAGAGTAGAGAGGGACAATTTTTGACACTTCAGGTCAAAGTAATCTGATCTGCATTTAAAAATTCTTGTATTTTTGTTTTCATTTTGTCTTCTAGAAAATACTTGTAACAACAAACGTCTGGACCTTGTCTTCATCATTGACAGCTCTCGCAGCGTACGTCCTTATGACTTTGAAAAAGTGAAGGAGTTCATTTTAACGATCTTGCAGTTCCTGGACATCAGTCCAGATGCCACTCGAGTAGGCCTGATTCAGTATGGCAGCACTGTCAAACATGAGTTCTCTCTGAAGACATTTAGGAGGAAGCAGGAGATTGAGAGAGCGGTGAGGAGAATGATGCACCTGGCGACCGGCACCATGACGGGACTGGCTATCCAGTATGCTGTGAACATCGCATTTTCAGAGTCAGAAGGAGCTCGACCTCTGAACCAAAATGTGCCTCGCATTATCATGATAGTGACAGATGGGAGACCGCAGGATCCAGTGGCAGAAATTGCTGCTAAAGCTCGCAACTCTGGAATTCTGATTTTTGCCATTGGAGTGGGAAGAGTGGATATGAACACACTCAAGTCCATTGGGAGTGAGCCACATGAAGAGCACATCTTTCTGGTTGCTAATTTCAGTCAGATTGAAACACTGACCTCTGTCTTCCAGACTAAACTTTGTGGTAAGGTTTTTATATATTGGTTTGAATGCATGGAAGAAAGTAAAACACAGGAAAAAAAAGAAAAGGCATGCAATGTCAGTAATTTTTATGTTGTTTAATATGGAACCTAATCTGTTAGAATATGTACACTGAAAAAAAGGGAAACTAACCAGGCAGTATTCAGAACAATCATACATATGGGGAAAAGCTAATTCTACTGCTCAGTGCTGTAAAATATAATTCCTAGTGATAGTAAGCAGGCAGACAAACACACATACCATGACTTTCCTATTCATTGCTATTTTAGATAAGTTGTTTCATCTATTGATTTTGAAATTGATTTCTGTTAGTACTGTCACTTCAGACTGATAAAAATTGTTGGTTATTTGTTATTAAAAAGATTCTGTGGGGTTCATGGTATTCCTCATCCAAATTTGTATTAATTAAATGCAAACAATTATCTCTTAGAATGCCTTGTGACTGGAAGAGAGACACAAGTATACAAATATACGGTAGCATTTGTATTCTATCCACTTTAAATATAAAAAGTTAGGAAAAGCCTTTACCATGATTTTCATTCATACCATAAAGTAAATAATATTTTAATAGGTATTGATTTACAATAGTGAAATCACTTCCATCTGTAATTCCCAGATAGAAAATTACCCTTTACAAATACAGTGTCATGCATAACTCATTTTATTCCAATCTGGGTACTTAATATAATTTTAGTTTTTCCTGAGATAGGTTTGAAGGATCCTCATACAGATTTGGCATGAAAGCATTTCCAGCAGAGTCCAGAAAATGAATGCATGATGATATCGAATGCTCGATCATCTCTAGGGATGGTTTTGCCAGGAAAGAACTGAGGCTTATTGTCAGGGTAGTCTGGAAAATTTTCCTTACTTGGTCTTTTCCAAAATTGTTTCAAAGAGCAACAGAGCTCCAGCTGAACTGCATCAGCACAAGATACCATCACAGACAATCATCAGATAATAGATTTTTTCCTGTTTTTAACTTGCCATATTATTAGCTGGCGTAAGGTATATTTAAAAAACAAAAAAAAAAAAGTAAAATAAGCATGGACTGAGAGCTTAAATGGAACAGATAGCAAATGATATAAAATTCAATGTTATTGGATTTTTAATAGCATTTTAGAAACAAATCCAGTGCAAGTACTACTTACTCCTTTTTTTCTGACTAAGCAGTGCCCGGTAAATGTATTAAAGTTTTGTAGTTCACCTTTAATCCAAATAGACATGATCCTCAATAAAACCATTCACCCTGCAGATGGAGGAGTATGGAGGTCACAAGGATTGCTGCTGCTTCCCTTTTTAAGGGAATGCCTCCACAACATTTGCTGTTTCAAGAACTGAAGGTGAGATCCAAAACAACCACTTACAAACCCAAGCCAAGTTCAACAAAGAATTTAAGGTGCCAGCATTCAATGGATTTCAACTTAAAGAACTGTGTGTCAGATAGGATCTGTTATGTTTTCTTGAGTATGGGCTGTGAAGCAGTGTTCAGCTTGCTGAATTTTGTAGAATCATAGAATATCTCAACTTGGAAGGAATCCATAAGGATCGTGAAGTCCATCTCCTTGCTCCACACAGCCCCACCCAGAATTCAAACTTATGTCTTAGAGGAGAGGATTGTCCAGACGCTTCTTGAACTCCGGCAGCGTGGGGCTGTCCTCACTGCCCTGGGGAGCCTGTTGCAGTATCTACCACCCTCTAGTGAAGAACCTTTTCCTATCAACTAACCTGACCCTCCCCTGACACAGCTCCATGCCGTCCCCTCGGGCCCTGTCGCTCTCACAGAGAGCAGAGCTCAGCGCTGCCCCTCCGCTCCCTGTGAGGAGCTGCAGCCGCCATGAGGCCTCCCCTCAGCTCCTCTGCTCTGGGCTGCACAAACACAGGGGCATCCGTGCTCCTTGTATGTCTTGCCCTCCAGACCCTTCTCCATCTTCACTGCCCTCCTGTGGATGCTGTCTATTGGTTTTATGTTATTCTTGTATCTTGGTGCCCAAACCCCCACCCAGTGCTCGAGGTGAGGCCACACAGCGCAGGGCAAAGTGGGACAAGCCCTCCCCTCACCCGCTGGCAGTGCTTGGCTGGCGCACCCCTGGATTCGGTAGGCCATTTAGGCTGCTAGGGCACACTGCTGACTAGATTCAACTTGCCGTCAAGAGAAGATCTAGGCATCTCATAACCCCTGCTCCCTGGAACACCTAGGCTCCTCCCAGGAAATGTGGTTAGCTTTTAGAAGTTGTCGCCAGTGTGATCCCAGAGAGATTCACTGTACCTTGGACGCCTTGGTTCTTTCCTGGAGCAGTTCAAGGCACCCCTCTAGTCATGATCTGCTAGGCTTCATGCCTTAGGAAAAGATCTGGACTCTTCAGTTATCCTTGTATTTGGACTATCCTTATATCTATGTATTCATGGTTCCTATGAAGGTAAGAGAAGAATTTTTCCGAGTGATAAAGCTCTGTGGACAAAATAAAAGTAAACCGAAATAGCCACTGTTACCCCATGAATAGCAGGGATTCCCCGGTTCTTAGCAACTAAATTCTCAGAAGAATCCATTTAAACTGAGTGGGCTTTCCCTGTGGTTGCTGCATCTGGCTTCTAAAGATTCAGTGGTGCCAGAAACAACAGTTGAGGCCAGGGGACCCCATGGACCTCTTTCTATTGCCAGTCAGCAAGGTGAAGTAAAAGGAAGCAATATCATAGGAAATCAGAAGCATGAGGAGTGAGAGAGGATGAAAATTCAGAAAGTACACAGAATTGGAGACAGAATCCAGGAAAGGAGGTGGAGAGTGAATAAAAGAAGAGTGAGAAAGACAAAGAAGTTGGGCTGGAGCAGTCAGAAGCAATTCTCCTAACATAGATATTTATTATTATTATTATTTATTATTCTCCTAACATAGATAGTGGTGTCATCCTCGTTTTATACTTGAGGAACAAAAACAGAATCAGGGCTAAAACTGTCAGCATTGTCCACTAACTTTAAAACTTTGATTGAGGGCACTCAATGGTCTGATTTGCTGGAGCAGTTAGCATTTTTAGCATGATGGAATATATCTGCCTCAACTCTACACCCATCACTTGCAGCTAAGAGCCCTGCATTCTTGCAAATCCAGTTGCAAGTATTTATAGCTGAAAACACAGCGTAAGAAGGTTGATGTGGTGCTGAAGATACTGGTATTATTATCTTGTCCAAAGTCAAACAGGGAACTTGTGACAAATGTGGGGGTAAAATCTAATTCACATTCAAATTCCAAAACCATACAGTCCTTTCTACTATTTCAGTCCCTGGCTTTGTCCACCAAACAGCTCCTACAACAAATCATGCAGAAGTTGTACATACAACAGCCTCTTTCACCACAGAAGTCTGACTGACGCCCAGAGCCACCCTGCTTTTTAAATGGGTGCAGCAGAGACACCTTGCAGAAAAAAAAATAATTATGTGATATCTGACGTTGATAACAAGTAGCAGCAATACATTCTCAGAAGGAACTCAGTTGCAGGGGATGCATTTTTTCCCCCTCCCCTTCCATTTTTGAGTACTCTTATTTTACAACCTTACATGATTTGATACTGGAGGTCTGACTGTTTTTGGAGGAATATTACGGAGGAATATTATGGAGGAATATGGTGAGATCTTCTGATACATAAACTGTTGAAATTATTACATTTTTAATCCGTCATATTTTAAGTGCCTCTTTGGTCATAATAAACTGTACCTGATGTTGAAAACTAGCGAAATATAGCCAGGATAAAACTTCCCTTTAGAAAGTATCAGAGTTCATGAACTTTACTTTTAGAAAGGCAGAAGGATGAAGAGACCAGACATACCAGCAGTTATGCATTCACACAGATAAAAGTACTTGAGATGTTTCATTATGGCAGAAAATGAGTTCAAAAAGGCTGATTAAGAGATTTGGGAATTGTGGTGGTTTGTGTATTAGCAATGAATGCATAACTCTGGTAACTGTTCCAAAGACTCAGTAAAGAGTACGTATCTCAAGACGATTATTTTTTTTTTTCACAAAAGTTCCACACATACGACATGTGAAGTTATTTATTAGGCTTTTATTGTGGCTGCTAGACAATTACTGTCGAATATCTATTCCATAAATTTTGATATTTGCCAACCTAGCAGCATAATGAGCGTATCGATCTCTAATTGTTTTTGAGAAAAGCAGATTATTTTCCACACATTGTTCTCTGAGAACAATTCACCTGTTTATTATAGGAATGACATACCAGCAATGCTCTAGTGGAAGAAAAAAGTCAATGAGATTTATTAATTCCCCACAGAAAATCTGATATGGAAAAAAATAGCTAAGTAGTGAATTTGGCAGAATAGATCCACTTTTTTTTTCTTCCTCTCACAGTCTGTTGCATTTTACTACTTGCTGTTACAGACATAAAATGTGAACAGATTAAAAAAAATAGGCTCAGGAACAGTTACACTCTGGAGTGTAGCTCAGCTCAACTTCCTCTTATTGAGTTTTGGAGATGCTTGACTTCACTGTGGTCATATCTTGCCAAACATTCCTCAAAATTAATAAATTGGCAAGCAAGATTCTTCATCTTTTTTTTTTCCAGTCGTTCTTTTTTAGTGTTGTGCTGTGGGGTACTTCGTTCAGGAAATTAAATGTTCTCTAGAACAATTTGGAATTAAATTACACTTATTTTCTAATTTTGAATGTGGTGCCTGTTTCATTGTTTTCATGGAACCAACAAGTAATTAGTGTTTCGAGATGCTCTGTTGTAATTTTTTGTTGTTGTTTGTATCTCTCTTCCACAAGTAATTTCATGTCCAAAAGGATGTCACCAATGTCAACCAGACAGATAATATATAAATTCCTATTTTTATTAGGAATAAAAATATAATTATGTTTGGTAAGGATTTTTTTTTACACTCGAATGTAGGCTTAAGCTTCCATTTTTGTCTTGACGGTTGGCATTTAATTCACTTTTTAAAAATGACTTCAGTAAAGTGTATTAAACCATTTATTATTGAGTTATGACAACGAATAAGCAAGCCCAGTGATTAATAACCTCTTATTTTTTCTTTCAGTGCCCCATATGTGCAGCATAGCTGAGCATCGCTGTGATCATTTCTGCATAAATACCCCTGGCTCCTATGTATGCAGATGTAAACAAGGTTACATCCTGAACGCTGACCAGAAGACTTGCAGCAGTATGTTATCTTTCTTAACTATTCTTTCTTGTACCCCTTAAAAGCATTTCACATCTGCGGTTTGAGTTGGGTTCATAAAGAAGAACTGAACTCATTGCATGATTAATGATAATCACAAAGAGTCTAAAAAAGTGAAGTTGTATTTCTTGTTTTTTTTTTTTCATGAAGTTCTTGTAAGCCTTTGTGAAATACATTAAGCTAATTATTTTATGTGACTCTGCACTAGTGCACCGTAACTACATAAAGTTGCATTTGAATTTTATTGATGTAGTAAGTTCAAGAATGAAACAACACTCAAAGAAAGAACTGTTTCATCATCTCATATTAAATGATCCCAACTACTTTAGTAACCTGTCTCGATGGTAACCTACTGGTTGCTGTTCCTAAGTGGCACAGAAAGGCACAATAAACCTCATACTAGAAAACTGGGACATAATGTGCCATTCTGGAAAACTCTTCCTAACCTCTGCTTGAAGTATAACCTTACAATCTTTCAGAAAAGAGTTTCAAAAGTATCTCTTGTGCTCTCATTTCTTCTATTAAAATATTGTTTTCTTTTAAGTAATTGGCTTTAACTATACAGTTCATAGTAACAACTGTCTTTCAGTTTAATTATGATCTTTGTAAGCAGTATTTCTTTTGTCCATTTTGTCTTGCTTCATTGTGATTAACAGCAGACTACGTGAGAAAGGTATGCCAAATTCATTTCTCTATCCACAATTATTTTAAATTAATTGTGAGGTAATCTTTTTTATTACTTGTGAAAAATACGCTTGCTAAAAATGCAGTTCCTTACCCCACAAAACTCCATGGGTTCAAACCAAATTTGCCAAACTGATTTTAGTCGGAAGAATTATTTTGAAAAATGTCTTTTGAATAAAAGACAACCATCACGGTGAGGGAAAGGATGTCCCCCTCACAATATGTAATTTTGTAATGAGGGGAATGATGCAGGCTCACATCCTGCCCTTGTATGCTCAACATCTTAACTGAATAGTTTGGGATTAAAGGGTTCTTTGTCTCCTTTATGATGACTGAAACAATGGGAATATGTCAGTATCTGAGAGGACTCTGCAGCTTGAGTATTAGAGTTCTGACATCTGCAGTGGGACACGGTTTTAGTCAGAGCCTCAGCAACTAGAGATGGGGACAAGAGGATGTCAGCACTGGAATTGTGTGGTGATTTTTGCTGGTGTATGGAGAAATGTTCAGATCCTTTGGATTATAGGAGGAAACTGCTTTTGAATTGTTTACCTACTGTGGTGTTGAGCCACAGGATGAGCTAGTTTGAAGAATCACTGTTTTCTTTTCCCTTCTCACCAGCATCCCTTATCAAGTGTAGATATTTGTCATACACAGCTGTCTGAATTGTGTTTAGTGTTAAGTTTCAACAATTTATTGAACATTTATTTCTATGTTTATTCAGGCTTTTGTTTCCTTAAGAAGAAGCAAAAAACATTAAATGTAATCTGAAATATTTTCTAATTATTGCTTGGTTTAGCAGCTGAGCCAAGATGAGAACAGTGACAACAGTTTTTATAGAGCCTGTTCTCTATACTACCATGCATTCGTGCTTCCAAAAATGAGTGGTTGGAATCCCAAATGGAGGCTCCAACTATGCAGGCATATTTCACTAATATTCCCTAACTTCTTCTTTCCACTTTTCCCCTTTTAAAATGCTTCTCATGTAAAAGTTATGTGTCCTTTAAACCTTTGTTTTAAACTCCCTTTGTGCTCTAGATTTTCTTGTACAAAAAAAAAAAAATGAAGGAAGAATTATTTTTCTTTCAACATTCTGGAATTTACTTAAAATACAAAATCTCTCCTTTTTTTTAAGATTTCTTCTTACACATTTTTTTCTGTCCTCACCTCCAACATCAGTTTGGACAACTGAATTTGGATAATAATACTGGCAAAACTGGAAAACAAATTTCAACTAAGGGTAAAAAATAGAGAAAATTTTAATTGCAAGTATGAAAAAATAGTTTATTGTGTCTTCTGTTGTATTGTGTTATATTTTCATTGTTTTTATTAGCCAGTAGTTCATCTTATAGTGACTGCACTGCTGCAAATTACGGATTAATTTCCAAGAGAGTTTTGGAATTGTGTGGAGTTTTCCTTCTGATGACCCATGCATAGTAGCTCTCAATGTGTTGCTTCTATACAACTTTTCAAATCTCACTGCTTTACTTTTCTTATTTAAAATTTCTTGTTATGACACAATCTTCCGTATTTACCTATCGCACACGATGTGCTTGACTATATGCTTGTTTTGATCATCAACCAGATGATAGTGGATCTGAGTTTGCTAAATATAAAAGGGATGCGAGTCATTCCATGTGTTTGTAGCCTATTTTTCTACATTACCGAACTATAAGCTAGTTTTAGCAATTGCATTCAAAATCTAAGATTAGATTATAAACTATATAAATAGTTTATATTAATTAAAACAGGATAAAAGCTCAGAGAAGTAACAGAATTCATGAGCAAAGGGGACCAAAGCAGGACAAACTGGACAGCTTATTTCTCGAGGGAGTGTGAAGAGTAGCAATAGAAGAACCCAAAATCTGTGACCATGTTCATTACTTTCATATGTTTCTTATTTTTTCACCAGTGCACAGGACAACATGTTCTTCACTTGACCTCTAAGTAAAATAAATCTACACTATATTGATGTTTAGTGCAGTACATGATCAACATAAAACAGATGTATTTATCTAAGTTTTGGTTGTACTTGTTAGCTCATTCATGAATAGTTTCCTCACATGTATATTTTAATACTTATTAAATTAAACAATGAATAAAAAATGAACTGTATGTACATAAATATGTATTCTTTTCAATTTTTGGAGCCCTTTTTTATGTGTCACTGTTCAGTTCTTTAAAGCCCTTAACCAAATGGCTTAAATCAGCAGTGAATTAACAACTTTGCTCCAGGCTAGAAAAGGGCGTTCCTCTTTGAGTGGATGGTAGTTTTGTTACCTCATGCATTTCAGTACTGCGTGGAAGGAAAAAAAATTGCTATATTTGTGATTTGTTGCATTCCACATGAAAGGAAAAAAAAAAGTTCAACACATCTATCTTCCAGAACAAAATCAGGAAAAAAATGTTCCTTTGTTCAACATAAAATATTCTTGCATTTGTGTCATTTAGATGGTTTTGCATTCATGTAAAAGGTAGAAATCATTGAGGTGGTTTTGCATTCATGCAGGGATGAAAACCTCCTGTTGCTCCTTTTACCAACTCTGATCTAACTTTTCTAGAGAAGAGTGGCTATGTCAGATATTGGCTGTTCTATGCTCGTTGCACTGCTTGTTTAGTTTAATCTCTTTCCTTCTTTTATAGTTACGCTTAAATCTTATGTTAATACGCAGAATAGTACAAAAGAGCATATATGACTGAAAAAAATTACTTATTTTTGGATGCTTATATTGGAACAAGACATTCAAATTACTGTTTATGCTGTTCATCATGCCACATAATATGAAGCAGAGAGCTATAAAATAAAATTAGTATTTGTTTGGCTAGTTTCCTTAAACATATTCCAGATGCTTTTTTTGTAGCTGTAAATTATAATTATGTGTTGAGTAGTTTCCAGGCCTGATCCTGAGCAACACAAAGTACTCTGCCGTCCAGGGATTTCACTGTAGAAACTTGGGATTCTCAGAAAGCTACTCTATTTAGTCTATTTTAAAGGACAAATGTGCATCATTACACCAGGAACTGAACTGACCTCTTTTGCTGTGGTAATTTTTCTAATGAGACTTGTTGCTTGGGAGGAGTAACTTGTAACTGTATTTTGCGTGAAACGGAAAGAACCCAGAAGTGAAATACTGATGAATCTTTTGGTGCTTCATTTTCATTTTCTTTCCTTTTCCATCCTCATCGCTTATTAGGGAGGTTGAACACAAAAGGGAAAAAAAAAAAAGCCACAAATACAAAAATGACTTTTCAATAAAAATGAAGTAAGCCTGGAGAAACGTACTCTCAAGCAAATCTACTAAGTATCAGTGGCCCAGTAATTGTCGTTGCCTTCAGTGGAAGGAATGAGCTCCTCAGCTTTGAGTAGTTCTCACTGGTGTAAGAGCTTCTCTATTTGACGGAATATTGGCATGTTCCGTGTTACAATGAGCTCAATTCTAAAGAGCTCTTCATAGCTTCCTGAAGTTTATTTTCAATCTATAGTCAACCTGTGCAATATAGAAAGTCAAACAACTTCATATTTGTGCCATTCTCTCTTGTAGCTCAAGACCTTTGTGCTGTGGAGAAGCATAACTGTGAGCAGATTTGTGTGAACACACCTGGGTCTTATGTCTGTCAGTGTTATGAAGGGTATGAGCTTGATGCAGACGGAAAGAATTGTGTTGGTGAGTGTTTAGCAATTTGTGTTTATCTCTTGACACAGACCAAAGGGAAGTTAAATGTAAAGCAGTGACCAGTTTAGACTTAAAACTGATGGGAAGTTCTCTTCTCTCACATGAGTGGTAAATATGGAAAAATATATATTGGCATGTTTTTAGGCCTTTGCTTATAATTTCACACAGCAAGTAACACTACTGTCTTGAAACTACGTACCTAACGTTTTATTGTATACCCATACAGGTGACCAACAGTGTACTGACATGATATACAATATCACTTACAACTAATAAAAATATAACTTTTGAAGGAAAACATTATTACCATACATGTATCTCACTTCTTACTCCTTCCCCATTAATACACAGTAAATATTTTTAAGATGTTCTATTTCTTTAGGCTATCACTCTTCTCATAAACATTTCAGCCCATACATTTCAGGAAAATAGTAACTTCTAGAATCAAACACTCACGCACTCGCACTCACACACACACAGACTCTCATACATAATAATCTAGAGAGTCTTTAAAGAAAAATGCTTTATTTGTTAGGCATTCTCTTCAGGCAAGCACTTAAATTCATGCTGAATTTCAAACACATGCTGAATTTCCATGGAAGTAAATCCAAGCCTGGCCCAAGTCTTGCCACAAGCCACTACAAATTACCAGGAAAAACAGCCTCCAACAGTTTACACTTTCTTGAGGGTTTTTTAAGAACTCTAATGTAATACAGTCTCTCTCCTAGTACCTTCACAGAATGATTCTCTTGCAGAATAATCCTATTTTGAGGTGCAAAATAGAATTTATTTATGAAATTGAACATTCTGCTCGTATGTTCATGTGGGACACAAAAATGAGGTTTTGAAGTTTTTTCAGATTTAGAATAACATGAAACTTGGGATGACATGAGAAAATCAACTCTATACTTATCCCCTGAAAACCTTCCCTTACTTGTGGTGTCACTGTCTCAATGTACGAGTGTTTACATGTCTTCACATAATTTAACCTCAGCATAATTTGAGCACTCATGTATCATTTTAAGTACCTGCTTTCTGAAATTGAAATGTTTTGAAAATGCAGCTAACTATGGATGTTTAGACAAGAAGGCCTGTTAGATGTTACGTCCTACATTTCTACATCCAGTTCATCCACTAACCGTAGCTAATCCTCATGCCCTTCACCTGTGTAAAGGTCAGACATTTCTCTGCCATTGATGTAAATGTAATCTGAAACAGAATATTCATGACTTCTCTTGGCAGGTTCTTGTATCCGTAGTTCATATTCATATTCATACTTCGTGTCATCAGCTGTTATTACTATTTTGTTTTCTTCCTCTTTTCTGAGGGGCTAATTTCCCTAGTTAAGGACCAAAGGCAATGTTAATTGTTTTATTGACAAAGCTGTCAGCCAGTTACCTTGATGGCAATAATGAAATAAAATCTCACAACAGGAGTTTACAACGCATCCATTTAAAGTGACCACTGAATCGACAAGCAAGTAGTCTGAGTGTTAGGAACACACAGTTTATGAAAAATGTATAGATTAAACACTATTTTCCATAGTAATTATGTCCAGGAGAGCACCATCATCTGCCTTTTTAAACAGCTTTTCAGGTTAACTGTCTTTTATATGATCGAAATCCTGTCAGTTCAAGTATGGTGGTGATGAGCCCTTCTTTCTCCATTATGCTGCTGAGCAGGCAGTCTTCTCAGTCCTAGTCTCACTCTCTCCATCTCTTGGTGTTGCTGTCTTTCCTGGCACTGGTGGACTGTCTATGATACTGCTGCAGCTGTTGAATTTGGGCTTTCTTCACCTGTCAGTGATTTGGCTGCTGGCACCTGTCAGCAGTCCTGGCACTGCTGCATTTTTTGGCTTGTTTCTAGGTGTTAATTGGTCTTCTATTAGTCTCCTCCCTCCCCACTTTACTTTTCATTCTTCTCTGCTTTTACTTAACGTTACCATTTCTTAATAGGCTTTATTCTACCCTTTTCTCTAACTTATTTCATTCTCTTAAGCCTGAGAAACCTATATAAACATTAGTAGTAAAACAGCAATACCAGAGAAGGGTGATTTGTGCTGCCTGCAGATCAGTGAGGACAACATGAGCAGCCAGAGTGTGGAACTGGTAACTGGAAGTGAAAGATGGCTCTCACCACTTAGTAACTACTTCTAAGCAAGAAAAACATGGTGGAACAAACCTGGGGAGATGACAGCTGGATTCATTGCTCGCTTGTGCAAAATGCCATTAAGTCATTCTTTTAGAAAAAGATGATATTGAAATAGTCATGGTTAACATTAAGTGTTTACATTCTGGTTTCAATATCATGACAGTACAGAAATATGAAAATAATAAAACAACAAAAATGAGGAAAAGATCACTCTGCTTTGGTCTTATATAGATTTTGTATATTTACAGTAGGGTTACAGTGCTTCAGTATATGAAATGCAAATTTATAATTCTTCCCAATTTTTTCTGGAAGATGTAAGTCCACTGGCAACTTGCTGATTGACAGGCTTTTGACAAGTTTCACTTCTAAGCAAGTACTACCAAAATGAAATGTGAAGCTGAAAGTGAAATTAAGTTGCAGGCAGATTACTAATGCCACTATGCAAGGATAAGCCTGCATGGAATAAGGGCTTGAGGAGGGAGTGGAAAGATAAATACCTATCTCCAAAAGCAACTGTCAGGAGAATATTGTGACTTTCTAATTGTGTCAGTAGAAAGGCTTTATTTAAATTGCTGTGCTCATTATTGTTAGAGGCCAACAAACCTACTTTTGCAAGTAGGAGGCTCCCAGAATGAATATACGTGGAACAAAGCAAGCTTGGAAAAATCAGTACTTTGTATGAATTATTTATTTCAAGTTGTGTTGGTTTTTTTGTTTTTTTTTTCCACACCTTTTGTACTTGAAGTACATTAGCAACTGCACACAGTTAATATGTTGCTCATAAAGGATTCTAAGACTTGTTGACCTATTTAGTTGCCTCTCAACTTCATAATCATTAGTTGGGCAGTTACAGGTATTGTGGTAGAATTGCATGTTCACTAAAGTTTAAATGCAGAGGAGGAGGTGATTTATATGGGCTATTTCTTAGGGATGATGATATATAGAAAAAAATTATGTATTCTTTGGCTTACTTATTTGCTAATGTGTCTCCTAAAACACTTGAAAATGTGCACTTGGTTAGAATGAATGTAAGAGAAAAGCTGACTAATTATATGACACGTTAGATCCTTGAAATAGATATGCAGCAAATACATTTTTACATGAAGCTATTCGGTGTGGAAACAGGAATGTAGTTGCCAGGAAAATGTTTACACATTAGCCAGTAAGAAATCTAATTTGGCTTGATTCAGCACAAGTATTCCAAAGGCTTAAAAGAAGCTCTTCCAAGGTAACTATCTAGGTTATTTACTTTCCTGACTAGATGACCTTAACTAATATCTTAGCGCACCTGAGTGTGCATTGTTTGCAAAGGGAGGACTATTAGAGAGAAAAAAAATTGATTTAATTAAAACAAACTCGTCACTCTTATAAGCAGTTTGGGAGGGTCAGCAGTATAGAGTATAGAGTAATAAAAAATATTACTCAGTTGGCAAAGATGGGGAAACTGTCTCATTAAACATCTGTGTGAAGTTGGATGCATTACTGCCTTCTGTGGAAGGAATCAAGTAAACTTGCCTAATGTGGGCCTGGCAGCTTTTGGGGGGCAGGGCACCTGCTTTGTGACTTTTCTTTGATTTCTTCAAGGGCTTTCTGTGTAAAGAAACAGCTTAACCTGTAAAGAAGTAAAAGAACAAAATTAATTTTACTTCCTTAGCGCTTTCAAATGAAGTCTGAGTAAACTCTAAAGTATTACATTAATACCCTTTTGGCAACCTATCTTGCAAATATGGATTTGTGTAATAGATGACCAGACTTACAAAATATGTGACTAGACTAACAGTGTTTTATTTCTATCCTACAAAAGGCGTTATATAAACAAAATAGCAGTGGAAATCAGCTAAAGCTCTCAGGCTTCGTAGCTGCACCTGATTTAATAGGTATATATTCTGAAGGTAGAAGGTATTGCTATCAGTATTCTATATATTCAGGCTACTGGGACAGGTCTTGATAACTAATACAACTAGGAAGGAATTAAAGAAAATCAGAGCAATTCCAGGGCTGGATCTGGAGAGACAGAAGACAAAACTAAATAAAATAAATTCTGCTACTTGCTGGTCTACAGTATGAAGATCTGGACGGAGTTAATGAATGAGGCATGGTTTCCAGATTTGAGAAAACACAGTGAGAAGGTTCCTGACAGAGTTGATAAATGTTCAGAAAGTAGGAGAAATAATCTGGGACTCATATGAAATTTAATTTAAAGTGCACTGCTTTTTGCAGAAAGGCTCTTCGGGACAAAAATTATGTCAGCTTTTCCTTCTCCTGAAGCTACTGTGTGTAACTAGTACTGTAATCTCTATGTATAATAGTTCTAATTTTGTTTTTCTAATTACAGATGTTGTTCTTGTTCTTTTTCAGTTGTAGACTACTGTGTTGTGGATAATCAAGGTTGCCAACATGAATGTGTTAACACCGAGGACTCCTATTACTGTAGATGCCACCCAGGGTTCATTTTAAATCCAGACAAAAGAACTTGCAGGAGTAAGTTGTGATAAGGTTTAATTATGAACAGTATGTACTCCTTCATTCCAGTTCTCACTGTTCCTGGGAACACTGAATAATATGTTGGGTATAGAAAATGATGGAGTGCCCTTGAAGCCAAACGTCGTAAAAGTAATTAAAGTTGTTTTGCGCGGTAGTTTGTTTTTATGAGGAGTGAATAGGTGGAGAGGCCCCTTCTATGAACAGGCTCCTGTTCCAACAGTATGAGCCAAAAGCTTTGTCTTGCATAGTCTCTTTGATTATCCAGATTTTTCGTTTAGAATATCATCTCCCTACCTAGGTAAACAAGGCTGTACAAGACGATTTGTAATCATCTTGGTTGCTAAAATTAAACACAGTGAATAGTTCCACATCAGAAGAGACATTGCATCCTATTATCCTATGGATTTTCTTCCATGGTGTGTTCTTTGATACCTTGTGCCAAAGGTATCTCTGGGAAAATGAGTAGCCTCTACAAAGCTTCCATATTTCTACCAGATTGTAGTAACTTCAGAGGTTTGCTTGTTTCTCAAATTTAATTGACACTGGGCTAACATGTTCAAAAGTTACCAGAGTTGGAGGAGATATAAAGTGGAAGAGAACTTACAGACCAAAAAATACTCTTGCCAAAGTTTCCCTTAATCGGGTAAACAAGCTAAAACCTCCATAGAGTTTAATGTCATAATGAAGTTCAGGAAATACAAAGGGAAAACCTTGATATACATTCCTAGTTGACTTTTTTCTCGTAAAGACAGACCGTGGTAACTACACCTTACTGTTGCATTTGTAAGCAGACAAACCCCATTAGTTTTTAGATGAGTGGAATTGCTGACACCAGTGATAAATTTAGCCGGTGTTATCTAATAATGAGAAGAACCAATTTTCTCAAAAAAAAAAAAAAATCCTAAAGATAGCACTGCATTTCTGTGTTTTTACAGGGGGCATTTCAGTCTTTATCTTGAGAGACTAAGTTATCCTTTAGACTGCTCTGGGCATTACACTTGATACCTATTTCACTTAATATTCAGAAAGAAAATGTCTAATTCAAACTTTACGTCTGACCTCATGATCCTGAAAAAGAGACACGTACTTCCAGAAGGTGTCATACCTCTGTCTGTGTTTTTCTTGACTATGTAGGAAGCTAGATGTTTTGCCAGACTAGACACCTGATTTGTAGATCTACAGAGTTCAGAAAGATGAATTTCCTTCATCGCCAGGGGACAGATTACACTTGAAACCGGTTCATGTTGCTTGTAGCTTGTATGAAGCAGCCCATTTGTCAATTATCTGTCAGCCAAGAGGTGGCTGAATTCTCTTGTACTTCATATCCATATGTTTTGGAAATCTAGTATGGTGTAAGTGCATTCCACAGCCCAAGCAAAAATTCTTGTGAATTCCTTCAAATCAAGAATGGGAATTTTATTCAATATTTTCTCTCCCAATTTGAACTGATTAAAGACCTTCAAACTGCATCTTTTATATGATATTTTATGTGTCTTGAATTGTTTGTAGCTTGTTGTCTAATCCTCCGAATTACTTTAACCTGTTTAACTTGATGAGCCATAGACTCTGGAAGCTGAAAGAATGTTCTGCCAAAGTAGTATTTCAGGCCTGTCCTATCTCTGTCCTCTGCTTTAATTATTACCTACTGGTGGAGACAGGACACTGGGCTATGTAGACTTTCAGTCTGATCATGTGCTGCTGTTTTTATGTTACAAGCATGAAAGCTTTCAGATGTTGATTGGACAGGATCTCTGGAAGTCATCTACTTTAGCCTTCTTCTTAAAGTGGAGCTGCCACAGACCATAGATCAGGTCAACTGTGGCTTTGTCTAATTGAATCTCGGAAAGCTCCAATGGAGAATCAACAGCCTGTCTGTGCAGCCAGTTCCACTGCTGGACTGTCTTTCCAGTGAAAAACATTTTCCTCTTGCCAAACCTGAATCACCCAAGCTGCAGGTTGTGACCATTGATCCTTGTTTTATCATCTGACACTACCAAGAAGGGTTTAGTTCCGCTACCTTTGTAATGACATAGTCTTCTTCTTCACCAGGCTAGGTAAGACAGGAATCCTCAGTCACTCTGAACAAGTCATGTGCACAATGCCCTGGACAACTTTAGTAGGCTTTTGTTGAGCCCTCTTGAGTTTATTGCCTTTAACTGGGTGGGGAAGTACTGTTCCAGAACTGGACAGTGTATATCAATGCAACCTCACCAGAGCTGAGTGGAGGCAAGGTAGTAATTTCTGCTTGCTGTGCTTCACCTGTGTGTTCCAATGTGAGGTTTGCTTTATTTGCAGTAAGATTACATTGTTAGCTTGAATTCAAGATCGCATTCACAATAAATCCCAAGGCACTTTCCATTACAGCTGCTACTCAGCTACCATTATGGTCCTTGTGGCATCAGCAGGTCTTCATGGACCTGCCCACCCTCCTCAGGGCCTTCTTCTCACCCCTGCCTATATCCTAGAAACCTTATTTCAACTCCTCCTGGAGCTCTCAGTTCCTTCCCCAGTGATGCTTAGACATGCTGATTTCCAGAAATGCATAAGCCTGAGCCTGGCAGTAGCACTCACTGATCCAGATCCTGACCTACAGATTGACTTCCTAGCTTGACTGTGGCCTTGCTCTACCACTGCAGACCTGACCTGTGATCACTGGGCTGTGTCAGACCCTGGCTCACTCACCAGTGGTACCCTCACCTGATCCTGACATATGGATTGGCTTCCTGGCTTGATGTTATACCTGCCTTATCACCATGAACTTGTCATATGATGTGTACTCCTTGATTAAACTTGGCTACCATTTACAGTCCTGTCCTGCTGAACTCATTCAGGTACTTCAGGGTAGTGCATGGTTGGCAAGACCCCTGTCCTGCCCTGCTCTATTGTTGCCCTTGATTCCCTTTCTCTTAGGGAGCAGCTGGCCCATGCTGCTCACTGGCAGCAGGTTTTGTTTCAGTCTGTGCAACCTAAGGAGTGTTTCCACCTCAGATATAGAACTTCGCAATTGTTGCTGAACTTAAGACTTGTGTTGGTTCAATTTTAAAGTTTATCAAGGTTTCTCTGTACTGCTGCTTGCTTACAGTCGCTATCCCTAATTTCGTGTCATCCACAGATTTGAAGAGGGTGCACCTTGTGTCATCATCTGTCTGTCACTAATTAAGATTTTAGCAGTGTGCCCCCCAGTACTGTCCCTTTGTGGTACTTTGGACACTATCAGCAACCAGCCAAACATGAAGCCGTACATCACTACCCTTTCAGGATGGTGGCTTGGAAAATTTTCACTCTAACAGTCTTTTCTTCTGGCCTATACCTCCTCAGCTCCCAAGTGAGCGTGCTGTGGGAGACAGCATCAAGAGCTTTAGTAGTGTCAGGGGATGTTATACGCACTATCTCCCTTTGTCCACAGACCTGGTAGTTACACGATTGAAGGCAATTGGGTTGGTCGGGCATGATTTGCCTTCGTTAAGTCCATGTTGACTATTCCTGTTTATCTTCTTGTCCTTCATGTATTTGGAAATTGGTTCTGAGAGGATGTGCCCCATGATCCTGGAAATGAAATGGTGCTAATTGGTCTACAGTTTCCTGTGTCTTGCATTTTTTAAAGATGAGTGTAATGGCAGCTTTTTTCACTTATCAGGGACCTCTCTTAGTCTCTCAATTTTCATCCGTGATAGACAGTGACCTTGTAATCAGATGAGCTGGCTTTTCTACCACTCCCTGGCAATGGATCCACCTTCTCTAAGGAGACTTTAAACTGTCTGGCTTCTCCCTCTCCTTCCCAAACTGTGCCATTATACATGGAAGTCTGGAAATACACTTTGCCTCTGGGAACCAGGAATTAAAGAAGCTTTTTTTTTTTTCCCTCTTTCTTTTTTCTGTATTGCTTATCAGGTTGTTCCCCTAGCCACCAACAGAACCATGTTTTCTCTGACTTTCTTATTGCTGCTAGAATATTTGTAGACTCCCTTCATACTACCATTAGTGTATTTCAGTAGTGATAGGTCCAGCCAGATTTTTTTCCTTCTTTCTCCCTCTACTATTCTCCCTTTTTGTGTTTTAGTTTATTGAGAAGTTCCTTAATCAGCTAAGCAGATTTTCCAGCATAAAAGGGTCGTTTGTTCCTGAGTTCATAGTACGTTTTCTTTAAAAATCATTTGGCTCTCCTGGGCTCCTTTTCTCCTCCTGGCTCTTTCTCAGAGGATTCTTCTTAGCAACTCCCTGAATAAGCTGAAATATGAGCTTGTAAAATCCAGAGTCCAAATTATGTTGTTTCTTCTCCCATCATTCTGGATTGTGAGCTCAGTCATCTCACGGTCATAGCACTAAGTCAAGCAGAATGTTAGCCATCCAGAATTTGTATTAGGGAATCATCCCCATGATTGTGCAGGAACGTTCTGAATTGTCTGTATAATGGTATCTTACCTTTCCCAAAGGTGTTCGGATGGTTGAAATTTCCAGCCTGAACAAAAACATGTCAGTTGGAGCCTTCTGCTAGCTATTTTTAGAAAAAGTGATCTCCTACATCCTTTTGTTCAGATGGGCTAAAAGACTCCGCCACCACATTCCTAACGTCATTTCCCTACTGTTCTTGACTAGTGTCGTGGTTTTATGATTTTTGGTTATTGGTATTCCACATCATAACATCATGTAATGAATGTACCTGGTTCTCAGAAGAGAAGGACTACTACAGTCCCCACGGTACTTTGCTCCTCTGTTACCATTTTCCAGCCGGAGGGAAAAGATAAAAGCTCGCAGTATAAAAAATTGCAGATCTCAAGACCTCGTCCCTTTTTCCGCCGTCTCTCGTCTTGGCAGCACCTCGCTCTCCAGCCGTCTTATCGTCGGTAGTAGAGTAAGGCCTACCTTGATTTTGGGACATTCTCTCTCTCTGTATTGGATTTATCAGCTCAAATTGTAATTATATTGTATTATAGTGTGTTGTTTTGCATTCCAATATCTTATTTAGTAAATTAGTTTGTTTCTCCTCAGATTGTTGCCGCTGTTCTTTGCTCTCAGGGCTATCTCCTTACCCTTTTCCCCTTTTCCCAGGGCGTGGGCCTGTGGGTCCCCCGTCCCCTTCGTCACGGAACCGGGCCAAACACCCGTAAACCGTTGACAACTAGAAACAATCTGGGCATATCTATGGTTTTATGTTGGATCTATATGGAATGGAGGAGATCGTTTATTAACAGCGCACGGCTACACAAGGGAATGCAAACTGAGATCCAAGAATGACTATAAGACAAGCAGAGACTGTAATCTCTCGGAGAGGTCCTTCAAGTCCCACAATGCCAAAATAAGAACTGAGCAGTTCTTATGACAGTACCCAGACTCGGCCAACAGTTCAGTGACCATCTGACAAGTCCATAGTGTAAAGACATGTCCAAGGCCAATCCTGGAAATCAAGTAGGTCAGGATAAGATGTGCAACGCCTTTGTATGCGCAGGCATGCTAATAACATAATTCAGGCAAGAACGGGCAAGAGCCTAACATTAAATGCAGCTCCCAAATCAAGGGGTGGAGGCTACAGACAAGGCTTCTCACAACTTTGTATCACACAATTCAGTTGCCGTTTTAACTGCCTTCTCTTTTGTTATAAATACTTCAGATTAGTTTAAAATTAAGGGAGAAAATTCCATCAGGGTGCAACTAAGGAAGAGTCAAAGTGTCTGGATGTAGTAGGCAATAGAGATTGATTCAGAAGCAGCAGTCAGAGAGGAATGTGCAAAAATGTGTAGTCATTCTCATTTAAAATGTGTATCCTGAATCTAAGCGTAAATAAAACTAACATTTAGTAAGCCATGTTTCCTTACAGTTGAAGAGAGAGGTAGACTCAGATTATTGGTGAGGAAGGCAGAGGTAATTCCTAGCTACTGAGTTAACTGTTAAGAGCACTTCAGCCACTACTACTGCTTGGTTTATTATTGGTGAATGCTTTCATCATGTATAAAGGCTCAGTTGTGTTAGATCACCACTCATACAAGAATAGGTTCTTCTTTAGGAAGCTAACTATCTCTGGGAATAATAATTTGCAAGTATGTTGCAGATTATATCAAACCTCCTCTAAGTTAAACGAAAAGGCAGTTTTGATGAGACTGTATATGGGACTGAGCCACAAAATGTTCAAAAATATTTAATTTTCTAACTTC
Organism: Numida meleagris; assembly: GCF_002078875.1. NCBI lineage: Eukaryota > Metazoa > Chordata > Aves > Galliformes > Numididae > Numida > Numida meleagris. Next base: position 126,057,971 of record NC_034410.1, read on the forward strand.
TGTACTGCATGTAGTACATGTGTTTTCCAAGAATTCATTTAAGTATGCACAGCTGGTATACGTAAGTATAGCAGATATTTTAAAAGATGAACATTTTATTTTCACAATTTGAAACAATATGCTAAAAGTTACAAATGATGCATATGGGAAAAAAAAAAAAAAAAACTAAAGAAAAGAAAATTAGGTAAATGGTTTTTACCTAGCCTATTTCTGGGGAATTACATTCATCACTGACATAAGTTCTTCCCATTTAGGACCAGACTACTGTGCTCTTCAGGACCACGGCTGTGAACAGGAATGTGTTAATACAGATGATTCCTATTTTTGTCGATGCCAAGAAGGGTTTAGACTTAATCCAGATAAGAAAACATGCAAAAGTGAGTAATCTTTTGGACGTAGTGAAGTTCATCTGCTTTGATTTCTTAAACCTTCTGTAAATGCTCTGCTTTCTGAAAGGGTGAAAGTTTTCTCTATAGTAAAGGTTGAAACAAATCTTTCTTTATAAACTTGAATTTTACCTGAGCTGTTCATGTTGGAAAAATACCCAGTTTGCTGTTTTGTAGAGTAGATTGTATATTAAACATTTTTAGGAGAGATTCAGTAAAACCTGAGGAGTAATAAAGGAACCACAGCAGCTCGAGACCAAGAAGTTTATTACTCTTTTTGAAGCTTTGTGACCTCGTCTTGAAGTGACAAATAGTTTTGTTTAGTTTTTGGTTTTATTTTTAATTTCACCTTGCTTTGCTCTGTTGTTTTTAGCCAAGGACAGATATACCTCATTGGCTGTAAGTAATAGATTGTAATGTAGTTACGGTAAGCAACTTAAAATCAAACATGAAACCCCATACAGTTTCCTTCAAACTGTGTAAACAGCCTCGGCAATGTTAGGATTATAAACCAATTACACATATTATTTTTTTCACAAAGACTTTTTGTGTTACAGCTCTTCCTGAGCGGGGACTCAGAGTCACAACAGGTCTTCAGTGTAATGCTGTCAAAAAAGAACTAGCTTGATCTGGTGACTGAGTCCAGGGGGGTGGGGGTGGGGTTGTACTGATGATATTCTACAAATAGGAATCTTGATTAGAGCAACATAATTATATCTCTAGATGCTTATAACTTGTATATATTTTTGAAACTATGTTTTCTTTCAGTCTTAGAGATGCTTTCTAAGAAGCGCCATTGTCTATACAGTGCTGTTTGTAAGCTGTTCTTGCTTTTAATATTTATAGGGTATTTTAACATATTCAGGTTTTTATAGAATGGATGTGCCTTGGTGAGTATAGGAGCAAAAGGACTGTATTGTCTTGAATACGTATTGCCTAGGATTTAATTGAGAATTAAGGAAAAACTGGGGTACTTTTCCTTAACTTTAGGGGTTTTTGGATTTGGCTGTAAATCTTAAGCCCTCTTCATAAAATCAGGAAAAAAACATTATTGATGACCAGGCATTCCTCCTCCACCAGAGAGCATCGATTCTAATGACTGCAGGAGCAGGACTGTAAAGTCTAAGCTCAGTCTTGCCTAACCAAGTATTCGCAGACAGCTCTTAGATCCTCAAGTCACTATCAGATGTACACAGCTTTAAAAGTTGTGCAGATCATAGATGGTACCATTTAAGGAAAGTGAGTTTTTCTAAGCTGTTTTACTTCAGAAACTTTCCTGACTGGTCTGAATTCTTTAGCATTTTTCTCTATCTGTAAGTAAATATCTGTGAGTTAGGTCGGCATGACTGTGAACATGAATGTGTTAATTTGGAAGAGTCATTTGTATGCAAATGTCATCCTGGATATGCCCTACGACGTGATGGCAATACATGCGGAAATTAGTGTCTCATGAACTGCAGCAACTTGTTAGTGCAGTGGGGTGAGGTGTGACTAGAACAAGAAAATGCTCCTGAGTCCTTTCTGACATCTTCCTGAGTTACGCAAACTTATGCTTCTGTAGCCAGCCATGAATGAGCTCTAGTGAAGTAATGCTGTAGTAAGATCCCACATTCAACATGGAACTAAGGTGTCATTTTCTCCAGTCCTAATAAATGGGAAAAGTTGTTCAGCTGTGGTGTCTAACATAAAAGCAAAGCTTAGTCTAAATATCTGTGTCATTGCTATGTGCTATTAAAACTGCAGCACACAGAAAACTAACATATGTTAGAGATACAATATGTAGAAATGCATAGAAACTTCCTTCTCCCTTATGTTTACACTTTCATCAATCTGTTTGATAAAGTGTCCTCTATTAATAAGAATGTTACTAAAGGACCAGCACTGCACCAGAAAACACCAACACCATTGCCCACTTGCTGTCATCTTTTGGCCACAACAGCCCCAGGCAACACTACAGCCCTGGGGCAGAGTGGCTGGAAGATTGTGTTGAAGAAACGGAGCTGGCGGTATTGGTCAATGCTCGGCTGAGCATGAGCAAGCACTGTGCCCAGGTGGCCAAGAAGGCCAATGGCCAATGGCATCCTGGCTTGTATCAGAAATAGTGTTGCCAGTAGGAGTAGGGAAGTCATTGTCCCTCTGTACTCAGCCCTGGTGAGGCCGCTTCTCGAGTACTGTGTCCAGTTTTGGGCCCCTCTCTGCATGAAAGACATTGAGGCCCTGGAGCGTGTTCAGAGGAGGGCAACGAAGCTGGTGAGGGGTCTGGAGCACAGGCCTTATGAGGAGCGGCTGAGGGAGCTGGGATTGTTCAGTCTGGAGAAGAGGAGGCTCAGGGGAGACCTCATCGCTCTCTATAACTACCTGAAGGGAGGTTGCAGTGAGCTGGGGGTCGGCCTCTTCTCTCTTGTAACTGGTGACAGGACAAGGGGGAATGGCCTCAAGTTCCACCAGGGGAGATTCAGGCTGGATGTTAGGAAATATTACTTTTCTGAAAGAGTGGTCAGGCGCTGGAATGGGCTGCCCAGGGAGGTGGTTGAGTCACCGTCCCTGGAGGTGCTCAAGGAATGTTTAGACGTTGTGTTGAGAGACACAGTTTAGTGGGGTTATTGGTGGTAGGTGGATGGTTGGACTGGAAGATCTTGTAGGTCTTTTCCAACCTAGCTAATTCTATGATTCTATGATTCTATGATCTAGTTTTCAGAAAATACTTTTTTTTTCAGAGAACTACTTTGCATAGCATGTAAAGTGTCAGTAGCATTTTTGCCTAATGTACTAGTGACATACATTGCCAAAGGAACGCTGTCAATTAAATTAAAAATAGTTTATAGGCCAGGGATTAATAATTTTTAAATAAACTGTTTGTGATAAGGCCATATTTAAGGAAACTTGGATGCGTTGCAAGAGCTCAAAACATTTCAACAATTATGTTTTTAGGCTATCACAAGCTGAATATCTAAAATATATCGCAAGACACTAGTTGTCTGTTTTTTTAATATAGACCTTTCCCCTCTCCCTTCCCCTTATCTTCCTTCTTACAATTGTTGAAAATAGAAAAAAAAAATTTAAATGTAATGAGGCACACATGATGAACAAGTTTACAGTTATACTTTTTTCTAAAACATGGAAATTGGCAGCTTTGTGAGTACCCCGTTCCCTGAAAGCATGTGTTAAGAGATTCTGCATAAGAAACGAAAGTATTTCAATGTTAAAATTAATATTAGTGTAGGTGTTCGTATTGTAAAAGATGGTGCCAAACTACTCTTTTTTTCCCACATTTTTTGTGTGATCCAAGAAGTTACACAAGCCTCTTCATGATGATATAAGTCCTTGGAATAAAGAGACTGTTCCAGCTGGAACTTGCTTTAACTAGTAAAAACTTACACCTCAGCTTCACTTGTTTAAGCCAATGTTATCTCTGTTTATGTATAATGGGAAATCTGGACCGACTTCTTGGAGTCCTGCAAAGTCACTGCCTAGTTAAATAAACAAATAGATGTCAATATTTAAAACTAAGTAAATCTATATTAAGTGTAGGTTTGTTGCTTTTTTGTTGTTGTTTTTTATGTAGACAGACGTGTCTGGTCACATCTGTAAATGATTTGCAAATAGAAACATATGAGACTGTTCATGCCTGAAGGTACTTGACTACATTTGATCAAGTTAAGCTAAAGTGATTTGAGCCTATACAACCAAAAATAGTCGTTAACAAGTCAGGAATAAAATGCTATGAGAAAGTTCAGTATAAAGTTTTTTTCCTAAAATGTGCTTTTTCTGTACTTACAGAGTCAGCAGATTACACGGTACATTTGCAAGTGCACGTATCTCAGCCTACAGCTTTGCTCTCTGTTCTATGAACCAGTTTCATACAAGATTCAAAAAATATTGTTTTATCTTAGTTATAACTGGAATAAAAATAGGAAAAACAAATAAATTACACATGTTAAGACAATCCCATTCTTTCTCTTTGAGGCAATTTTATGGTGAACAAAAGAGAGTCTTGTTTTTTTAAAGAAGGAAAGTGTGATCCTGTGGGTAATACCAGGCAGGGCCTCAAGACTCTCCCTCTACTCCACTTTGCATTAGTTTGGCGAAGGAAATCTGTGCTCTATCAAGTTTGTTGTTTGCTGTGTGGAGTTGTTGTATTCATTTCACTTAGGTGTTGTTAATTAACTCAGTTTATTCAAATAGATGGAGATACTACATAAATTAAAAAAGTGTACTGACCTTTTTCCCTTGCTCTGCAAGGGCATTATGCATCAACTACAGTTTTGTAGTGTATGTATCTAAAAAAAATGTGCTTTCTTCAATTACTAACATAAATAATAGGAGTGGACCACTGTGCAGAAAGCAATCATGGTTGTGAGCAACTGTGCCTAAATACTGATGACTCCTACGTCTGTCAGTGCTCTGAAGGATTTGTCATCAATGAGGACCTAAAAACCTGCACACGTAAGTCATCTGAGAATATGCTTGATCTCAGCCCATGTGGGAAAGGTTTCTGTTTTCACACAGGGAAGAGGACACACCTGCAGGGTGAGGGAAGGAATGCTATCCAGAGGGATGTGGACAGGCTCCAGAGGTGGGCCTGTGCAAACCTTCTGAAGTTCAACAAGGTCAAGTGCAAGGTCCTGAACCTGCATCAGGAAAATCCCAAACATGAATATAGGCTGGGCAGTGATTGGATAGAGAGCAGCTCTGAGGTGAAGGACCTAGAAGTACAGGTGTATGAAAAGCTCAGTATGAGATTTTCTCTGCTTCACTCTTGCGAGACCCTATTGGAATACTGCACTCAGCTCTGGAGCCTGCAGCATGAGAAAGACATGGGCCAGAGCAAGTCCAGAGGAGGGTCATGAGGATGATCAGAGGGCTGGAGCACCTCTTCCATTAAGACAGACTGAGAGAGCTTGTGTTGTTCAGTACCTAAAGGGGATCTCCAGAATGCTAGAGAGGGACTCTCATGGAGTGTAGTGACAGAACAAGGAGTAATGGTTTTAAACTGAAAGAGGATAGGTTTAGATAAAATATAAGGAAGAAATTATTTACTGTGAGCATGGTGAGGTGCTGGAACAGGTTGCCCAGAAAAGTTTTGGGCGCCCCATCCCTAGATGGCGGGTGTTCAAGGCCAGGTTGGTTGGAGCTTTGAGCAACCTTACCTAGTTGGAAGGGGGTTTGGAGCTAGCTAGATGGCATTTTGAGTCCCTTCCAACCCAAACCATTCTGTGATTCTGTATTTCAATTTATTCTCACAGACTACATTTCAAAAATAGCTTAATAATGTTTTGAACACAAGCATGGAAAGAAAAAGGACTTAGGAAAGGATGCTTGTCAATATGTCTGTAAATCCTAGTGTTTTCTGAAAAGTTTTGGGAGATCTGTGCATCCCCAGGTGATGAGGACAGTTTTTCAGACACATGGCAGTTGTGTCAGACTGACAGGTCATCTTGACAGCAGCATCTCCCAGGCAAAATACATTATCTGGTCTGAGACAGGAGAAGTGTGAGTCTCATACAGCTTAACAGTTTGCATGTGAGCCCTTAGTAAGTGAATAAAAGTTGTCCTGACAGCTCTCCACCCTTTATGAATCAAATGGTCATTGAGAATCATTGTGGTTTCACAAACTACCTCCATCACTGGAAAAAATAATATACAGAAGGGGCCAGGAAAAGAGGAATGTAAGTGTATTTTGCCTTCATTTTTCCTGGACCAGTTCTCTTTGATGAGAGAGTTTTGGCCACCTTTTCTATAGATTGTGGAGGTATGTTATTTTTCAAGCGTGTTGAGCTTTGGAACAGCTGCAGAGTTTGCTCCTTTACTGGCACTTGGGCAACACAGTTTTAACAGAAATCAAGTTGACACAATAATGATTTCAGGAAAAGTGAGGAAAATCAATCTGCCTTTGCCTTTAGCTTTGTCTTTGCCTCTGTACTACGCTTTTTAGTCCCACCCAATCTCTTGGCAGATTTTGCTTTTGTCACTGTGACCCTCTAAAAAGAGGCAGATAGTAATGCACATATTGTAATGTACATATAAGGGGGTTGGGGTCTACTAGAAATAATTTGAATATTACCTAAAAGAACCACTGAAAAATTAGAAATAGACAAACTGTATTTTTAAGAGTTTTGTCAACTTGTGAATGGAAAATCTGCTTTTCCTTTGTAGTAAAAATAGGCATGGGTTGTTGTTTTTATTTTCCATTCAGTCATTTTCCTCCAGGCTGTAGCTGGCGACCCAGCAGCAGCATTAAAAACATGCAGTGGCTTCTAGAATCCCTCCATGCAATAAAATGGAGAGATTTTGAACACTTCTTGCCCATGTATCCCTCTCCTAATATTTGTTTAGGTGTAGGATGTCTTATTCCTGAGCTCCAGGTGAGTTGCTGAAACCTCATGGTTTTTTTAGACTATCATGAAAAGTTTTTTTTGGCACTTTGTGATACCCTGAACAAGCAGCTGAGTGGAAGGGATTAGCATTTAACATTTACCACTCCTAAGAGGAAAACGTCTGGGAATCACAACACTGGTGTCATATACAGAGGCACAGGTATCTTAACACAGGTATCACATCTGGGAGAACACCTGAGTGGTAAACAGATTTCTTCTCTGACAAATAAAAAAAAAAGAGTGACACTGTGTGTGTAGCCTATAAAAATTCGTCAGTGCTGCCTGCAGAATCGTGGGAGTATTATGTCCTGGTACTTCAAAGAAGAAACCCTTAGGAAAAGAAAAAAGTGGACCATATTCGATAGGTCTTGTCATTTGCAATTCTTTGCAAAAGCTTGATTAGCCTAAGCCAAAGATTACTGAGGTTCCAGAAGGATTTTCTGCCTGCCATGTTTACATCAGATCATTTAGAGACCGTCTTTGAAGGAGGTTCACGAGGTAGCTATTCTGTCATTGCTCCTGTCTTTTATAAAAACATTGTTAAAGTGTCAGGTTCTTGTAATTCAGTCTGTGAGTACTGAGACCTGGATTCTGTTGAGCTATGCTAAACATTCTCAACTCCACTTACAGCAATTAATGCAAAGTATACCACAGGGCCCTCTTAAATTTAATTGAAGGTATATGTATATGTATTACCAGATAAGGGACAGGATTGTTGCTTATATGCCATGCAAATACTAGAAATGATGGTTTAATTGTTAATTTTTTCAATAACTTCAATTGCTCCTGCAGGAGTTGACTATTGTGCTCTGAGTGATCATGGCTGTGAACATTTGTGTATAAATGGTGACAAATCTTACACTTGTCAGTGTTTTGAAGGATACAGGCTTCGGAATGATGGGAAAACATGTAAACGTAAGTTATTCAGCAAGTCAATATTAGATCTTTATTACACGTAAAGTAAAAAGTCTGTAGGGTGAGATTTGATTGCTTAAATATTGCTTTCCAATTGCATTTTATATGCTCTAGGATTCCAGAAGCTCACAGTTTTCCCTTTGGTGTCATGTTTGCCAGCAGTATGTTGATGTCTTGGATGCTCAAGGGCATCTGAAGTGGCACTGAGTACATACTTTTAGGTACTTGAGTCACTCCTTAAATGTCTGGAATGTATAAAAAGTAACTGTGCCTAAACACACACTGGTCTGCTGTGGATCCAAAATAATTTTATTCCAGCTTACATCCTTATATCAGACAACTGTAGTTTTCTTCTCAAATCAAGGCAAAAATATGTAACATTTCAAAATACTTACACAGCATGAAGAAGCCTTCAGTACTAATGGAATATTCATTCCTTTGCCCAGTGTGAGATAAGGTTGATTGCAAAATGGATATCATAATTGCATTATACATTTGGCTATAAAATGTAGTTATGATGAATGACAGATGTATAAAAAATTTTTTTCTGATATGAGAGTGCACGCTAAGTTACTGGAGAAGAACTGTGGACAAATCTTTGGAAAACACAGGCATAAATTATTCTGTAACTATAACGCCAGTCATATCCAAAATTTCCATCAACATCTTCTGTTAAATAACATTAAAAAAAATATGTTTAAGTAATCCAGACATGGACATGACAAAAAAAAAGCTCTGTGGTATCAGTTTTGTGTAGCATTTATCAGTTTTTTATTACATATATCACATCAACACCCTACTTCGTTAGTCCATGTGAACAGTGATAAATTTTGTTTGTCTCAGGAAGTAGTTACAGCTTGATATTGCAAAAGCAAGTGAAATTTTGTTTCCATGCAGCAGCCCTTGCGGGAAAACAAAGGATGTGGGGAAGAAAGTGAAAGTAAGAAGGTTTTTAGTTTATCCAATATTAATGAATGGATGTTATTTTATTTTATATTGAAATATAAACTGTAACTAAATCACACATCAGAAAAGCTCACTTAACATTTGCTCAACCAGTTACAGCTGACAGTTTTCCAACAGTCTACAGCAGGATCATACAATTTGTTTTTCATTACATTTAAATACTACATACACTGAGCTTTTGTAATTTTAGTGTACAGAAAAATGACAAATACCATCTGAACTTAACTCCAGGGAAAGAAAGCATAACTATCACAGATTTGGGCAGGTTTATTATTGAAGATAAAAATATGGTGATGGAAAGATCTGTTTTTCACCAGAAAGTTTACTTGAAATGTGGATGTGGGATTTAAATGCTTTTGGAAATCCTTGTGGGGCATTAACCTGCATGATGGGGACACATGAAATGATATAAACTCTGGAACCAAAGCAGTGCACTTTTCCTTAATAATAAAGTTGTAAAAATTGAAGAAGAAAGATTTAGCTCTTTGTACAATAAAAACTGACAGTAGGTGCTGTAAATGATTTTCAAAATTGAGTCCAGAATACCAGCAAGGACAAGAATTTCAGTAAGTGGAAGCTGTAAGACTGACCATCTTGCCCTTAACTAACATAATTCTTTATCTGTTAATTTATTCTCAGGTAAAAATGTCTGCAAATCAGTCAACCATGGCTGTGAGCATGTTTGTGTTAGTACTGACAATTCTTACATCTGCAAGTGCCGTGAAGGATTCATATTGAGAGATGATGGGAAAACATGCAGAAGTGAGTAACCCGTGTATATATAGAACATTTTTGCACATGCATTAGTCAAGGAAAGAAAGGTGTTTTTCACTTCTCACTAGAAAACATCCTTTTGATCTCTACATTTTTGAACACATTATCATTCCAAACTGTATCTATATTTAACTAATTCCCAGGACAGGACATCTGCAAATCAATCAGCCATGGCTGTGAGCATATTTGTGTTAACAAAGATGACTCTTACGCTTGCGAGTGTCACGAAGGTTTCCTATTGAGAGAAGATGGGAAAACATGCAGAAGTAAGTATTCTGGTAGACTTCTATCTATAGTATGTAGATTTGTGGAAATGTTTTAACTAATAACACTTCCATAACTTACTCACAATGTGGAATTAATATTGTTATACCTGCTAAAAGCTTTAAGAGACTCAGTGAACAGTAACAGTATACTTTACTAGCCAAACTGATATGACTGGAGACAAAACAAACAAACAAACAAACAAACAAAAAAAACCCTACAATTTTTCAGGTACCAAGAGTTAGTAGTGGTTTCTGCCTAAATTTTTGTCCCTTTCTTTGAATATATATATATACTGATATATATGTATCAGTAAACCTAATAAAAGCTATTACTTCTCCCTGCATGATGTATACATTGAAGATGTGCTTTAACCAAAAACCATCAACTATTCTCAGATAAAGACATTTGCAGTTCAGTTGACCATGGCTGTGAACATGTTTGTGTTAATGCTGATGAGTCATATATCTGCCAGTGTTACGAGGGATTTGCACTAAGAGAAGATGGAAAAACATGTAGAAGTAAGTATGCTTATCTTTAATAGATTTCCTTTCTAATCTGGGCATTTGTAGACATGTTTTAAATACTGGCACTCTTATTTTTTTCTAGATAAAGACGTTTGCAATTCTGTTGACCATGGCTGTGAGCATGTTTGTGTGAACACTGATAATTCATACATCTGCCAGTGTTATGAGGGTTTTGTATTGAGGGAAGATGAGAAAACATGTAAAAGTAAGTTATTGACATTACTGTAACTTTCTCACTCAGGAGTCACTGAAGAAGCATGTTGTGTTGTAATTCTACCTGACCAAAAGGAGGATAGATTCTTTATTTTACTAGGAACTTAATACTCTTAGTCTTTACATTTTTTGAAATGTTCTCAATTATTAAACTCTAGTAAACAAAATCTAAATTATTCCTAGGTAAGGACATCTGCAAATCAGTCAATCATGGCTGCGAACATCTTTGTGTTAATAGTGATGACTCATATACTTGCCAGTGCCATGACGGATTTGTACTGAGGCAAGATGGGAAAACGTGCCGAAGTAAGTTGCTTATGAATAAAAGAAGAAATCTAATCTCCCTTCTGCTAGGGAATTATTCACTGATTCATGGTGGTCAGAGTGGAACATAGTCCTCTATAGATAATAAGATTATTGTTTGAATTAAAAACGTATTTCAGAAAATGAACCAATTTTAAGGTCAGAATGAACATTTTAAAATGTGAACTTCATTTTTAGACTATGCCAAGGTTTAATCTTGAGCATAGGACTGATGCCTTACTGAATTCTCTGTTAACATGAATTCCCTGAGCATTATGAACCAGCCTCATAATCAATTAAAAAGATTCTTATTTACTTATCCGGGACCTATTTTTTTCATAATATCATCTTGAATACTTTTCTTTCTTTGATTTTCTCTAAATCAAAGTCCACATTTATCTATTCCGTTGTTTGAATGCAGATTAATGTCAAGCTGACAGGCTTGCAGTGAACACAGTATCCTTTTCAAACAGTGTATGTATGCACTGGGGATGGAAACTCCTTAGTGTTTTGGGGCTTCCATGGAGTTCCAGGAGATAATGAAAAATAATACTAAGCATCCAAAGTGTTATTCAGCCAGCTCTTTTTACAGCTCTTGGCTGCAAGTGATCTGGAGTTACTGCTATTTCTTCAGTAGATGCTGTGTGACCTACTTCTCAACTGATGAAACTCTTCATTCAAACAATATCACCTGTAACCTATTTCAAAAATTCAGATCTGACTGTACTAAATATTTTTACCTTTTCTGCTTAAGATTGACAATTCTACTATTTCTACCTACTAATTAACAATATATTGTTAGAATGGTTTTTGTTCCAAACACCTTTTATATAACATACTGTCCTTTATTTTGTTGGCTGTGCATTCCTTTGTCCTGTATCTTGTCATTTCAGTGTTTCAAATTTCACATATTTTCATTTTCACTAAATAATGTGAATTTTCCTTTCATTCATTATTCAAATCTTATAGCCGTATTCTATTTCAATTTCTGTTCCTTTTTTAACTATTCTGGTATTCTTTTTAGATGACTGCAGGTTTTTTTCTGGAGGAATCTTGTAAAACAAGATTTAATAGTACAGTCATCATTCACTTTTGTTTAAATTATTCCACCTCCAATCACAAAGCACTTTGGCTCACAGTTGCTTTCAGCTATATAAAACTTATCCTTTTCAAGTAAAACTATGTCTGTTGCTGGTTTATATTTCATTCTGTTTGAAAATAACAAATCTTGCACACAGCTGTGCATAAGCTGATGCTAACTAATGCTAATTTTTACCTCTACAATCATTTCTTTTTTACCTACTGGAATGGGATCTAGTTGAGATGGTTATGCCTTGAATGTAATGCTTGTTGAGCTAGAAGATTGTCCACTGTAGTATTTTTTGAAATTTTTGTATTGGCAGCCTGAGCCCTTCAAGTAATGCACCTCAGGCTGAAGTTCTTGTGAAAAAATAATTTTTTTCAACACATTAAGCCTAATTGGTTTTTTTGCTGATTGCTAAGAATCAGGATAATCCAGTTGATGTGATATTTCTGGATTTCAGCAAGGCTTTCAATAAGCTTTCTCACATTATCCTTCTGGACAAGATGTTCAGCTAGACAAAAATGTAATGTGAAGGGTGAACAACGGACAGACAGGTTGGGCTCAAAATGTTATAATAAATGGAGTTACATCAGGCTGGTGGCCAGTCACTAGTGGGGTTCCAAAGGACTCCAATTTATGGCCAGTTCTTCTCAGTGCTTCTGTAAGTGATCTGGACACAGGACTTGAATGTGTACTAAATAAGTTTGCATATGATACTAAATTAGGAAGAACTGTTGACTTCCTCGAGGGCAGAGAGACCTTGCAGAGAGGTGTTGACAAGTTGGAAGGCTGGGCGATCACCAACCAATCACCAATGCTGAGTTTAACAAGAGAAAGTGCTGAATTCTGCCCCTGAGATGGAGCAACTCTGCATGTATGTACAGAATGGAGAACAGGAGGCTGAAGAGCAGCCCAGCAGAAAAGGATCTGGGGGTTCAGGGTAATGGCAAGTTGAATGTGAGTCTGAAGTGTACCCTGGCAGCCACAGGGGCAACCGTACCCTGGGGTGCACCAGGCCAAGCATTGTCAGCGGGTGAGGGGAGGGGGTGTCCTGTTCTGCTCTGCGCTGTGCAGCCTCACCCCAAGCACTGGATGCAGGTTCGGGCACCACAATATAAGACATAAAGCCATTTAAGAGTGTCCAAAGGAAGGCAGTGAAGGTGGTGAAGGTTCTAGAGGGCAAGCTGTATGAGGAGTGCTGAGGCCGCTGAGTTTGTGCGGCCCAGAGCAGAGGAGCTGAGGGGAGGCCTCATGGCGGCTGCAGCTCCTCGCAGGGAGTGGAGGGGCAGCGCTGAGCTCTGCTCTCTGTGACAGCGACAGGGCCCGAGGGAACGGCATGGAGCTGTGTCAGAGGAGGGGCGGGTGGGGGCTAGGGACAGGTTCTGCTCCAGAGGGCGGTGGGCACGGCCCCGAGCTGCGGGGTTCAGAGAGGATATGGACAGCGCCCTCAGACACAGGGTTTGAATTTTGGGTGGTCCTATGTGGAGCTGAGAGATGGACTTGATGACTGTTAAGGGTCATTTCCAATTTGGAATATGATTCTGTAATTCTGACAAATCTGAACATTGCTGTTAGAAGCATCCACAGTTGTACTTCCTGTGTAAAGGTAGTTCTGGATTAGCAATTGAGAATATTTTCTTTTTTTGTTGCAGTGAGAAAGGAACAGAGAAAGCTGATAGATGGGTTGACTTCCTCTTCTACTTTCTCCTTCTCTATTCTTCTTGAAGAGGTTATGAGCTATTGGCTTTAACACTGCACTCACAGAAATCCTCTCATCAGTTTTCAGCAATACTGGTTGGGTTTTCTTTATCCCCTTCAATGATTAGTCCCTACTCTCCTGGGTTTTGCTTATGCAGATTCTTAGCATTGATGTATGAATCCTAAAGAAATGCTTTGCTTCATGTCCTGTGGTTTTTTGTTCAGTTTTGTTTTTAATGGCATGAATTTTTGCTAAACAACTATACTAAATTATTCCTTCTTTTACTCTTCCTGCTGTCAGTGTAAGGTCCTCCGTCTTAATCTAGTCAGATTGATCCTGAAATGATTCAATGTCAGTGGGAGACCATCCAAACCATGTAGTTCTTTCTGCTTAGATAGTAAAGAACTCATGCCTCATGTGAGCTAAGCTGTCAGTCCTTTGACTAGCTTTCAGTGCGCGTGCTTCCATATTTCTTTGCTGATGGGATTACCCCTGCAGTCTTGTTAAAAATAAAAAAAAAAAAGTTTAACTAGAAAACTGCATTAAATTTTATCTGTTTCCAGGCAAGGATATTTGCAAATCAGTCAACCATGGCTGTGAACATGCCTGTGTTAATGCTGGCGATAAATTTATTTGTAAGTGTCGGGAGGGATTCCTGCTAAGAGAAGATGGAAAAACTTGCAGAAGTAAGTAGTCTGATATTTATCAGCATACTTTTTATCTGCAATTCAAGCTCGTATAGAACTTTATTAACTAGCAAGAGCTGTCATCTGTTCTCAGATAAAGATCTTTGCAAGTCAGTCAACCATGGCTGTGAACATGTTTGTATTAATACTGATGATTCATATATTTGCAAATGCCATGATGGATTTCTACTGAGAGAAGATGGGAAAACCTGCAAAAGTATGTAGCATGAGAACTTAATTTGACGAACTATACACATAATCAAGGCCTCTGCTGATGTATGTTAACTACCAACTCTTTTGATGGCAGACAAGGATATTTGCAATTCAGTCAACCATGGCTGTGAACAGGTTTGTGTGAATTTGGATGAATCCTACATGTGCAAGTGTCACGAAAATTTCATACTGAAGGAAGATGGAAAGACATGTAAATGTGAGTAGCCTGAGCCATAAAAACATTTTTTTGGTTTTAAGTGTTAAGTCTTTTAAGTGTTGTGGCTGTGACTGTGCATATATGTTTATTTGTGATTCCTAACTACTTGAGCTGGTTAATAAAATATATTATCTCTCCCTAAATAACCTCACCTAGCAAACTCTGTCTGCTTTCCTCAGATAAAGATGTTTGCAAATCAGTTAACCATGGCTGTGAACATATTTGTGTTAACACTGATGATTCCTATATCTGCAAGTGTCATGATGACTTTATACTGAGGGAAGATGGGAAAACTTGTAGAAGTAAGTAGTTTAGTCTTCATTATGTAGTTTCTGGTCTGTTAATGAAATGTATTACTTATATAGTCTGTTCTTTGTGTCTTTAACAATCAGCTTCACAGAATAACATGAAGTCAGTTTCTTGGAAATGAGCTCCTTCATGGAAGATTATTGTTATAGTTTTCTATATTTTGTGAAAGCCATTTATGTAGCTAACTGTGCTAAATATAATTTCATTACTCCCAGGTAAAAATATCTGCAAAACGGTCAACCACGGTTGTGAACATGTCTGTGTTCCAGCTGGTGATTCATACACGTGTCAGTGCCACAAGGGATTTATACTGAGGAGAGACAGGAAAACATGCAGGAGTGAGTACCTAAAACTTTTATGGGGAATATGTCCTTCCAGTCATTAAAGTGATTACAGACTTAATTTTTCTCAAAACTGGCTCATGCCAGCTTTGCATTTAAGAACAGATCTAATAAGGAAATTCTGTTAATGATTCTCAGATAAAGACCTGTGTAAGTCCATTGACCATGGCTGTGAACATGTGTGCCTTAATAATAACAATTCGTACAGCTGTCAGTGCCATGAGGGATTTGTCCTGCGACAAGATGGAAAAACATGTCGAAGTAAGTAACAATATGTCTGTCAGCCATTCTTCAGCATTGCTACAGAAAAAAAAAGCAAAGATGTTCTACTGTGACATGTGTTCTTTAAATGTTGTGTTTGGAGTGTTTGAATTTATAAATATTTTAAACAGAATATGTATAAATATTTCAATTTTTCATAGGCAAAGATGTCTGCAAATCAGTTGTCCATGGTTGTGAACATATTTGTGTTAATAATGATGATTCATACATCTGCAAATGTCAGGAGGGATATGTACTAAAAGAGGATCAGAAAACCTGCAGAAGTAAGTACGTTTTATTTGGAAAGAAATTGTTTCTTTGAGTGTTAAAGTTACTTGACCTCACTTCAAAAGCCTCACTTCAAAACTGATATTCGAAAGCCCGAAGCGTATGTGAGTGTGATAGAAAATGATTGAGCAATTTATCTTGGTGTTCTTGTAAGCAAAAAACTAATGAATTGGAACAGTTGTTTTCATATAGCATCAAGTACAATAATAATCCTTCCCAAACGTCAAGAAAAAAGAATGAAATTTTATTATCAAGAAATGTGTACTTTATTCTTACATTTTAATATGACATGCTTAGAACATTATATGCATTTACTGCATCACTCTTTTAATTCCTGGAGGAGAAACTCTTCTACTGGAGCTCAGTAAAAACATTTATTCTGCAAAAATGGATGCCTTACTTGAGGAGCATATTATTACCAAAACATGCTTGTGACTGATCTCAGCTGTAATTAACACAGCTCACCATGAACTGTTGCCGTATCTTTACATATGTAGTGATATTGTAATGGCTCTGATAGTCAGTGTATTACCATTACTTTACTACATGACATGTTGTTTCTTCAGATGACTGCAGGGAGGAAGGAGGAATTCTTGGACAGTAGTTCTAAAAAGGCTGTTGTCTAAGAGGAAGAGTCCAAATGTTAATGAAAATTCCTTATTCCTACCACTGACTTGGTAACAGATGTCTTCAGTACTTTCTGCAGTCAAATCAGAACGCTTACAAACTGCTTTGAATTTTGCATACGCACTTACCAAGTACGAGAACTGCAAACTTGTCAGTCTCTCCTGGATTGTCTCCCAGCTTCAGTGGGTAAAACAGAAAAAGTTAATTTCAGCAATGAATAGTTACAAGCAAAGTATGTAAACCATTTTGATCCAACATTAACAGCTAGAAGCCCTTCTAGCATTTACTGCCTCACCTTTAATTTTTTAGCTGTTTCTCTGCCATTAGAGATTTAACTTTGTTCTATAAAAACATGAGCATTGTCCATATTCTGTCCCCAGACCTGAACCTAATCCTAAACTGTAGGGCATTCTACATAACCCTTCTCTCTCAGCGTTCGCTGAGCTCTTTGGCTCTGGACTCATTCTTTCCTGCAACTCTAAACATGACTTCTAGATTTTCATCTTTTATATATGTGTAGCTTCAGCAACTCATTTTTTTGTACCGTCTTTACATTTTTGCTACTTCAGCAGTACAAAGGCAGCTTCAGCAGTTCTCTTTATTTCAGTGTTGGTCATCTGCACGAAGGTAAAGTTAACATACTGGCCTATCCCTAGAAGAAAATAATGGAAACTCTGTTTCTGTATCCTAACAATGTTCTTCAGCTACACAGTTTTCTCCACTTAGCAGTCATTCTTAAGATGTGGTTAAAAATCTAATCCACTGCAAACTCTTAAAAAAAGTGCAGTATTTTTAAGAGTTGTTGTAATCTACAAAGTGACAAATAGATTGATAGTCACTGTGGTTAGATTATTGTTAAATCCTCTTGGCCATTGGCACACTCTTAGCTTTTGATACTGACTGTACACAAACGGCTCTAGACACGCTGCAAGGTTGGCTGAGCCAGGAACAAGGTACTCCAGGTATGTCTGTGTTCATACAGTCCTGTTTTCAGCTTTGTGCAGTTTTTTCATTATCTGAATACTTTTGCTTATTTTGTAGGATGCACTGAAGGCCCAGTTGACCTGGTGTTTGTGATTGATGGATCAAAAAGTCTCGGAGAGGATAATTTTGAAATTGTAAAACAATTTGTCTCAGGAATATTGGATACACTTGAGATTTCACCCAAGGCTGCTCGAGTTGGTTTGCTTCAGTATTCCTCTGAAGTCCGCACAGAGTTTACATTAAGACAGTTTAGCTCAGCCAAAGACATGAAGAAAGCTGTATCACAAATGAAATATATGGGGCGAGGTTCCATGACAGGACTGGCCCTGAAGCAAATGTTTGAGAGAAGCTTCACGGAAACAGAAGGGGCCAGACCATTTTCAGCAAACATCCCTCGAATCTCCATTGTGTTTACGGATGGACGAGCCCAAGATGAAGTCTCTGAGTGGGCTGCTAGAGCGAAGCGAAGCGGTGAGTGGAGATGTCTTTTGATTCTTTCAGAAGGGTAAATACTGTGATAAATAAGATGTGGTAATAGTACAGATGTGTTACAGTATCTTCTAATCAAGATAGAGTTTGCCACAGCAGTCTGGCTAGTTCAGTGACCACTGTAGCAGAATATCAGATCTTTGGTGTTCACAGGAGCCTTTGCTACAAGGCTCTGTCGTTCCTACTGTGGGACTAATGCTGAGTGCCTCACTGCTGGGGTTCTGTGCCATCTGCAGGTCTACTCAAGTGGCATGCCATGCATTTCCCTGTGAGTAGATACTTGATACAGAGAACACTGGCAAATTCATCAAAAATTCTAACAGTAAAAAGACACTAATTAAAAAAAAACAACCAACCCTGTCTCTTCAAAATGCAGAAATCTACCCTTCTCCTGAGAAGTGTACATTGTTTAATAATTTAATAATTGATTATATCTTTACTTATTTATATGATGTATTTTAACTAATTTTAAGTGCTGGTGGTGTTCTGGAAGGAAGAAGGGTTGTCCTTTCATATGCATACAGCTTCAGTGCTGCCTTCCAGCATGACAGATCATGCTGAAAAGTAACTCAAAGGTGCTGGCCTTTCATACAAAATATGTTTGGGACAGAAAACTCTCATCTAGGACACCTGCACCACAAATCAAAACTTTACAGCCATTCAGCAGAGATTACTGAAACTTTTCAAAGCTTTTCAAGAAAATGAAGGATCCCTTCTTTCTTTGCAAAGCGTTTTCTGTGTTCTGAGAAATTGCATTAAGTACAAAGACTAATGGCCTACAACACAGAGAATACAATCAGACTTTAGAAGATGCCACATGTATTTTTTGTTTTTGTTTTATTGACTTGATATAACAATCCTGGTGATGTATGAATACTATAGCCTTGATCAGGACTGATAATTCTTTCTATGAAGAAAAGGATATGATAAGAGTATGTGTTAACAAAGTTGCAATGAAATATAAACCAAGTATTCTTCAAAATTAAAAACAAAATTCACTAAATAGTGTGGTCTGGGAGAGTACATGGAGAATTTACAGGACTGAAGGAAAACAATACTAAGTCAACCTTCCTTGCTGAATGAAACCTCAGCTCCAAACGATTTACACCACAGGCCAAATCCATCTCCTGTGTAACTGCAGTGTAGGCAGTGTAGTGATGCTGAGCATAAAATTGGCCATGAATGTTTTATCAGTGATATCTCCAAGCCTTTAGAAAGCAGCAGACTTCAGCATGACTGGTCCACTTGTGAAACTGAATAAGCTTCTGGTGAATGTTCTACTTTTCTGATTCAACTGCAGTTGTAGGCAGATTCATGACAAGAATAAGGAGATACCTGAGCAAAATGTTGAAGATTTCATAGAATCACAGAATTGTAAGGGCTGGAAGGGACCTCTAGAGATCATTGAGTCCAACTCCCCTGACAAGGCAGGCTCCCTAGACCAGGTTGCACAGGTTGGAAAATGTGTGTTTGATGGTGTTATCAGGCCCAAGATCCTTCAGCAAGAAGGTTAAAGTTGCAATTCAGTGAGTGTGTGGCTATTATTACTCAGTAATAATAAAGAAATATCAGACCTTTTTATCCTAAGTGTTATCTTAAAGCAAACAACTGAGAAGTCAGTATTTTTCTGACATCTTATAAAAGAACTTGAAACAAAGTTAATTGCAGTATTATGAATCAAAAAATCAATACTAGCGGTGGACATTTTCTAACAGAAGTAATGTAAAGAGAAATGTTGTGTCAAATCATATGTTCACAAGAATAAAAGCATCCATGGATAAAAGCTGAAAAGGGGGATATTAAAGATCACCACATTTTCTACTCATTGCTTATCATCCGTCCAATGAGAGGATTGTGAACCACTTCCTCATGCCCTGCTATCAGGGTTAGGAAAAGTAAAAATCCTCTTTTATTTTCTCCTTAGCTCCTCTGCAAGGGAGGTGCCTGTATGGAGCAGCTCTGCTGTAAGGGCTTTTCTTTCCTAGACCCACAGTTTGATTCCTTCCCCCTGCTCTTCTTACCCTCATAGGTTTGGGTGCCTTTGCTGTGCCTCCAAGCTCATCACTTAGAACGAAAGAAATAAGTATCAATTTACTCTGAGAATTCTGGTGAAAAACTAAATACTTATATTTTTCTAAAAAATGACTGGTATCTTTCAAGATTCTGACCCGTTTGCTGGCATGTAACAGGTCTCCCCATCAAGCCAAGAAGTAGCTTTATTGCACACACCCTACATAAAGACACGCACAAACTAGGAACCGTCAGTACAACCAGTAGGCTGATTTGTGTGATGCACAGAATCACAGAAAGTTTGAGGTTGGAAAGGACCTCTGGAGTTGTCTGGCCCAGCCCCAGAGGAGGCTGCCCAGGACGAGGGCCATGTGGCTTTTGAAAATCTCCAAGGAGGAATACTCCACTGCCTGTGGATAAGCTGTGCCAGTGCTCAGTCACCTGCAGAGTAAAAAAATTGTTCCTGATGTTCAGAGGGGAGCTCCTGTGTTTCACTCTCTATTCATATGCTCTTGTCTTGTCACCAAGCACCACCAGAAGGAGCATGGCTCCATCGTTGCCTCCTCCCTTCAGGCAGACACTGACGAGATCTCCCCCGATCCTTCTCCAGGCTGAAGAGTCCCGGCTTTCTCAGTATTTCCTTGTGAGAGAAGCGCTCCTGTCCCTTAATCGTGCTCAGGCTCTTTGCTCAACTCTCTCCAGTATGTCCATGTCTCTCTCGTACCGGTGGCCCCACAACTGGCCCCACTGCTATAGGTGTGGCCTCACCAGGGCTGAGCAAAGGTTCACCTCCTTCAACCTAATGGCAACACTTCGCCTAACACAGCCCTGGATACCATTCACCTTCATAGCAGCAGGGACACATTGCTGACTATGTTCAGCTTGGTGTTGAGGAGGACTCCCAGGCCCTTTTCTGCAGAGTTGCTCCCAACTGGGTGCTCCCAGCATGTCCTGGTGCCTCCTCAGGTGCAGGTTTGTGCTTCTCCTTGTTGAACTTCATAAGGTTCCTGCAAGCCCACCTCTTCAGCCTGCTGAGATCTCTATGGATGGCAGCATGACCCTCTGGCTTATTGGCCAGTGCTGCCAGTTTTGCATTGTTCGCAAACTTGCTGAGGGCATGCTCTGACTCATTATCTAGATCCATAATGGAAGTGTTAAATAGGGCTGGACCCAGTATTGGCTCCTGGGGTACATGGCTAGTTACTGACCTCCAGCTGGACTGTGTGCAACTGATTTTCTTGGATGTTTTGCAGTATTCTTTCTTGGTTCTTTTACTACGAGTAGTGGCCAAGAAACTCTCTATATATCTTCTGAATTACAGAAAATCAGTGAGTTTCTAAATGTCTTGTAAATAACAGAAGCATATTAAGCCTCTTCAAACACAATTTTCAAGATATATGGCACATATACATTTCTCATGCTCTCCTGCTCTCTTTCTGAAATGACTAATACTCATATTTTCCTTTCATGGAGGAACAAGGGTTTAGAACTGCTGATGTAATAATTATATGCAATTTCTTTTGAATCTAGGTATAATTATCTATGCCATTGGAATAGGAAAAGCAATTGAAGAAGAACTGCTGGAAATTGCTTCTGAGCCATCATATAAACATCTCTTTTACGCTGAGGATTTCACAGCAATGGAGGACATAAGCGAAGAGCTGAAAGTTCAAATCTGTGAAGGTAACAGTATTCCACTTTGAATGAGATAGAAGAGGAATGCATGTTTATAGATTTCTTTTGCAGGCTAAAGGAGCAGGTAGTTTTATTCACAGTGACTTCTGTCATAGCGGAGATGATTGGTGTAAGACATTGCCAGGCATCAGTCACTCATGGTGATTTTTCTGCCTTTCGATATGTAAGGAATATATACACCTAATCTACAACTAGGTAAAGGTACAGAATTCCTTTTCCTTTATTTTCTTAACACTTGTATAAAATGAACACTCCTATGCTCAGAAGAATTAATTGCTTCCTCCTCTTTCTTTTTGCTACGCTTAAGTCATCAGAGCGCTGAACCCCACCCTGCCAAACCAGCGTGATCTGGTTCATTAGGAATGTGGGAAAATAATGGATGTATAAAGTCTTAATGGAAAATATAAATTGCTCTTAAGCTCAATAGCAAAAAAAAAAAAAACCCAAAAACATAGAACAAACTATCAAGATATGTAGTGCATATTTATAGAACATGAAAAATAGTTCATTGAATATACATTCAGAGCTAAAAAGAGCAGATCGTAGTTGTACGTATGCTCCAAGTTTTGCTCCACAAATACAGGTTTGTTGCAGAAAGCACCCTTCCTCATTTTGGCACAGCCAGCCTCTCTCTAAACATTCCCAGCTGATGTCTTGCAAAGGAAAGGGGGAATGTGAGCTGGGATTAAAGCTGTTACAGCCAGAGAGAGAACTGTGTGTCACTTCTACTCACATGCTCCCAGCACTGAGTATTATTAGAACATTCACATTTATACTCGGAACAAAACACAGATATGTCACAGTGAATAATGTTGAGCTCAGCACTAGTACAGGACGGTTCAATTTTCACTGCTTTTATTTGGTTGTTTTTTCTTGGAATTAAATGCAAAGATGTTTTACTTTACTCCTTAGTGTTACTATATACAATTGGCTGGCAAGCAACAGTGCATTTCTTCCTCATTCAGATACCAAGAATCAGAAAAAAAAAGAATGTGAGAATATTCCTTGTTTGTATATTTTCTGGGCTTCTCTTAGTCATAAGAATCTTCGAGCTCAATCTTTCTGAAATTTTCAACTTTCAAAATACTATGATAACATGAAACCAAGTCTGTTCATTAACTTTCTTACTAGGCGGATAATCTACTGATGACAGCATGTCATCTTAAAAGCCTGGGGAGATGCCAAAGACAAAATTATCTGGCAGCTGGTATAATGATTCTCACTCATTAGCACACCCCAGAGCTCAGTGACGGAAATGCATCCTTCAGGTACCCACAACAGTATTTAGCAGCTGTAATTTTTTTTAAATACATTACTCAGAGTATGAAAAATAAGTAAATTCTGCCCCTTTGTGGCAGTTTTTTGCACCTCTAGTAGCAGGGCAGAGCTGGTGCTTCAGAGCTTCTGCCTGCCTCCTCCTGGCTCACCTCTAGGCAGTGCCTCACACCTGTGGATAACTCTGGACTTAGCCAGCTGGTTATTTTTCTGGACGCTCCAAAACTACGTATTGCTCATCTACTCACTCCACCAGAAATTCTGCCTCCAAACCTGTTACACAAGCTGGAAGTTCATTTTGTCCTGTCAGTTTTTCCCCTGGACCTAATTGTTTCCCCTCCTTTGCAAGAGCAGTATTCTAAGGCACCATCATATAAGGGCAGTGAGAGGCCCTCTGAACTTGTCTGCAGCCCAGACATGGACTCCACTGACAAAGCCTCTCATCCCCAGTCCCTGCCTGTTTCTAAGCAAAGCAGAAGCCCTCCAAATCTGTTTTGGGGTAAGGCTTTCTCCTTTTACTCGGCAAGAAAGCATCAGCTCTGTAGAATAGCTGCTGATTACTATTAATTATTCTCAATGACTAGTTATGAAAATGTGTTTTTCTCTTCTATTATTTATTAATAAGAGTAATTCAGTTGGAAGGGTCCCATTCATTGCCTCTGTTAACATTCAGTTCTCATATGGCTGGAAGCACTGACGAAGCTACAGCAATATCAGATACAGTAGGCACTCATCGTGGTTGCCTTTTTACCCATGTTCTGTGTGTTATGAGAGCCCTTAATTACATGGTTAGATGCATGTTTGTCACAAGAGCCCAGCCCTGATCAGATGACAGCACTCAACAGCCTGCTGGTTAACATTCTGTTCTTTCAAATTGCACATCGTTACGACTGCTTTGGAAAACACTTTCTCATGGGCTTTTTCCTAACATAGTATTTAGGTTTTGTTCCAAAAGAGAACACCAGAAACAAGCACTGAAGTTTAGCATGGTTTCCCCAACAAAATTGAATATTTATGTTCACTGCACTGACTTCATCAAAGGACTCACTTACTATTTAGCAGCCTGTCTGTACTTGTCTGATTATTTACCGCTTTGACAGAAGTGATGAGAACAGAATTCTTCAGGTCCAAACTAGTTTCTGAAGCGTGAAGAGGAGTTTCTGAAATACCCAATTTCAATCCCAAACTAGAAACATTCTGCCCCATCTCTACCAATGTATCTCAGTCTTGTTTCTTCCCTGTCTTACATCCGAATCCTAAGCGTCCATAGCTCAGACTTTCTATGTCAGTCCTTCTACCCTAGACAGTCTTATTAGCCTACAGCTCTTAAGCAACTTATGGGGCCATCCATTACCTGGTGTCAAATACTCAAGGTTCACCTTACCTGTTTTTTCCCTCCTACACATGGAATTTCACCATCCTCATTCCTAGTTGCTCATCCTTATGCTAGACTCCTCACCTCGTTTGTTTCTTCTTTGCTTCGTGATCTCATCCCACATATCTCTACCTTGGACTATTTTCTCTGAGATCTCGGTGTTCCATCAAGCAAGCTCCCAGTCATGCTTTTTAATAAATATAAATGCTGTATTTCTGCCCAGTGAACTCTAGTCTCCTTATTCAGTCACTCTTCTCTCTGTTCATTCCCCGTTCCTTGCGCTGAGCCATTCCAGTTTCCACCTTAAGTGTGTCATCTGTTTCCCAGTGCAGTTTAATACATCTGCATATTATTGTATATTTGTCAAAACTCACTGGACCGATAGTAGTAGAGCTCCCAATAGCTACAGCAAACAGGTCCAGAAGAATCTTCCATCTGCCTTCTGCATCTTGACGGCACAACAGCAAATTGTACTATCAATCACCTTTCCCCTTATGCATCCACTTTCAGTGAAGAAACTTTGGGCACATACTGCAAAATCAGGAGGAAGGGAGTTTCAAACACTCACATCCACTCCCCCCCAGCATAGCTGATCAAAGTGTGAAGATGTTAAATGTGCACTTTCCAGTTCATCTGGGCCCCTAAGAGCTCTAAAATTAACTGAAAGTAAAGCATTTAGTTTTGTAGAAAAGAACTCAGAAACAAAAGCTACCTCTACATTGCCCTCTTGTGGCAGGAAACAGGCAGCGTGCAGAATGACCTTTGAGGTGGTTGTACCTACAAAGACATTTGCATTTCTGCCAAGACACCCTTTAACTAATAAATAAATGTCTGAAGTCTGTGCTTCTTGAGCTAGAAACCTTTAATCCACTACAATTACTAGAAAAAGTACAGAAGCTACTACTCCCTTCTGACCAAACACTTCCAACTTCCTTATAAAGGGGAAAACAATGAGATTTCATCCTTCTGTAAGCAGTTTTTATTCAGTTCCCCCAAAGGACTGATGGATAACAACGCAATATGCAAGAACTTTCCCCGGAAGGACCCAACATAGGTTGCTGTGATTTCAAACTGTTTAGCCACTATTAATCTACTCGTAAAGCACTTCCAGTTCTGGAAGAGCTCCAGTAGTCAAGTTGAAAGGTGAGTCCTGGTGTGTAGCCAAGGGCTGAGTCCATCAACACTGGACCTCTTGAAGCCTGAACAGGCACAAGGCAATCTCCGTGTATGGTGAAAGACCAAGTAAGAAACATATCCTTTTCTAGGCAATTACATCCTTTTTGTCCCTTCTGTGATCTCATTTAATTGACAATTTCTTTCTGCCAGCCTTGAGAGATTCAGCTCACCAGCAAGATCTGTCATCTGGAAGGCTCCATAGGACTAATCCACAGTCATCAGGTTGGCTCTTTTAACTCAGTGTCCTGCTGTGTCCCCAGTCAGCCCAATCATTGCTAAGCTGCCTCACCATGGCTTCTTCTGCAGAGAGCCCTAACCATTCACTTACGGGAGAACTGCATTGCCCACCCCACTCCCCCAAAAAGCCACGCGTTCTTTTCTGCAATTCAGATCTGCTTCTAATACAGAAAATTTGAGATCCACTGTAATAAATGCATGGCTGCATGCTCCCTTTTTATACCAACCAAATGAATTATTTCAAGGGGAAACTTCTATTTCAACACTGTGCATGATTTCTGTGAAGCATGTTCAGCTTTCAATCCCTTCTCTTTCTCACAGGAGCCTTCACAACTCCCTTTCAGTTCTGCAACCCACAGCTTAAATCACATACGCAGTAAATACAGCCTAACAGCTTGGTTCCTTCACATCTTTGTATTGCTAGTCCTCTCCTATGAATGATCCTCACTGCAATCAGTAAGATTACCCCCTAATTAAGGAGAATTCTGCATGCGAGTAGCAAAAATACCGTATCATTAAGTGGGTATGATTTTTAGACTTTTGGGGGGTTTCCTGCAGGACCTGAATCAACCACAGTAGAAATCACAGATGTCCTTGCCTGTCCCAGTCTTGCAATACAGCATAAGTATATTTTTGAAGACAGTCACACTCACTCAACAAGAACAACAGGTAATTAGGATCTTTATTTAGGTAATTCTGACTGGTCTTTAAGGAGTGCTGTGCACTATTTTTCAGTATTTACAAAATCTGCCCCATGGCATTCCTGCAGACGTTGACCTGTTTTGAGAACAGGGAGCTGTATTATTAAACTTGTTCTGCATTTAGAAGTCTTTGTCTTTCCCTCTCTCAGTCCAGTGGATTTATTCAGTATTTTGTCTATGCTTGACTGTTTTTCAGCAAAAACTTCGAAAGACCAATGCAAATGTGAAAACTTTGTGACGTTCCAGAACTACGCAACCAACGAAGTAAGAAAACTCACGCAGCGATATATCCTTTCAGAATGTTTCTTATGTATAAGACAAAAGGAACAAGTTAAAAGTAATTATAACCCCTCAAGTCTAAGCTGCCTCTATGGCTCAAATCAACATACTGGGATGAAAGCTGAACTACTAAATCTCCAAGAAGCAAGGCTCTTAAGACTTTAGATCTCCTTCTCCTTCATAGAAGGGACCAACATATTAATAAGGATCTTAACTTTTCATAATTTCTAACAGTAAATATCTTCAGGATCAGCAAAGAAATGAGTGGTCAAAAATCAAGCCTAACACTCTTTGCTTTGTTTACTTCAGATAACAACAAAAGAACATTTAGTAGCTACAGGGATCAGGAGGTATTTCCCTTCTGGACTGCTAGGGGAAGCACCAGATATAGTAAGGCATTTAAAGTAAAATTCCCAATGAAGACGAATCAGAGGACATGCAGTCTAATTAATTTTGCATGAATACATACAGAAGGAGTTAAGTACAGACTGATAGCCCTCTCTCTACAAGCTAGACTGTCTTTTCAAGGGAGCTGCTAGTACAGTAGCCTTTATGATATTATCTTTAATATCCATCTGGGCTTGGGAAAATAGCAGCTGGCAATGAGTTTCTCCAGTATTTTGTGCCATACAGTACTTACACAGCAAACTCCTGGGTTTTCTTCATAAAACCTGCTTCTGCGTAATCAGTTAGTAAGAATACATCACACCTTCTGGTTAAGTCTTCTCAGAACCATGTACATGATCAATAAGCACTTTCTGCAAAAAGTGCAGTGATGTATGAGCACTTATTTGTGTGCTTCCTAGAGAATAGCTTCAGACTGAGGTACTGTGGAGTTTGTCTGTCCAGACTCAGGCTAACAGAGCCCTCCAGGGTCTTGCCTGCAGGGTAACCTTTACTAGTACCTTAAGACCTCCACCTAGATGGTTTTCTTGAAGATGTCTAAGAATTACGCTATAAGCACTAGAATCATAGAATTACCGAGGTTGAAAAAGACCTCCAAGATCATCATCCAGTCCAACCATCTACCTTTCACCAGTATTTCCCACTAAACCACATCCCTCAGTACAAAATCTAAACGTTTCTTGAATACCACCAGGGACAGTGACTCCACCACTTCCCTGGACAGCCCCCATTCCAGCGCCTGACCAGTCTTTCAGAGTTGTTTTTCCCTAATGTCCAATCTGAATCGCCCCAGTGCAACTTGAGGCCATTCCCTATAGTCCTATTGCTAGTTAGGCAGGACAAGAGGCCAACCCCTACCTTGCCACGACCACCATTCAGGCAGCTGTAGAGGGAAAGTCTCCCCTGAGCCTCTTCTTCTCCAGACTGAACAATCCCATTCCCTCAGCTGCTGCCCATAGGACTTGTGCTCCAGACCCAACACTGTCCAAATGTTCATCCACCTGTTCATAAACTGGGAATATGCTGATGTACACTCATAGTAAAGCTCAGGCTGAGCGTAACGTTTAAAAACCCAAGTCAGTGTGCATCATCTGGGCTCTAGCAGAAACGTCATGCTCAGCAACATCTGACTCATCGGACACCTGACACTTTTTATTATTACTCCATACTGTCATTAGCTGTTTCCTTAACTTTTATCTACTGGAAGAAATGACAAAGAGAATGGAAGACTTGGAAAACAGACTAAAATACTGATCAGAATTTAAAGCGTATATGACACTGTGTATTTATACATACAATGTTGTGAGAGCTATTTTGTTAAATCCGTTCAAAGTAAAATAACAAATCCTTGTATAAAGTTAAAAAAAGTATTTTTGAGCCCTGCATCTAATACACGTGTTCTGTCTTGCATTGATTGCAGATAAGTTTTGAAAGTTTATGTATAAAAAAGTTTAGCAACTAGCAGAAATTCTCATTAAGTAGAACTTAGCCAAAAGAAGCTATGCAAAACATTAAAATGCTGTTATTTTTTCATGTGAAAACTCCATGTTTTGAAGTATTTTTAAGCTATGAATTTATTTGGCTTGCTTTTCTGTACTTCCCTCCTCCACTCGCTCTGTTGCTATTTCAAGCATCCTATCTGTGCGACTATGTGTATGTATATATATACACACACATAAAAACAGAACAGTGCATTCACAGCAATTAGGTTTCATCCATTCTTTCCAACATGTGCAGACTACAGAAATCAGTTGGAAGTAAAAATACAGATTTATACCTCTGTGTTGAAATTGTGATGGACATAAAGTGGGAAACCAGTTGGGTTATCAGAGTATCACAATCTGAAGTCCCAAGTACTATTTCTCTTACCAGATCCAGACCAGATTATATTTCCCTCTTACAGGCCTTGGTCAGCATTCAGTGATTCTTAACTTTCCTGAATACAACTAGTATTTTAATTATGAAGACATTCCTTGGGCAATAAAACTAGCTGCACATTTGTCAAACACTAATGTGAAAATGAAACAGCAAATTGCTTCCAGCCATTCTGGAAGCATCTTAAGGCCAACTGAAGTTTTACTTCTACGCCCTTAGCAGCAGAGGCTCTCTTCTCCTAGGTTTATTTTTACTGACAACAGTACCCCAACTGTTTACTGAACTGATACAAAGCTGGAGTTTAACAATGCAGACTCCAGCTATTCCTTCTTGGCTTCATGTGCTGGTTTGCCTCTTTACCGTCTCGAACTTGAAATACACAACTTCATCCATTCCACACCAGAAACAGATAAGAGTTGCAGCAAAATTAGATTTAAGTGATCACTGATGATCGAATGACTGCACATGTGTAGAAAAAACCACCTCGTGTTTTAATGTACTTCAGAAAATAGAATGCAAGTTTTTCAGGGCTGCTGGTTCACAGTAACTGTCATTAAGTGTTCCTTTAACCACACATCAGCAAAGTGCTAACACCCCATTTAGTAGTCACTAGCAGTAACAGACTGAAACTGCAGTTGCAAAAAAAATTAAAAGGCAGAAATCCAGAAGATACCAACATCCTCATCAACAGTGACTTGAGAACACTACCTTAATCTGACACTACCACAGAGCATTCAGAAAGTTGTTTGGTTTTTTTTTTTTTTAAAAAAAAAAAGGTACTGACTTCAGACCAATGTGGAGATGTTAATTTGGTGTCTTACTGAAGATGTAATGTTATACATCATGTCTAGCAGCTAGTTTATTTGTATCTGACATACATATTCTCTTGGAAGGAAGAGATAAATAGAGGAATTTGCATTAATAGTTTATGACTCACTAGGTTTAAAAAAGTAAATGTTAAAAAAAAATTAAATCCTCTGGGGTCTCCCACCAACATCCCTAATTTGCCACTGCCTCGTAACAACTTGTTTTCCCATTAGCACTCCAGAAAATAAGAAGGCCACAGCCTGTTGGGATTTGATACCATACTTACCATGGTCAGGTCTTACTACTGAAGATCAACTTCTACAGTAAGCAACAGACAAGTTTTGTCCTGTGAAGGTTACTTCTAACAGAACAAGACAGACAGCAGTGGTAACGAATCTTCATTTATATAGTTTGTTCTCTAAAACCAGCAGAAGTATAATACAATACAAATTTTTCTTAAAATGGATCTGAAACCAGTTTTATTGTAGAAAGACCATCTTTACAGCATTTACTTCTCACTGGTTTGTTCTGGCATGCTTCTAATGATGTCAGAGTCACCTGTAAAACAAAAACACATTATTACAAGAAGATCTGCAGAAAGATCCATTCCCAGAAATAAGCCAAAAAAAAATTTCAAATGACCCTACAGTGATGACTTGATAAAAAATACTTCTGATTTTTGCTAATCCATACACGATATGCTTATGATAATTACGTATCTGTCACTAGCATTTAAAAAGCCAGTACTAGAGCAACAGTCTAGTCCTGG
This sequence comes from Numida meleagris, assembly GCF_002078875.1. NCBI lineage: Eukaryota > Metazoa > Chordata > Aves > Galliformes > Numididae > Numida > Numida meleagris. The sequence continues at coordinate 126,088,498 of NC_034410.1, forward strand.
AGGACACAATGCATAGTTTTAATCTAGCGAATGTCTAGCCTCCCCTGATCACGAGAATATCAGGACAGCGAGAATATTCGCATCGTACTACACAGCAGAAAGGCTAAGTTCCAGTTCTTTACCTTACACTTAAGCTTACAGCTTCTATCAGAATACCAACAAGATAAATAAAGGTTTCTTTAGAAACAGGGAATTTAAACTGATGTTACTTGGGCAACATTTGGGAGTAGCTGAAACAGAAATCTGTGTGTGCACCGAATCAGGATGCTTTTGGTCAAATTGAACAATGGAAGATAAATTTGATTCTCTCCCAAGATTTTGCAAGAAAGATAGGAAATCACCTGATTAGCAGACTCGAGAAGGAACTTGAACAATTCTCTGGCACAAAGAGTGCTACCAAGCCACAGTAATTACGCGTAGATTTAAAATTTTAACAATGAATATGATTTTCAACTCCAGTACTGGATTAGTATCCATCTGCATACAGCTTATTCCTTGTGTATATACAAGACAACTCACAATCCAGCAGTCTATTTTACCAAGATCCTAGACTAACAAAGTTCAACAGTAAAAGGAGCCATATGCAAATGTAAGAAGCTAATTCTTGGACTAACAAAATAAGAATAGATCACAGTTAAACCCAAAGGAGAGCTATGACAAAGCATGACCATACCTCCGCACTTCACTTGCTAAGCACTGCTACTCACAGGTGAGTGCAGGAACCACTGCTACATACCCAATTTGTTCATTATATGGCAGGAGACACGTACCTGGGTCAATAATAGCCAGCGTGCACACTCTGTAGTATTTCCCACAAGCTGTGCCCAATTCAATGTTGTTGCCGCTATAATGATGGACACCAGTCTTTGCAAGCATGGCGTAGTATTCAATCTCTGATTTTCTAAAATTCAAAAACTGGGTATTAAAGTACTGACAAACAATTTGGCTGACTATACAACAAAAGCAGCTTAATTATACTTAAACCCTGCAGACTTTTCCTGCCTACCCAGAAAAAACACACTTAATGTGTGTTATAACAGTCTCTCCATTTCTCAAGCACTTACGTTGTTTTTTCTGCATCTGCAGTTTCTTTAATCTGTTGATACTCACTGGTGACAGAAAGGGACCAGAAGTTAACTGAGGACTGTGTCAGGAGATGAAAATTACTTAAGACTTCATTCTCCTAGAACAGCAAATTTAGTGTGCTTCAAACATTTTAAACTGCAATCAATTACTAGTTTTTCCTTCTTGGAAAATTATTTTCCAGTCTCCAACTTTGAAAAAATCAGGAATTGAGTCCCAGTATACTTCCACAGAAGGCTTAGGTTGGAAGGGACCATGAAGATCACTTAGCTCCAACCCTGTGTCACGTGCAGGGACAGTTCCCACATCAGGTATGAACCTACGCTGTGACAGAGTGAAAAAGCTTACAGAATCTTCTGCAAGGTGAACTCTGTATTAGAAAACTATACAACAGCTGGAAGGTACTGTCACACATCCAGACCTAAAATCTGTATACACCAAACAACTCATCATGTTTATTTCACAGTACTATGGAGTACGTCTACGAGCTATTCTGTGTTACCAGCTCGCATGAGTCACATGCTGTATTTCTATACAACACCTGCTTTAGTTTTTAAGAAGAATTTTTCTCATACATCTGCTTACCTCAAAGCGGGACAGTTGTTGGCCAGGATGACCAACTTGGCTTTCCCTTGCCGAATCATTTTCAGAGTCTGTTTGTATCCTAGCACGTATTTACCGCTTTTCATAACCAGCTGAAGCCTGGAGTTTATGGACTCCAGGGACTTTTTCTGGAAAAATAAATAAGTAGAAGAGTTTCATTACATGTTACTTTACCTTTCACAAAGTGGCAGAGGACGTAAGGTGAAGAAATTCCAACCACACGCAACCTTGTCCCAATTATTTGCAATGCAGAATAAAAGAGTCAGCACACCATATGATTATGAGAAAGCTTGTGGATAAGCACAATGCTGATACTGTGTTTGCCAACTTCACAAAATACCTCTTTACCCATTACTTGGTAATGAAAAGCATTGTCACTACCACCTACATTACCCAGTGATGTATTTATCGTGCCTTTGCAAAGCTCAGCTAGTCACATCCAAGCATAAACTACCTCTGACTTCTAAACCTGAGCCACGTTTCACATTTGCCACTTTGCAGGGCATGCACTAATAAGCACGCCACTGGTTGGTAGAAACAACCACATGCAGAAGGTGCGGACCCTCCAAGAGGAGCGTGACAGCCAATAAGGAATAACGAATACCATCAGCTCATACGCAACTCATGCTCGGTACAATAGCTTTAAGATTTAAGACTACAACACAGCAGGAAACTGAAGTCTGAACTCTAACACCCTTTGACCATGTCAGGAAAAGAGCTGCAGCCCCCCTCGCCTCCGGCTGGGGCAGGGACCCCAGGAGCAGTTAGGATGCTGCACAGGAGAGAACTGAGTACAGACAAGCAGGCAACGAGCAGCTGCAGCGCTACGCTCAGAGGTACAGCCCGGGCCCAGAGGGCCGCGACAGGCGCTTCAGGCTGCTCCCAGGTCCCCCCGCCGCCCCCGCCTCGGGCCATGCGCGGGCCCGCTCCGCCCCATCCCACCTCAGGCCCGGCAGAGCGCCCCGGCCCCACCGCCGCACCACCGAGCGCGGCGCCCGCCGTCGGCGGAGGCCGGGCCGCCGCCACGTGAGGCCACACGCGGCCCGCTCCCACTCACCGTCTTCTTTGCGGCCACCATTGTCGCTGCCTGGCGTTGAGTCAGGCGGTACCTGGAAGACAGGAGGAGCGGAGGGTCGGGTTAGCGCTCAGCAGTGGCTCCTCGGGCCCGCCCGGCCGAGCCCCACTCACCGGACACGCGCCACCAAGATGGCCGGGCCGCCAGAAAGGAGCAAGCAGCCGGCGGGCGCCGCCTATCCCCGCGCCACCTCTCGCGAGAACTTCTACGCGGCACTTCTCGCGAAAGCTTCCACACGCCTTCCTGCTGCTGCTCCTGCTGCAAAGGCGCCTGCGCACCGCCGCCACTAGGGGGGGTGGGGTTTTGTGTGGGGGCTTATGTGTTGTGGATGTTGGGATTCAGTAGGCAGAGTGATGTTACTGCTTGCTTACCCTGCGTACAATTCTCCGTGTTTCACAGAGCCATTTTGCTTCTTTATAGGCTGGTGGGAAACTTCAAGAACCAGTCCAGGAAGCCCCTTGCAGAGCAGAGCTCCAGGTGTCTCCCTTCCCTGTGAGGATGGCACTTGTGAAATGCAGCTCCTGCTGAGTGTTGAATCCTGGGTGTTTTGTGTGCTACTGCATACGGGTAGCTCTGGGGTAGAGACCCCTCGTGTTGGCTGGTTTGGGTTTGGGCACGTTTCATTAATTTGGCTTTTTATTTGAGGCAAAGATGCCTCCAGTCCGCCTTCCTCAGCAGGGCCACGTGGCTGGGCACAGTGCTGTCTCCCTCCCCAGAGGGGTGGATAGCAAGCTGGACCTGAGCCAGCAACATGCCCTTGCAGCCCAGAAGGCCAGCCGTACCCTGGGCTGCATCAAAAGTAGCATGGCCACCAGGGTGAGGGAAGTGATCCTGCCCCTCTACTCTGTGCTGGTGAGGGCTCACCTGGAGTACCGCATCCAGATGTGGAGTCCTCAGTACAGGAGAGACGTGGACCTGTTGGAGCACATCCAGAGGAGGGCCACAGAAATGATCCAAAGGATGCAACACCTCTCCTACAAGGACAGGCTGAGAGAGCTGGGGCTGTTGAGCCTGGAGAAGAGAAGGCTGCAAGACGACATGATAATGGCCTTTCAGTATCTAAAGGGGAGCACCAGGAAACAAGGGGACAGACTCTTTAGCAGGATCTGTGGTGACTGAACAAGGGGAGATGGTTTCAAGCTCAAAGAGGGTAGGTTTAGGTTAGATACAAGGAAAAAGTCTCTTACAGTGAGGGTGGTGAGGCACTGGAACAGGTTTCCCAGGGATGTGGTTGATGCCCCATCCCTGGAGACTTTCAGGGCAAGGCTGATCAGGCCCTGGGCAACCTGATCTAGCTGAGGATGCCCCTGTTCGTTGCAGAGGAGTTGGACTAGATGGCCGTCAGAGGTCCCTTCCAACGCTAGGGATTCTATGATTGTATGATTCTGCTGATAAGACTTCACACTCATAGAATGTACTGCAATGTATACAACATTGTGGTGGGGTGCTGACAGAGGCTGCTGAGAATCTGTGGGTGCCCCATCCCTGGGGACGTTCAAAACCAGGTTGGATCGTGCCCTGGGCAGCCTGATCTGGTGGGTGGCAACCCTGCCCATGGCAGGGCATTGGAACTAGATGATCTTTGAGGTCCCTTCTAACCCAGGCCATTCTATGATTCTATGGTGTGAACCCCAACATACATGCTTTGTGATGGCTGAAACAACAAAACTAGCATAAAAGCTTTTCTACATTTGCCTAAGTTTGTGTAAGCATGGCAGAACGTTGTGTTTCTTGGGTTTAGAAAGTTTGATGCCTTTGTCAACATGCGTTATGTAGTAACTAACTAAAAAGCAAAGCCAAAATATACTGCATTCACTTACTATTAATGTAGATTATTTTGATTAACAAATTGAAATCATTTGTCTTACTACGTTGATACACCTTTCTACTAGTATAGCTACCTCCGCACTGATTTTTTTCTGGTATATGCTCACATGCCTCTCCAAATATTTATGAAAGAACAGCCTTCTCAGTGATACATATCCCCAGTGGAACCACGTGGGGGCAATACACAAGTAATCATCACCTAAGCAAACACCTGTCAGTTTGCTAATCCAGCCACGCTAAAGGTGGGTTTCCAGAGGACACACACTATAACCTACATTTATTTACTTTTTCTCAGAATTTGTAAATTCACAGAATTGTCTATTTAGCAGCCACATTTTTTGTGTGTGTGAAAATAAAAAGTTAAATGTTTTATGATAAAATCTGAAACACATTTGTATATTTCATACTTCGAAATAATTTCAAAACATTCTCATCTAAGTGTGGGTTTACAGCCCTGAAAGGGTTAGCAAACAGAAAATCGCCAAAAAAACCTGACTTGCTCAGGCAAGCCAAAAGGTTGGACACCCATGGCTTATGTCTTCTTGCAAAATTTGGAAGCCCCACAGCTCCAGGAGAGGGAGCTGTCTGCAAATGTGTCCTTTGCAACCTCAGCTCAAATTAGGAGTAATGTAATACTTAAGAGCTTGTAAAACTAGTTCTTTCCAACGTCGCATTTTTAAAGAAAGCAAACAAACAAACCAAAAAATGCCTTTCTGAAAGAACTTTCCATCGGAGACTTCAGTCATTGGGACCCAAGTTGTGGCCCTAGATTGCAGAATCATAGGACGACTTGGGTTGGAAGGGACTTGGAAGAAATCTGGGAAACACGTGCAGAAATTGGTGCTTCCACTTGTCCCTCACACCCCAGATCTCCCTTGTGTAGCTGCGAAGGCACCTCCTGAGAGTCTGTGGTCCATAGAATGTCCTTTATAAGTCCAAAGGGCTGTTTCAAGTCAGATGAAGGCAACTTGAGAAGTAAGGAAAGGCTTTGGCATCTTGAAAGTTCTTTATTATATGGTCACTGTTTTGCTAATTGTCAGCAGCTTGAACGGATGGGGATGGGTACGTGCTATACTCTGATGGCAGTGGTCCTCAAGGTGTCTCACCAACTTCCTCTTCACATATAATTGGACTGTGTAAGAAAACACCAGGTAGAGGTATTTGGAGACATAAATGAGCAGAGTAAGAGATGTAGGAGAAAAGTCACTGGTGGAGCACTGACCCATCTAAAAAACTGGAGAGTGCCTTCATCATTTGAGCCCTGGAGAAAAATGCAACAAACCTAGTGCATCTGAGGAATTCTAAGTGATCTAGAAGAAGAAAACTATGCAAGATCATAAAGAAACCTCATTTTCTTTGATTCTGGACTTCTGATTGCAAATTACTGAGTCATGAGTCATTGCTCTGCTTTAGCTGGGGCTATAACTTCATGGTACATCAATCTCAGTACAGATGGCAGCAAAAGGAGTTCCCACCCTGAGCTTGCTTTCTTTTTTTCAGAGTTGTTTTTGACTGAAACCAGTAATCATTTCATAACGCTGTCCCACAGTGGTGCTGACAGCAGTGATGGGATGTCGTTCTGTGGGTGGGAGGAGCACCTGGGGAGGGGGAAGGCAAAAGAGCAAGGTGGGGACCTACTGATGTCACATGCCCCTGGCACCAGCATATCATAAAACTGCAGTGCAAGCAATGGTAGCAGTGTGTACACATCCTTGAGGAAGCACAGGCAAATTAACAGGTTTTCCTTCACAGATGGAGCTGCCTAAGGTCATGGATGTGGTCTCTTGCAGCAGCTGAGCTGCAAGCAGTAAGTACTGGCTGCACTGTGCAAAACTGGACCTGTCTGTGCAGCACAGGCACGTGTGTTTGTGCAGAGAATTCCCAAAGCAGCTCGTTCCCTATGTTGTAGAACATGAGACATTGCCCCCTCAAATGCAATGATAATTGTACCATCAACTTTCTAGTAGAGTAGTTGCCCTGCTTTTCTAAAAATTACATGTAATCGTATGAGAGTAAAGTGAGGCACTAAGAAAAAAGGTCAGAGCACTAATTATGTATTCTCTTGTAGACAGTGTGTCATCACCTAAATAATAATGCAAAATATGCAAAGATGTGGTCCTACCCTCTCCTACATTTTTAGCCCTATCAAAATCTCTGCACAGTTATATAACAACTTTATGTGAACACCTGCATTCTTTTGCACTTGTCAGGGCTATTAAAAGTGACAGACTATGTTGTCTGATAATAATCACATATTATAGCAAATTCAAACATGTTCATCCAATTTTCACAGGGTCATGCACTGAACTATCCCCTTCATTGTCAGGCAAATAAATACAGATCTTTGTTTCAGACCGCTGGGAATTTGGAATCCAAGTAATGTACAGGTCTGTGGAATTAGTATTCAAATCTCAGCCATCCTTCCGATGACTTAACCATGAGAAAGGAAGGAAGAAAGGAAGGAAGGAAGGAAGGAAAGGAGCTATAGAGGAAAATGGGCTGAGCAAAGAAAGGTTACCTCATTAGACTACAGGGAAAATCTTGAGGTTAAATACTGTCATGACTGTCTGGATAGCTGCACCCCTTGGGTATGCTTTTAGTCTGTGAAAGGATGTTAAGGAGTGTGTATACACGTGTGTGTATATATATATAAACACATGCATACAAAAAGAAAATATATGTATATAGCAATCTTAAAGAGTGCCACTAAAAAAGATCTTCAGATTCTCAGCCATTGCCCTCCCAGGCAAAATAAAGAGTTGTGTTTCAGGAGGCAGTTTTCTGCAGTTCATAAGTGACCATCACAGAGCAGATGCAAGTGGAGCTACACAAATCTGCATCCATGGAAAATTTGGCTCCCACAGTAACTATCTAGAATATTTTATTGCCTGCTCAGTACTGTTCTTTTGGGAAAGAATAGCCAAAGAGTTGAGAAAAGGAGTCAGTTTGAAAAAGAAATTTCATTAATAATATACCATTTTGAAAAGTCTACTGTGATTTACTAAGTCCCAGGATGTGGATGTGTTTTTTCAGAGATCAGAAGGTAGACACGGATTTACATTTGCAGTAAGAATCTTGTCTAAAATACTCAAAATTATGAACAGCTGTTAGCTCCAGAATGAGTGACACAAGTCTGATCATGGAGCTTTGGCCTGAAGAACTTAAAAACTGCCAGGACCTTGTTGTCAGTCTTTACAAAGATTGCCTTTAGCAGTGTCTTCCTGCTCAAGGAAAGCAGGACATAGGTATTTATTGCTTTACCTGGAGCTATAGCTATTACTGGACACTCACGGTTTACATTTTAATTCCCTGATATATATTTCTGAATAAAACACATTATTTTCCTTTGTAAAAATAAGTCATTCGAGGTGATTGTTTAGTTTGTGTATCGTCAACAGTTGTTTTTTTTTGCTGCTTGGGTACTGCCTTCATTTAGGGACACAGCAGGACGGCTCAAGTTGGAGGTGGCAGGAAGCCAGTGGGGAGGTGCCCTGGCTGGGGGAAGGCTGTGATGGATTTCCATCTGCCAACACAGTGCTGCAGCTGCTGGGTCACCTGGGGCTCAGCACAAGCACAAGCATAGCTTGTTGGTGCTGCTGCCGTAACCCTTGCTCCCATGCCCTCTCCCCTTCGTGCCCAAAACTTCTCCAACCACCCACCACGCCTAGGCACCTTGTATCCTTTTCTGTTCCATATTTCTGCAGAGGGCACATGTCATCCAGGCCTGAAGCAGCACGTGGCGGTGGCACGGATCCCCTCGACTGCTGTGTCACTTCAGCTCCTGCCTCCACACGTCCCAGAGCTGCTTCACCACGTTTGCCTCATCCTGGAGGAGCCAGTTGTTGGGCTGCAACCCTGTCCTGCCTGCCTCCGCCTCCAGCCCTCGTGTTCCATCTTCCTGCTGAAAACCCATTACTTGGGAGGAGGGGAGAAAGAGCACCACGTTGTCCTTTAGTGATTTCATATCATATCGTATCATCGAATGGCCTGGGTTGAAAAGGACCTCCAACATCATTGAGTGTAAACCCCCTGCCTTGGGCAGAGTCACCAACCACTAGACCAGGCTGCCCAGAGCCACGTCCAGCCTGGCCTTGAATGCCTCCAAGGATGGGGCATCCACAACCTCCCTGGGCAACCTGTTCCAGTGTGGCACCACCCTCTGTGTGAAAAACTTCCTCCTAATATCTAACCTACGTCTCCCCTGTCTCAGCTTAAAACCATTCCCCCTTGTCCTGTCGCTATCAACCCATGTAAACAGTCATTCCCCCTCCTGTTTATACTCTCCCTTCAAGTACTGGAAGGCCACAATGAGGTCTCCCCAGAGCCTCATTTCAGGAGCTGCTGCCAAACCCTCCAAGCCATTCCTAAGCCCTGGATTATTTCTGTGCCCTACCCAAGGTCTGTTAAGAGAACGCAAAGTGCGGAAGGAACCCTGTCCCTCTCAGCGAGCCCTATCAGCTGCTGATGCATGCCCACAAGTGTCCTCTCTCTCTGGCCCAGGTAAATCTGGAATTCACTTCTGCACCGTTTAGTAAGATGGATGGCAGGTGTGTTCTACACCACTTACCTTTGGTTGGGAAATGGAGAGAAGCAGGGACAAAACTCAAGAACGAGAAGGAGCAGAATGTAACTGCCCCCCTTTTTTTCTCAGGGCCTAGTACATAATGAATCTGTTTTGGTGGCTTGACCACCTACTCTAAGAAATGATGCTTTACACTGGACTTGCTTATGTGGGCAAGTGTATGACATTTTTCATCCTTTCTCTACAAAAGTTCTGAGCCCCGTGGACTCCTGCTGAATTGCCTGTATCCAGATCTAAAAATCCTGTTGGCTTTGTTTTACTCATAAGGCTGATGGCAAGGATGTTACAGGTGGCCACTTACCCCAGAGGGCTTTGCCATCCGGGAATGTCTTTGGGAACTGCAGGCTGAACAGTTGCTGTGTGTGTGCACACAGACACAGAGGACACAGGCAGATCTGTGCCTTCAGCAGCACCTCCACGCACCGCTGCCAGAGCCCGTGAACAGCATAAGTGCAGGTGGCCCCATCCTGCTGCTATTCACTGGCTGGTCAGGGCTGAGCTGCTCTTGTGACCACTAACTAAGAAAGGAATTTTTTTATCATAGAACCATATAATTGTTTGGGTTGGAAGGGACCTTTAAAGGTCATCTAGACCAACTCCTCTGCAATGAACAGGGACACCTACAGCTAGATCAGGTTGCTGCGAGGACAATGAATCAGAAACAGTGCAGCCAGCAGGAGCAGGGAGGTGACTGTCCCTCTGTACTTGGCACTGGTGAGGCTGCACCTTGAGTGCTGTGTTCAGCTTTGGGCCCCTTGCTACGAGAAAGACATGGAGGCTCTGGAGCGTGACCAGAGAAGGGCAACAAAGCTGTGAAGGATCAGGAGCACAAATCTTATGGGGAGCAGCTGAGGCAATTGAGGTTATTCAGTCTGGAGGAGGTTCAGGGGAGACCTCATCGCTCCCTACAACTGCCTGAAAGGAGGTTGTGGCGAGGTAGGGGTTGGCCTCTTCTCCCAGGTGACAGTGATAGGACTAGAGGTAGTGGCTTTAAGTTGTACAGGGGTGATTCAGGTTGGATATTAGGAAAAAATTATTCTCAGAAAGAGTAGTAAGGTATTGGCATAGGCTGCCCAGGGAAGTGGTGGAGTTGCTGTCCCTGGAGGTGTTCAAGAACCTTGTGGATGTGGCACTGAGGGACATGGTGAGTGGGCATGGTGGGGATGGGTTCGAGCTTGGATTAGATGATCTTTGGGGTCTTTTCCAACTTTAATGATTCTATGATTCTATGAATCACTGGAACAACCACCCCACGGACTTGATCAAATCCCTATCACTAGAGCATTTGAAGGTACAGTTGAACAGGGTGCTAGGTAATCTCATCCAGACTCCTTTTTCCCATGAAGTCTGAACCTGATGATCTTTTGAGGTCCCTTCCAATGTGGGTTGTGCTGTGATTCTCGCCCCTGTGCCTACAGTCTCAGGTTCATAAGCAGAACTGGAGGGGGGGGGGGGGGGGAGGGGAATCTCCTCAATGTTTGTAAATACCTGAAGGGAGGGTGCTAAGAGGATGGAGCTGAGCTCCATTCTGTGGGACCCAGTGCCAGGACAAGAGGCCATGGGCACAGGGCTCCCTCCGAGCACCAGGCAGCACTCACTACTGTGCTGTGCGGTGCCGGAGCACTGGCACAGGTTGCCCAGAGGCTGTGGGGTCTCCTCCTTGGGGATGTTCAGAAGAACTAAAGAGCGGACATCGCCCTGCTAAAACTTCTCGGTGCTCCCTCGACAGATCGCACAGCGGGAACCCTGCCCCTCCTCGCCCCCCCGCCCCCGGCCCCGCCCGCTGCCTTCCCCTCGGAGCTGCAGAGCCATGGGCTGCTCCAGCAGCGCCCGCAGCCGCCCCCAGGACCCCCCCAGCAGCAGCGGGGCGCCGACGAGGGGTGAGCGGGGCCGGGGGGCGGGCGGGCGGCGGCGCCGGGTGCTCCCCTTGTCCCACAGGCGCCGGGGAAAACCCGAGGGGATCTCGGCTCCTAGGAGCGCACGCCGCTGGGAGCCAACAGCCCCTCGGGTTTTCCGTGACACCTTGCAAAAGTTCCGTGACGTCTTGCAAATGCAATGTTTCGCCTTTTATTTTTTTCCCCAACAAAGTTTGGGAGCCGTTATTACAGGAACTTGCAGGTAACAATCTTGAGCTCTCCAAAAACTGCATCCCAAACACAGCTTTGGAAAATGCGCTCGCTTTTCAACTTACCTCATTTCTTTCCTGTATCCTTGAGTTCTAAGTATCTCCCTGCTGCTGTATTCTGGCTGCGGCGCCCACGTTTTCCACCTGCAATTTATTCTCTATTTCTGGTCCCGGAGTGCTGCGGTTTGTTGCTGTGGGTTGTGTGTGGGGAGCGCTGCATGTGCTGCTATGAAGCCAGCGCATGGAGCAGCCCCGCTGCAGAGATGGGCAGGATGCTCCTCATGTCCTACCTGTGTCGTGTTCACCTGTGCAGTGCTCCGTGTCCTGCTGCCTTTCGTCCTCTGGATGAAAGCTGCTTTGTGCAGCAGTGCTGCACAGGGAAATAATGCCATTTTCATGTTAGTATGGGTTATGAATAGTCCTCAATACATACTCTGATGTCGTGGGAATGACAAGGCTCAGTTTCTTACTACAGCTGCAATAATTCCATCTGTTGGGCCCTTACCAGCCGGATGTGTTAGTTGTTTTCTAACTGAGTTGAACAGGGGAGGAGAATTTGAAATAGATGCCTCTAAATGTGCTAGCAACAGAAAAAATATCTCTCATTTCCTTACACCGATGTTAGCTCACAAAAATTTGAGGCTCTTTCAAAAGGGAAAAAAGACAAAAGTCACAGCGTTGTAGCCGTGGTCTGCTTGAATTCTATGCGCGATTTGCTGAAATTGTCTGCAGCAGGGAAAATGAAAATTATGAAGGATGACCGAAACAGAAATTATAGACGATAAACTAAAGAAAACAATATGGCATCGTAGGAATGCTGGCTGCAGATTTTCATTCTCCTTGGGGATGAAGGTATTGAACAGATTACCAGGAGGGTTTGCTTTTTCCATATTAGAGAATACTTCACGTTTCACTTGAGAGCAGAGAATTGTTTCAAGGCTTTCCAGCAGTGCAAATGTCTCATTGTGTGAGAGGATTTTATAATCCAATTCATGCAATTAGAGGCCTGGTGTTTATAGGAGCTACAGGAGAATCCCAGTACTAGTTTTTTGGAGTTGCGTTTCTTTTACAGGCAGTACCAGTTCAACACTCTGTATAGCACGCTCGTTCTCACGGCTCATCTATTTCTGACCATGGGCTTTCAGTGCTCCCCACCCACCTGGCGCTAAGCGAGGTGAAGGCATGAGAAGTGTCTAAAAGGATAAGAAATAACGCATGAAATGATCAAGTCTGTTCTGTTAACATATTCTGTGCTTTGTAGTCACTGCTTAGGGTGGCTGCAGTGAGAGTTCTTGGAGGCGTGTAACTTTCACAAAGTATTACTCAGCCCTAGAAGCTGCTGAAATTTGTACAGTGGATGGGCACACATGCAGTCACAGATCCCCTTGGAATATAGAATCACAGAATGGTTTGGGTTGGAAAGGACTCTTAAGATCACCTAGTTCCAACCCCCTGCTATAGGCAGGGACACCTCCCTCTAGTCCAGGTTGCTCACAGCCCCATCCAGCCTGGCTTTGAATGCTTCCAGGGGGAGGGCATCCACAACCTCACTGGGCAACCAGTTCCAGTGTCTCACCACCCTCACAGTAAAGAATTTCTTTCTAATATCCAGTCTAAGTCTGCCCTCTTCCAGTTTAAAGCCATTTCCCCTTCTTCTGTTGCTACATGGGTGCACTGCAGGCTGCCTCACGCAGCTGATGCACCATAGCTGCACCTCTGTACAGCCGCCAATCTTTGCTTAAAGGGCCTTTAGCTGTGTGTGTGTGTGTGCTTCTCAGGCCTTTAAGGGGTGTTACAACCCTGTGCGCTGCCTTCTTTAAATCATGGCCTCCAATTCTTAGAATTGTCACATTTTGTTTTTCAAGTATCACGAGGTGGAAAAAATCACACAGAGGAGTTAAGCTGACAGATTTAGCTATTGCCTGCTCATGCTGTAACACGCATAATCCCAATGCAGTATTATAAGCAGGCTGTAATACAGCTCATGGCAACACCTCAGTAACTGATGCACTGAAGACCTGGAGTTTCACCCTGCAGCTCTAAGCTTTGCTGACATCCAGATGGCACACGGATTAATTGCAGTGCCAGTGAGGAGGGCTAGGACCACAAAGCAGCTCAGCGCCTGCTCCCCTCTGACTGTCACCGTGGGAGCTGAGTGGGCTGAAGAGGGCCTCCCCTGGGCATCCCCACGATCTCCTCTGGTCCTCCCCTGGGAGCAGGAGGCAGCTGAGTAAGGAAAGCACCTGGGATGTCTGCTGGCCCCTGCTGAGCCTGAGGCCTGGCTCCTTTCCATGCTTTCTGGTGGGGGCTTAGCCTCCCCTTGGGTGGTTTCACTGTTCCCAGGACAAACAAGATTTTACATGTCCCGTAGTCCAAGTTGTTTTCTGTGTCTCTGACACTTCATATTTTCTGGTCCCACCCCCTCCTGGTTCAGCTGTCCTCCCTGTGCCTGGGCACTCTGACTCGGCGATGCTTCCTGGGGAGCTGCTTTGCTTGAATGCCTCAAAAGAGCTGTGAGCTTATCTGAAATGCAGCAGTACTCCAGCAGCCTGTTCAAGATGTATTACATTTATTTTCACTGCTCATCTGTGTGTATACAAATTGCCATATAGTTCTGCTCACGGGCTTTGACACTACAGTAATAATTTTCCCAGAAAATGCAGTTCATCCAGATCTCATAATTATTGCATAACAAATTTTGTGCATGACCTCCTAATCTTTCGATCCTGACATTCCTTCTGAGAAGGTTAAACAAGCTCTCATCAAACTGAATTTAATTAGAAAGTGATTAAACCAACCTGATAGGTAGGTAGAGCTCATTCTGAGTCTTCAACATTTGTCACTGAATACCTGTCAGGGCAATTCTGCCATTTCTTTGTGCATAAGTTTTGCGTGCCAAGAAGGCCCATTGCTTTGAGTAAGATGATGAGATGTGAAAGAAGCAGAAGTTTTATTTAGGTGAGCCTTCCTGTCATTGGATGTTTTGTTGCACAAAGTAATATCAATGGTAGTTTAATATTTAAAAACAAACAAAACAAAAAAAATCCCCACTGATGTCTGTTTTAAGAAATAGCCATGGTCTCACTCTGGGCTGAGAAGAGTATTTCCAGAGTTTGCTCTGTAGCCCATCCATAGACACTAGCAGATGTGCCCAGGGCAGCGGTCACTGCTCAGCACGTTGACCTTGTGCTTCCTTTGGGGCAGGAAAAGTTGCTTCTGGAACAGCATCCCATCATCTGTGAAAAATTCTGCACCCTTCAGGTCCCTAAGGTGAAATGTCAATTCTTTTTGTGTAAAACTGTATTGTACATCACAGAATCAGTGAATCGTACGGGTTAGATGGAGATCATCTAGTCTAACCCCCTGCTACAGCAGCTCCCTACAGCAGGTCGCACAGGAGAGCATCCAGGCGGGTTTTGAGCATTTCCAGAGAAGGAGAGTCCACAGCCTGTGCTGGGTGTGTGTGAGAGCAGCAGCTCTGGTGAGCGAGTGCTGTCTGTAGCCACGTGTGAGCTCTGGCAGGCAGTGCTTGTGTGGTGCAGGCCCAGCTGGGCCCATTTCTCACCTAACTGAAGTGCCCGCTCAACTCTCCGTAATTCTCTTTCTTTCCTTTGCCATGACTGATAGCATCATCGGGGGAGAACTCCCCAGTTGCTGATGGTTATGAAACCATAGCTGACCAAACACAGCTGGATGCAGTGGAGGATGTGAGCCTGGCCTCTGAGGAGCTGAAATTGGGCGAGCACCTGCCAGGGGAAGAGTCCACAGCCGTGACTCTAGCTGTGGAGCCACAGATCGACTCGGTCCGTGAGCGGGAAGAGCCGGAGGGCACCGAGCCGCCACGTGTAGCACCGGAGCAGAGCTCGGAGCTGCCCTCTGTGTGGCGGGAGGAGAGCACCGGGACTTCACTGCCAGCACTGAGGGACAATGCTGGGCCACCAGCACCGGAACCGGCAGAGGACAGTGGGCTGGTGGAAAGCAGTGACAGCTTTGCGGTGGAGATCATCAAGAAAGTGCATATTGCTGAAGAGGACCACTTAATTGAGGGTAATATTTGTGCTTTTGTAAACCCAGGAGACCAAATTCTGTCTCCAGAGACTTGTCAGGGGGTCCTTCTGAGTTTAGTGAGAGCCACTAGTGAGCTTCTGGAGCCAGAATTTTGGCCACGGGGTCTGTCCAATGTAGAGAACAGAAGGACGCGGCTGGGGAAGCCTCAGGCTCACAAATGCAAACTGTAATAAATCAGTTGTTAGCTCTGCTGTTTCATTTCATGCCCTTTGTGTTCTTAGTAGTGAGAAGCCCTGCCATACCCCTCACTTAAATGCTTGTTTCTGTGTACCTCAGACACAGTGCTTCCTATCTGCCAAGACCAAAAGCTCTATTACTTAGTTTATGTATAATACTTAATTATAAAGCAACTGTCTCTATTCACAAGAAGTTGGAGGGTAGATGTCTAGCTGTAGAGGAAGAAGCAGCTCTTAGATGTGCCCTTGGCATACCCTGTCCTAAAAGCGTGGCGACCAAACAAGCATAATGGAGACAGGGGTGGAGGAACATGGGGCTGGGCTCCCCAGAGATCCCTGGGGATGGGCAGCTTGGGACGTAGGCCAGAGGCTGCAGGCTGTGCTCTTTGGGTTGGTGCCCTGAGGACATATGTCTGGCTGCAGGAGGTGAACACTTCACAGGAGAAATCAGCTTTCTCCTAGGTGGTACAAAGGAGCCCAGTGAGGAATTAGATACTTCCCCAGGGTGCAGTTCTTCAGGGAATAAGCAGGTGAAGCACACGAGAAGTATTTCTCTGCAGAGAAGCATGGTATCTGTAGACTTCCTTGCTCCACATCCACCCTGAAGATGTGCAAAATGCAGATGGACTGATTTATGGGAAGCCCAATTGCACATGCTGCTTCTTAACCCTGGAGCTTTGCTGTGGATGAGCTGGCTACATAAATCTGACTGCATTCCAGCAGCTGAGCATGAGCATTGACCTCCCCCATGTCTCTTTGTAAAAGAACTTTAAGGTTTTCTTCTACATAAAATGGCAATCTATTGTTTGGAATGAAGTCTCATTTTATGTAAGCAGTAAATGGTGGGATGCCCACCTGTATAAAATGGAGTCTCACCCAGCTGAAAACTCCAATTTCATTAATGGCCATTTCCAAGCTTTGTGGTGCAGCCCTGGAGGCAGAATAGCACCCGCTGAGCAATGCAGTGGGACCTCCTGTGCACAAACAGACACCTGGAGCTGAATGTTTGCCTGGAGATCAGTCATGGGGCTTTGGCCACCGAGCAATTCATGCTGTTTGCAGGGCAAGAAATGGAGTTTTGCTCTTATTTGTTTCAAACTAGAAATAATGTGGAATCACAGCATGTTAACTTTTGTGTGTTTTCTTTCCATGAGGTGTGCGATGAAGAGACTTCCCATTTTTATGCTTTGGTGTGTAAGAAACTTAGGACTTGTTTTGTTTCCCTTTATTCTTTAGTAGCTGCGTGAGTAAAGATGAATTATGTAGCAGCTTCCCTGCTGCAGCCCAGGTGGCGTGTTACTGTTTTGTTCCCATTGCAAATAAAACTGCACGTACCTAAAATAAAAGCCAAAACACGGAAAAAAAATGATTTGAACAGAGCTGGTACTTATGATGTGTAATGAAGAGAGTGCCGAGGGCACTTTGTGAAAGCTTCAGGAGGATTTTACGGGCATGTGCCTGGATGACAGAAAGCAATGGAGAGCATCCCAGTTGCTCCCTGCTGACCCATCGAGCTCTGTACCTCTGTGCAGTCCCCCTGTGAGGGGTGCTGGAGAGCTGCCAAAGCAAAATCAGGAAGGAGCTGGGGCACGCACCGCTCTTACAGAGCATCCTAATTTGATCTCCATCATTACCGTTCCCAGGTGAGACGGGAGAACAGGTGGAAACTGAGCTGCTCAGTCAAATAGTAAGTGGAGGGCCTGAAACAAAAGAAGAGGAAACAGGAGAAGCTGTGGATGGCGCAGCGGCGACAGAGATAGGTATGTTGACAGAGGAGGGAAGGACTGCATGGGTTATTGGTCAGGAGACAGAAGCTGTGCTGTCCCTAGTGTGCACATCTTGTTGCCCCTGTCTCTGGGTATGGCCGCTGCTTGTTACAGTTTATGACAAGACAGTCATAAATATTTTTATTCTTGTTAAGAAATATTGTTGCTGGTTGCTAAGTACAACTATGCTTTTTTCATGGGTTATCTTTATGCAGTACACAGTAAGTTATCCCCGTTTGGGGAGAGTGCTAGACTGTAACGTGCAATCTGTGAAAACAAACCAAAGTTAAAATCATGACTCTGCTCGTTACTATTTGCCACGCTTGCTTTTACGGGTTAATGCCTTAACGCTGCCGTGTGATTCCATTCTATGGTGGGCATCCTGCTTATTTTCATTATCAGCTGAAATCAGCAGCGTTGCACTGGATGAAAGCACATTGCCTAGCAAACGCAGTCACGTGGGGAGGAGCAGAAATGACAGGGCAAATGAATCGCCTTTGGAGAATCATAACAGCCGCTAAGGGAATCATGTGAGGGGTCTGGACTAGGACCATCCCTCCAGCAGACTTTGAAATTACGTTCACGTTTCTGTTGCCACGTTCTTTCTGCAAATTATTTCTTCTTCCTCAACACTCACTGAGGATCCTGCGCTCACTGGGAGTTCACCATGTGAGGACGCAGAGTTTGGTTTGGTGGGAGGTAAATGGGAAGCACAGTACTTCTGTGGTCCAGCAGGGTGTTGTTGGGCAGGACTAGAAACGCACATCTGAAAGGCTTTGCAAGGGTTTTGCAAGCCATCTTCTGGGGCTGGTAGAGAAAGGATCTCAAAAAAATGAACCCAGTGAGATTCCAGTGAAGACTAAGAGATATTTTGCATGTGGTTATTACAGCTTGATTGAAACACTATGCATTTGCTTGTCTTGGCAATATTCCCATCAACAGTGTTTCTAGGGATGCAGGAAGAGCAGCCCCGCTTCTGTCTCTGTAGCACATCTCAGATAGGAGCGTGCCAGTGCAGACTGCTCAGCAAACAGCTGTGAGCAAGGAAAGCAAACAACACTAAGAATGGGACAGTGACCACTTACATCTGCGATGCTGTTATGTAAGGGAGCAATTCTTCCATCTTGAAAGGATATTGAAGAACTAAAGGTTCTGGGCAGGGAAGCAAGATCGCTGAAGGGAATGGAAACATTCGTGCACTGTGAGAGATCAAAAGCATTCCAAGCCTTTGCCTCTGAGAGGATATGACTGAAAGGATATGAGCTGATCGCAGCACCAAATAAACAGTGCTTTCAAGGTAGCTGAGCTTCAGCTCTGAACAAGGGAACGCTCGGTGAGAGCACTCTGAGAGTGTGGAATGGCTCTCTGGATTTCACACAAACGAAGCCTAGAGGAAGAAGGCTGTGCACGAATGGGGTGGGGGAAGAGGAAGCTCAGCTGGTAGCTGCATGTGGCTGCTTCAAGCCCAGACAGAGCATCCTTACAGATCGTGGAGAAAAGCAGATGCCCCTTTCATGCTGTGATGCTTCCAGGGAACTTGCACCTTGAATTCCTGTAGGATATATCGAATGCCAAGTTTTATCCTAAATTAATCGTTACGTTATTTTTTTTCCGTGTGTTTCAGAGACAGCTAGTAACAAAGAATAGAAGCTACGTCTGTATGAACATCCTCTTCTTGGGCCGGCCCTTCTGTCCACACAAAAGTTTTTAAATTTTGCTGCATTGGGAAAATAGAGCTTTTATAGATGGAGCCACAAACCTGAAGAAGAAACATCAAAAGAGGTTTTATAGAATGTATATGTTTTTGAAGTCAAGCTGCCAAGACTTCAAGTGTTTAAAGTACCTGACCTGACACCTCCCTGCCACAGAGTGCCTTCCATACATTGCCAGCACAGCGGGATGATTCCGACAGCTGTATAACCATCCAGTTTTCAATTAGGGTTCTAACTTCAAACCTCTGAAATGTTCAACCAGCATTACGTCGGAGAAAGAACAGAGTGTAGAGTGGTTTTAGTTTTATTTTAATGGTAGTGCAAACAGAAAGTCAGAAAGGGAAGTCCTACTCCTGAGAACTCCTGCACGTGCTGGCAATTCCTCAGAGTGCCTGCACAACCAAGTTACGGAGCTGCTGGCGTGTGCTGCACGCAGAGGACTAGGACCCAAAACTGCCCATTTTCTGGGTTGTAGCTAAACGCAAAGGTTAGCTTTTCAGAAAGTGGAAGATACACGGGTCACAATGTACAGCAAGCAAGCAGGTGTCTTCTGCTAACTCCATTTTTAAACACGTTCATTAAAAGGAGAAAAAAGGGCATTTTTAACTAGGAGGAGAACATTTTAGTTTTCTGAATTCTGGCACACTTAAAATACAAATTCACAGTTGTTAACACGCGTGGTGATTAATACGCCATCTTGAGCGATGTAGCTCCTAACATACACTCCTGGCTTCTAAAATAGATTTCTAACCAGAGACATACATAAGCCTGACCCCATAGGAGAGATCCTTGTTCCATTTCCCCATTTCTCTAGGAAAAACACACATTCAGGAATGGTGTTATTTTGCCAGAATGCTAAGGAAATATTTCGGAGCTGAGGCTGAATGACAAAACCTTCAAACAAATTTCCTGTCGAAAAGAGGCCCCAAATATAATTGGTGTTATGGATCTGATAGAGAGTAGAAATTTCATCTGAGGGTGAGTGATGCAAAGGGACTCTGTATTTTATTGGAGACTGTTTGCCAGATTCTCTGGCATAAAGAAGTAGAATATGGAGAAAAGGTCAAGCATCTCAGAAGGGCAAATGTAGCTATTTTTATTAGCTTTATTGTACAAAAGGACTTAAAAAAATTTTATTGTCAGCAGCAAATTATCAAAATCTCCTCTAAGCTAAATTTTGTGCTGTGTGTGCATGCCTGACTCCAGCTGACTTTGGTTTGCATTAACTATTTTAATTGATATCCCTGGCCTATCAGCCTTTTTTACTTTAGCTGATATTTCTCGGCTGTATCACAGCATCTAAGGTTTTCTCCGTATCAGCAGTCTTTTCAGACTGCAGCTATCTTCATGTCAGGTCACCTTCCTGCAGGCATACACCCCGGGGTCTTCCACTTTCAGCAGTTCCAGTGCCTGGCGTCCTCCTGTCAGCTGGGGATTTGGTTCAACTACCAGCACCTGAGCTGGCACCACCCAGCTCCCAAACACAGGGATCTGCTGTGCTGACTACTTGCAAGTTACTTGTTAGATCTGGAGATGCAGTTTGGCTGGCTGTATTGAGAGATTTAAAAGCAGAAACTGATGGCAATTCCGTGACGGAGACTAGTAGCATTAACAGCAACAGCAGAGACAGCGCTTGGAAATGAAATAGGAAGATACGAGAGTCAGGGTAACCTGTTCACCTCAGAATCGCTCTCGCTGCCGCCCTTGTTACAAGGAAGACAGGTGACAGTTTACACTCTTACCTCCTTATTCAACTTTTTCAAATCATTAGAAACAATGCTAATTGGAAACAAGAGGAGGGTTACCCAATCAGTGACTCAGCAGGTCAGCCCTTCTCTGTCATCTTCAGTCCTTACATATCTTGTAAATACAATAAGTGAAAGCTGTGTTACCTTTTCCTTCCCAAAAAGTGAAATATGCTTGACACTGTGCTAAGCGCAAAATGTTAATTGCATAAATTACAAGATCAGAACTCAGATGCTAGGCTTATGCTGAACATCCCTCCCTTGAGAAATAAGACAATCACTGTCCCACTGAGGCCTAGTATTTATGGTCTATAAGCTACTAAAATGTGTACCATGCATAAAGGGCCAAACTATGTGCACTTATTTGCTTCTGCAAACCTCTGGACATCACAGGCATTGCCAAGGGCAGAAATTGGCCTGTGGATCAAATAGCTTTCTCATCTTAAATGCTGAGCAGAGGATACGTTCCGATACCTGTTTACAAGATATACCTCCAGAGCTAGTACAATGTACCTTAGCTTTTTATTTTAAATATAACCAAAATAAAAACATATTTTCATAAATGTGTATCAGAAGCTAGATGATCTTAACTCTTAAACTTCATCCAAGCTAGCACTTACCATTCGATGCTACACTAAGTGTTGAATAGGACCCTTGATTGAATAAATCTCCAATCTAACAAGAAAGGTAGGAATTTTGTTTCAATTACCCAAAACCACTGCCTTATAGAAGTTAAATTTGGACCCCACCAGCTCTATGCAGACAAACGTGCATAGTAGTAGGATCCCAGCAGATACTCAGCAATCCGGCTTGGAAAGGTTGGCTCTTCTACTTGACGCGTAACTTCTTTCAGATGAAGGCTGCACGAAGAGCAAGGTGCTTGTAGCAGAAGATTAGGGCAGGTTAAGTTTTGTTATATGTTTTAACAGAGAACAAAGTTTATTGAAATTGTCTACCGAGCTTTATTTTTGCATTGTTTAATCTGTAGAGAACATAGTCATTAGGAGATAAAAAGCTACTAAAAGAAAACCCTGGGTGAACATGCACATTTAGGAATTGCTTTGCATTTGCAAAACTAGAGGACCTCGTTTTGTTTCATGCTGGCAGCTCAGTATAGGAAACAAAAAAAAAAGTGCTCTGCTTACCTTAATTCCAGTTAAACCTGGATTTATTAAGTATTTTATACTTTGCTGAATCAAGACCAAAGAACTACTCACAACACTTGCATTTCATATTGGGGAATTATATGGCTCTGCTTTTTAAAATAAAAAAATAGAATCAAGAAATATAACAACTGCTTTAAAAAAAAATAAAGTTTTAAACATCTGTGGAAGGCTGATTGTTTTCGTTAGAACTGCTACGTTGCAGCTGTACATAGAGTTTCTTTCAGTTATTCGATAATTTATGTACCTGAAGAATACATATTTAGGCCTGAGACATTCAGGAAACCATGCATCTGGACTCCAGCTAAAAGGCAGATAATCTTAGAGCTAAAAGTGGATTTTAATTCCTTACTGCAGAATGGCACCTAGTTAGTGACAATAAATATTTTTAATGATGTATCAGTTAGATTTCAGGCTCAGTCTGAGCCTTTCTGGGGAAAGCAGCAGTATATTCACACTATTTATACCAATGAAGACACCCAGAGGAGTTCTATATTGTTGTATATGTTGTACTGAGGGACATGGTTTAGTGGGGAGATATTGGTGGATGGTTGGACTGGATGATCTTAGAGGTCTTTTCCAATCTTGGTGATTCTATATGAACAAATAGACGAGTCACCAGCAGGAAGGAAAAATAAATAGAAATCAAAACTGCCATCTAGTGTTAGGTCTAAGATTAGCAAAGCAGCAGCACAGCACAATTCAGGCAGGCAGACAGGCATCTTACAATGAAGTATGCTGTGAGGCATAACTGTTGCTATTTATTATACAAAGATGAATTTAGCTCACATTCAACATTACTGAAATCTGCTGAAGGTGAACTATAATTCTGCTACAAAACAGATAAATATATTGCAACAAAGCAATTATATGTGACCAAAGTTTTAACGGGGAAACATACAAAAATATAAATTAGGAATCTGCTTAAATAAGGTAATTCCACTCCGTTGTATTATTCTTACCTGACAGAATGAAGCAACATTTGCTCTGTGTCCTAGAAAGTTGTATTGACATTACTACCAACTAATTCTGAATAAGTCTGATCTTGTTTAGAATCACAGAATCATAAAATTGCTCAGGTTGGAAAGGACCTTCAAGATCATCAAGTCCAACCGCAACCTAACCATATTGCTCTAAAAACCCACCGCTAAACCATGTCCCTGAGCACCACATCCAAACGGTTTTTAAACACATTCAGGAATGGTGACTCAACCACCTCCCTGGGGAGCCTATTCCAAGTGCTTAACAACCCTTTCTGTAAAGAAGTTTTTCCTGATATCCAACCTAAACCTCCCCTGGCGCAACTTGAGGCCTTTTCCCCTTGTCCTATCACCTGTCACCACTGAGAAGAGACCAACCCCGCTCTCACTGCAATCACCTTTCAGGTATTTGAAGAGAGCAATGAGGTCTGCTCTCAGTCTCCTCTTCCCCAGACTAAACAGCCCCAGTTCCTTTAGTCTCTCCTTGTAGGGCGTATTCTCCAAGCCCTTCACAAGCCTTGTTGCCCTTCTTTGGACCTGCTCCAGCACCTCAATGTTCCTTCTGTACTGAGGTGCCCAAAAGTGAACACAGTGCTCGAGGTGAGGCCTCACCAATGCCGAGTACAGGGGCAGGATTACTTCCCTAGACCTGCTCACCACACCATTCCTGATACAAGCCAGGAGGCCATTGGCCTTCTTGGCCACCTGGGCACACTGCTGGCTCATATTCAGCCGACTGTCCATCAGCACAGCAAGGTCCCTCTCCATCAGGCAGCTTTCCAGCCACTCCTCCCCAAGCCTATAGGGTTGCCGGGGTTGTTGTGACCAAAGTGCAGGACTCGACACTTGGCCCTATTGAAACTCATACAGTTTACATTGGCCCATCAATGCAGACTATCCAGGTCCCTCTGTAAGGCCTTTCTACCCTCCAGCAGATGGACACTTCCTCCCAACTTGGTGTCATCTGCAAACTTACTGAGGGTACACTCAATCCCCTCATCAATCTCACTGATAGAGATGTTGAATAGGAGCAGCCCCAGTACCGAGCCCTGGGGAAACAGTCACCACTCGTGTCTGGCTGCCAAGTGGATTTAACTCCATTGACCACAACTCTTTGGGCCCGGCCCTCCAGTCAGTGTTTCACCCAGCAGAGCATATGCCCACCCAAGATGGGTTTAGGAGGGAATGCTTCTTAAATCAGAGCTGCAGAAAATAAAAGATGTTGACAGTATGGCCAAAGAGCGAGAGAACAAGGAGAAGCCACAACTAATAGCATTCATGTGTAGAAAGCTTATATGTGGAAGAGTCAGGTACTTTTCAAAGGTTCCTGTTTCAAAGTTCAGACAGCAAAGAGAATTTGTTCATTTACTCCAAAGAAAACAATACTGTGCTTAGGTAAATGGTTGTAGGGGGGAAGACAGGGAATCAACTCTACCAGAGTCAGCTAATTTTCAAATTAGTTCTTGAAAAACATGGTATCCATTTCTACTTGCTTAGATAGATAGGAGATAAATGCAGAGGAATGGGATAGCTTACTAACACAAGCCTGACTTCTCAAAGCTGCTTAAACACACCAAGCAGGTTCATTCTCTCTTAATGAGAGAGAGAAATGCCAAGAACCATAATGCCAGGGGAGCTGAAAGCCTTCTCTCTTGAAGGCTTGTTTTCACCCTGAGCTGTTAGGCAAGAGATAATGAACCTACCCTTTTGATTTGAATCATTTCTTAAAGAAAAAGCAAGATAGGGATTTTTTGTAATGGAGCACCAAATCAGGAAAAGAAAAAAAGTTTGTTCCCAGAAGAGACAAGCACATTTTTAAACATGCAATTATTATTTATTTCTCATTAAACAGGTTACTTCGCCCTCATACAATTGGAATGCCTTTTGACACCCCCCCCAATCACAGTATAATCAATGTTGAATTGCTATGAAAGAGACTACAAAAAAGGTTGCAGGTAGAGATTCATTTGCAGCTGATTCATAACTATGAGGACGTTATTTTGGAGAAGCATCACTTTCTTCCTTCTGAAATGAATATCCACCTTGTTTAGCAATTGCTTCAGTATGAAAAATCGTGATCAAGTCCCAACACTAATCCATTCTGCAAAGAAAGCATTTAACACAGTTTAGAAATGAATACAGTGAAATTTCCCCAAAACACAGAAGTGAAAATGTATGCTAACCAAGACAAGCGTTCTACTGTTTTCCCATGTTTAAAATTGTTGCTAAAAAGCTACCATAACAAGTAATTAGTTTTGCACGTCCTGATCACCCACAGTGTAACTGTCATACATTCACCTGAAATGTGTACTTTAATACCTGAATACCATCACAAAATAAGGCTCCTGTTCTACAATCAAACCCAACCGATTTTAGCAGCACTCCCACAGGAGTCAGGCTTTGCCTGGAGAAGTCACTGCAAGCTTGTATTTTACAGACTGTAAGGCCACAATCAAGAAGAAAGCACCTTTCCAGGTAAGCTTGGTGTAGCATATTCAGTCTTCGCTTATACATCAAGAATGGGTCCTTGAATGGCAATAGCTTCAATCTCAATCTGGGCACCCTGTCAGAAAGCAATGGAGAAACGTATTAGGAACTTAACATACCTATTTTATGGAGCAATTGGATATAGAACATGATCTGATAAGAATAAAGAACGACATCTGAAGATTATATATTCCCGATAGTTGTATTACTAATTTAGCAATGTTAAAAGTTCACTTTGTTCTTCCTAAAGTATTAGAAACCCTTATTTCTAGGGCTGTAGCCATCTTTCACTATACAGCCAGGTTCTCTCATATTTTCAGAACTCTTATATGCAGGAATAAGACTGACATACTTAAAAGCAAAAATTAAATACTTAAGAATATTCAGTGAAATAATCACAATCAAAGCTGTTACAGAATAAGAAAGGCTGTCGTAATGTTTCAGAAGCAAAGACTTTCAGAATTCATTTTTGTAGGCAAATTACACTTACTTTTGGCAAAGCAGCAACCTGAAAGGCTGCTCTGACTGGGAAGCGTGATGTGAAAACTGTAATTGAAACAAAAAAAATCCACCAATCATTTAAACTTGCTTGATAAACCACACAGTTCAAAATCATTTGTATAAAACCCAATCAAGCTTCAAATTCAAGAATATGAGACAAATAATCTTCTGTCTCTGCTCTCTCCTCCCCAACTCCTCCTTCCTCACATTTGTTACCCCCCTTGTTTGTTTTTTTTTTTATCTAGAGAAAGTTAACACTGAGTTCAGAAATGGTACATTCAGGTTCCTGCAGGAACAAGGCAGGTTAATACACCAAAGAACAGTAACAATTGCTTTCTTTAAGAACAGGTAGGAGGGCTCTTTGGCAACAAGTAACTAAGTATCCAGCCAATCTGTTTTCACTTTGCTTAAGGTACTCAATACCATTATGACATGCAGAAGATTGTTCATCTAAAAAGGCTTCATTCAAGATGAGATATTGCTAACTAAGTAAAACCTAAAACTATATAAATAAGGAGCTTATGTGCATAGACTCCCAAATTCTTCTGCACAGCGTAGCTCACTAATCACTCACTTCAGTTTACATGAACTTGGAAATGAAATAATGTATGGCTAACCAAGTACAGCAGGGTAGCTTACCCTTACATAAAAGGTAAGCTTTCTCCCAACACAATAACACAAAAATTATTCAAAGACACAAACAGATTTTAAAGAAATGAAGATACACAATCTGAAATTAAGCATATTAAGGCTAACTACAGCAGAATTTCATTAGGGACAACACAGCATCCATCAAGGCTAGAAGGTGTAGAAGTTCAAACAGCATATGAAGCAAGTTAGTGGAATGGGAGGACAAATCTATGCATAATTAGCCTGTATTTGTCATGGTGCTTGCACATAAATGTTTTGTTTTCATGTTGTATTTCTATTGAAATCTCAAAGAATCTGGAACTACATTAGCTGAGTTATTGAAATGCTTTGCTTACAATGAATATAATCAATTCTGCAAGCTGTACTGGTAAAAAAGGAAGCAAGTCTACTTACATTGTCCGTAGACATCATTCATATCATTGAAGTCCTTTATGTCGGCCATAAAAACCGTAGTCTTCACAACTAGAAATTATGTTAATTGCAGTTATTTGTACCTCTTTTATACAAAAGTTTAAAGTCTTCAGTGCATTTCTTGCTTTTATTCCAACCATTTATCTCAAATATTTTGAAAAGTTTTGCAAACAGATATTGACCATTAGGGCTACCACCTGCAGAACCACCTAGAAAAACTGAATATCTAATAGATAAAACTTGCATATCCTTGACATGCTTTCAAAACAGGTCTTCCATTTTAGATTTCATTATAAGCCCAATTCTTTTAAAAGGGACCAAGGTGATGAAGATTGATTAAAACAAGCTTTCGTATGTAAAGTGTTGGCAAAGAAAGTATATCATATAATACCTGCTGCCAAAATAGTCCATAAAACATCTGAAGACAGTCTATGCAATTTTTTTTTTTACCCATGACTGCCCAAGCCAATACTAATTCTAAATTTGGCTCCATTATAAGAATCACCTCAAAAAGAAAAAAAAGAGATACTGAACATGCCTAGAACGTGAACACCACAGACATAGACCTTTTTTTTTTTTTTTATCTGGAGTGAAGTCTAGGATGCCTAAAGTGCCCATGGTCAGTTGTAGCTTTACCTCTACTGAGCTGCTTCAGTTTGAGTTAAAGTATAGTACCACGGACAGAAGCTTCAGGTGAGAGGCACTATCTCACTGATACCCATCACATAAAGACTTGCACATTAATTCTTTTCCTCTATCTATTGACAACAATTGCACACTACAAACAGTTTCTTCATTTATTTTCAAGGTTATCTTTTTTTTTTTTTAAATCCAAGTGTAATTGATCACTTGTTTGCTACCTTCATATCAGCACTTACCATTGCTATAGTCACAGCCTGCAGCTTTCAGGATTTCTCCCAAATTTTTTAGTGCCTAATGAGAAATGAGACAGAAGTCTGTATGTATCAGCTAGGTTATATTTAGGTAAGTATATAAACATGAGTTGTACTCTAGCTACCTCTACGTTGTAGCTCACCCAGCACACCTTCAACAGTCAGAGAAAAAACAAAAATAGATTAAAAAGTGAATTAGTAAAAAGGTAACTTGTAATAAACTCCTAATACTAAACCATTTATTTATTAGATAGAAATGCACAATGCAGCTTCACCTCATCCTATCTACTACCTCACAGCTTCTGCTGGATGAACAAATCTTTCTCTGACTCAGACACTGGGGTCAAACTTTTATTCAAAATATTGATTCCTTCTTATATGAGTTACAGATGTTCCCCTGACCTCCAGATTGTTTGGATAGAAAATGACAGGGATGGAATTAAATTATTTCTTGTTTTTACCTCACCTTGGAGGACACGCAATATGCTCTCTACGTCTCTTCAATTTTTCATGAGTCTACATTTAACTAAGCAGAAGCCAACCCCATTAAAAGTTTATTGTTAAAACACATCTTACCTGCTTAGCTTCTTCCCTTACACCTCCAGGCACAAGCTGCCCACTGGAAGGTTCTATACCTATCTGTCCTGCAACGTACATGGTCCGGTCTACAAGCACAGCTTGGCTGAAAAGAGAAGTGACATTTCAGGTTGAAGTTTCCCTGCTAAACCATTTAATTATCCAGAAGTACTCTCTCGACAGCAGAAAATGTGAAATGCGCTTATATTTATAATATCTCAGAAAGACAATTATTCTATAATAATTTAAATTGGAAAAGATCTTTATCAAGTCCAACCATCAGCCTGATCTACTGAGGCCCATCACTAAACCACAGTGCCATAATGCTAGTACATGGGCCACGCATTCAATCCTTACGTGTTTGATTCAGCTGGGACTGGCACACCTGTGAAAGCGCACAACTACATGAGCATGGCTCTGTCTTTGAGGTAATAAACACTGATTCTCAGAAAGGCACAAGACATGAGTGCAGCAACACAACACTAAACAGAGCTACAAACTTTCCATGCTGCGGGTTGCATAGGGGGAGACAGGGCAAATATACATGATTTTGCATCTACCCAAATAAATACACTATCCTAGCTTGAGAAGTAGTTGTTTCTTTGCCTACCCTACATCTCAGCTGTGGAGCAATAGGGTAAAAGAAAGAAAAATCAAGAGGGCTGATTACTACAGTCAGCATTTTCTTCTCAAACAGCCACCATGAGTTACAGCTGCAAGGTGAGGCCTCACAAACATTCTCTGGCAACATTTCTCCAGTGGCATGAATGTGGCCAGTTAGCACAACTCCATTCCCAGAACAGTCTCTCCTCTCACCAGCTAACCTGGGTGACCTGGTGGCTGGGTTAGTTCAGCAGATGAAGAATCCCAGCTATTTTTTAGAAGTATGTCAGGTGCTCTTTTGCTGAAGTAGAGTTAGCAATTATTGACATATCTTAAGTAATACAAACATATTAAAAGATCAAAACAAATACTTTAACCACCTAGTAAACATTATGCAAGAGGCATAACATAGAACTCTCCAGCTGGAGAAAGTATTTGGCAAGGGAATTAGAGAAAGGCTCCTTTCAGAGTGTTTGTGGTGTGTCAACACTAACTTTCTTATCTCTTACCATCCCACAAGAAAATACATTCTTCTAACAGAACAAGCCTCAGAAATTACACAAACTAGAGTTAAGCTCCTCCCCAAAGTATCTAAAGTATTTTCTTGCTTCACTTCAGCAAGAAGAAAGAAAAGAAGAAAGCAAGAGGAGAAAAAGCCACTCTTTCAAACATATTCATGTTTAAATTTCTTGTCTAGTGTTGGGAAACTCCCCAAGTTTCCCACAGGGTCACCCCCCACAGCGCGGGAAGCTCTACACTCAATATGAGTTCACGGCTTCTACTTTATTGTGACAACACACCATCTTATATAGCATATATGCTTCCAGGGATACAGGGTCCAGGGATACAAGCTCTAT